>NC_064807.1:85943450-85962900 GCF_023721935.1 Panthera uncia
CCCCCCCCCGCGCCCGGGACCGGTGCCGCCTGGCCGCGCGCGCGGGGCCACCCCCGGGCCGGGAGGGCCGCCTCCAGCCCACCCGCCGCCCCCCTGTCTGCAGAGCTGTCCCGAAGAGCCGGGGTGTGCCCGGGCGAGGGGCGGTGGTCGGGGAGGGGGCTCCCGGTTGCGCGGTGGCTCGGACTGGCACGGGCGCAGCGGGGTGGGTGATTCATGCATCACGATGCCTCTGCCGTTGCCGCCGCCGCCGCCGCCGCCGCTGCTGCGAGGTTGGCCTGTCGCCCCCTCCCTGGCCCGGATCGTGTGTGTTGGGGTGGGAGGGGGGGGGCGAGGCTTGTCAGAGAGCTCCAGGCGGCGGCGCGGGGTCCTGGGTGCCCTGTGGGCTGCAGGCTTTACGGGGTGAATTCTCCCCTGGCCCTGATCCCACCCCCCCCCCCCCCCCCCCCCCCGCTTTTTATCCCTTGTCTGCCACACCGGAAAATGGGTTTATACAGCGGGGGAGGGTGGGTGATCTGGGCGATCTCCACAGGTAAGCATTCGGGGCATCCCTGGGACCCCCCTGTCTGCCGATTTCGGACTTCTCTAGAGCTGTCTCCGTGTCTCTCCACTTGGCCCAACTTCACAAGTGTCCTGTACCCTCGGATCTTCGGTGTCTCCATGACAGACCTGTCCCTTCTCTGCAGCCTTCCCCCCCCCCCCCGGGGGGGGGGGACACCCCAGCTTGCCAGGGGTTAATGGTGCTGGGTCCTGACCGCTTGCTCTTTCATTTTGGGGACGGGGAGAAGAACCATTACATGGTCTGGAAGGGCTTCTGCCTGGGTGTCTGACTCGGAAGGGGACCCTGGCCCTGGGTATGGGTTGCAATTCGGAGCGGGCACCTGGGCAGCAGCGAGGGTCTAGCCCCTCTGCACTCTTCCGGGAGGCAGCAGATTGACTGCCAGCCTCCTGCGTTGATGGAGGCCGGGGAGGCAGCTTCTGGTGGTGCATTGCACAACCTCTGCCCCCCTCCCCCCTCCATCGGTCTTCTGGGCACGTTTGCAGGTCTGGCCAAGCCCATGGTTCAGGGCCAAGCCCACGGTTCCATGCCCCTCGCCCCCGTGTGCTGGGAACAAAGGGGGCTCTCCTGAGTGGGTGCTAGTCCGCTGAGAGGCACTGGTCCTTCTCCGGTGGAATTCTCCAGCAAAGAGCTCACATCCCAGTAGCTTCTCCTTGAAGCGTGGAGGCTCTGGGGACCGAGACTCAGTCCCTTACTGCTCTTACCCTCTTTCCTGGGGTGTGTGTCTGGGGGGGGTGCTTTCCAGTTTGGCTACTGTTTTGTGACATTCGCTGGGCCTTCCCTCAGGCTCTGTGCAGGTGTGGGCCGCAGCTGTCCGCAGGCAGGCGGCAGGTGGGGCTTCCCAGGTTCCTGTGCCCGGGGAGGCAGAGGGCACCACAGGCTTTGCCAGGAGTGGTGGGCTTGGGTTGCACCGGGGCGTCCCCGTCGTGGTGGAGCCTGAGAGCCACCTGCGAGCTGAATGAAGCCAGGTTGCCCGCTATGGAGCATGTGACATGCCAGCCTCTTTGCGTCACCAGCTCATAGGATCGTCAACCGCCCTACACACGGTGGGCACTGTTACCAACCTCATTTACCGATAAGGAAACTAAGGCTCCCAGGGGTGAAGTCACGTGCCCGGGATCCACCCGGGACCGCGGGTGGTGGCAGGACTTTCAAAGTCCAGTCTGCCTCCAAAGTTCTGCCCCTTAAAAGACCTCACAGCTCAGGCCGAGAAGTCCGGAGGGGGTCTTCTTCTGTGTGTCCCTGCCCGGTGGCCGCCATCCGGCAGTGATGGTGGATTGTGGATGGGAAGGGGCGTGGGCGGTCATTTTGTCCACCCCCCCCCCTCCCTGGGGACATCCGTCAACTTTGGGAGAAATTGAGTCAACAAGGCTTTGTTAGGAAGGGGTCTGGTGCTGCTGGGCTGGCCTGGGCTATTTTTAAAGGCCTTTGGAGACGTGGAACAGTTTTGATCGGAGAGAGCGAGCGGAGGAGTCCTTTCCTCGGTAGAGCCCTTATTAGGCGTGGGCTGGGGGAGGTGGCGGTGGGTTCATTTGCCTCCTGTCTGTCTCGCTCGCCGATGCTTGGGTGTGCTGGCACTTAGTAGGTCCACAGATATTTGCTGATGAAAGGCCTCCCAGCAGGAAGAGCAGAGAAAGCCTCCGGCTTGTTCTAGGGCCCTAGATGGACTTCCTTCTGATGGGGACTGGAGTCATCTGCTCTTTGTTCGGGGGGGCGTTGGGTGGGTGGGTAGGGGGAGATCGGAGGAGTGTATGTGTGAGGTCAAGAGAGGAGCACTTAGCAAGGGCCGTCAAATGTCAGAGTCTCCTGGAGAGCCCGTTAAACACCAAGCGCCCGGTAGCTTCGCTCTGAGTTCTCGCGCTTAAGGTCTGGGCCGGGTCCAGGGCCTTGCATCCTGACGGATGTTTGTCATGCGGATCTGGGTTCCCAGGAGCCCCAGTTGGAGCCCGGTACTGGTTCTGGGGGTCCTGGCATGCGTAAGCATCGCCCGGTGTCCTAGGCCACCTCGGGATACCGCAGCTGGCCACAGCGCCCGGAGGGGAGCCCAGATGTTCGCACCTGAGTCATTGCTGGCTGTCGCCCTTGGTGGTCATTCTCCTGCTCCCTGGGAAGGACTGTCCTGGTGGTGTGTGTGTGTGTGTGTGTGCGTGTGTGCGTGTGTGTGTGTGTGAGGAAGTCAGAGAAAGTCTACGAACACATCTGGATTCAGCCTAGCTAAAACCCTCCGTCTTTCAGGCTGAACACTGCAGAGGCTTTTTTCCGCCTCTGCAGATAAGATTTTGTAAATCATCCTGCTCCATAACCCAGTCCTCACCCTTCCTGGCACGGCGCGTATCCAGAAGCAGCAGGAGGGGCTTCGACACTGGTGGGGGCCCCCCTGCCCAGAGCAGCAGTCAGCCGGCAGCCCGGTTTCTTTGAGGTCTGGCCCGCTTTCTTCCGGCTCGTCGGTGGGGCTGATCCCTGCGTGCCCAGGCTGTGGCACAGGCCGGCCCCTCTCCGAACCGCACCTCGCTTGCCTCATCCGCCAAATGGGTATGTCATGGCTCCTGGCTCCCCAGGGGATGTAAGTCGGCAACAGGACAATTCCCTTAGAGCCTGATTCGCGGCCTGTGGCGTAAAGGGTCCTCCTGAATGCACGACAGCAGTTGTCAAGGAGGCACGGGGGCCGTCATTACTGAGGTTTTGACTACACAATTCAACTTCATCTTGAATTGGGCTTAAAGGTATCTCACAGGCAAAGTTCGTCTCTCCCCAGAGGAATCCTCCCTCGGCCCTGGACTTGGTGTCTAACACACAGGAGGCATGGAGAGGAAGGGGGGGATCTTTGGTTCTCCCGAATTTCAGCAGCTTCCTGTTTTACCTGCAGTGGTCTCCCCACACCCCTGCTTGTTAATTCTCGGTCTGCCCGGACCTGCCGTCCCCTGAGCGCTTGCTCCGTGCCGGGCGCCGACGCTGAAATGTGGGGAGAGATGTGGTTCTTGCCTTCGGATGGAAACCAGCCAGATGGCCCCAAACACCAGGCTTACGGGGCTCGAGGCGTTGGTTGTGGCCTGAGATGCATTGGTTTAAAGGCTTCTGGGCCCCAGCCAGGCAGCCCCAAGAGGCAGACCCCTCCACCCTGCCTCCCTTATCCTCCCCAGGGGAGGCCCTCCCCTGGGACCCTCTGCCCAGGGCCCAGAGGAGGTCACCTGCTCCTTGTCGCTCTCGGTCAGCCCAGGCTCTGCCTTGACCTTGCTTGCCAACCTTGAGTCTCTGCAGCCTTTTTCCTGATGCCCAGAATGGTGCCCGACACGCGGCAGCTTGTGGAGGGGAGGGGCCTCCAAATGGGAGGTCCGGGGAGCCGGCGGCTAAAGCCTCTGCCACCTGGGGCAGAGAAGGGGACCCTTGTTCACGGTCAGGAGCCTGGGGTGATGCTGGGTGTCACCATGACCCTCTGGCTTTGGGAAGCGTCCCTTCGCGTAAGATGAGGAATATTCTCTGATGATCACTCCCCCCACTCAGTGCCGCTCAGCCAGAGGGGGCAAGACATCGCCGGGGGCGGGGGCGGTATCTGGTACCCAGTTTGGGACAAATAAGGGGCTTGGGGTGTGAAGGGCCCCATGGCCAGGCTAGGAATAAGCCACCCAGGAGAGGGAGGGCCCAGAGGGAGGAAGGCGGCTTCTGTGATCCCTGTGCATCCTGGGTACAAGAGGGGAAGACCGAGGAGCCTGGCTCCCTCTCTGTCCTGAGGGTGAGACACAGCGGCAGCCACAATTGAGATCGGGGTCTTTACGCCAAGGTGGGCATCTGGGCAAGAAACGCCAAGTCTGCTGTTAGGAAAGAACTCAGCATCCTGGAGAATGGAGCTGGGGCCTCAGTCGAGCTCTGTGACCTTGGGCAAGTCACTGACCCTCTCTGAGGCCCAGCTGGCTCGTCTGTAATACCTGCTCACGTGACTCCGTGGGTCCAAACGGGAGGGTGCTTTGAGGTCCAGAGCGTGGGCCAGAAAGGGAAAGGGGGTTGTTCAGCGGCAGGGTCTCGGGGCGGGGGTGGGGGGTGGGGGTGGAAGGCCTCTGGGACCAGATGTGTGGGTGTTCTAGCTCCTGTCTCCTGCAAGCTTTCTCCCAGAGTTTTCCTTTCCTCCCGGGGAAGACGGGCATCACAGAGGCCCCAGAGTTGGATTCACGGCCATGTGAAGGGTTTAGCCCGGTACCTGCTTCTGAGGGGACCCTTGAAACTTCTGGTGGCACTTGGTCCTGGGGATACATGTCCTCTGTCTTCTAGAACAGGACACGCCGAGTGGGGGGTCTGCAGCCTGCCCCCTTGTTGTGCAGAGAGGAGCAGAAGAAGCCAGGGAAGGACGGGACTTGCCGGGGGTCCCAGAGCCCAGGCCACCTCCTCACACCTGTTCTGGCACTTTCTTTTTTTTTTTCTTTAATTTTCTTAACGTTTATTCATTTGTGAGAGAGAGAGAAACGGAGTGCAGCCGGGGGAGGGGCAGAGAGAGAGGGAGACACAGAATCCGAAGCAGGCTCCAGGCTCCGAGCTGTCAGCACAGAGCCCGACACGGGGCTCGAACTCATGAACCGTGAGATCGTGACCTGAGCTGAAGTCAGACGCTTAACCGACTGAGCCACCCAGGCGCCCCCCTGAAAACATTATTTTTTAGTGGTGTACCGTGTGAATGCAACATTTCATTTGATCCCCGGCCATTGGACAGTTAGGTTGCTTCCTTCCTTCCTCCCTCCCTTCCTTCCTTCCTTCTTCCTTCCTCCCTTCCTTCCTTCCTTCCTTCCTTCCTCTTTCTTCCCTCCCTTCCTTCCTTCCTCCCTTCCTTCCTTCCTTCCTCCCCCCTTCTTCCCTTCCTTCCCTCCTTTTGCCAATATCAACAGTGCTGTGATGAACATTCTTGTACTAAATCTTTGTAAGAACAGCTTCGCAATAAATTTTGCACCAACTCTTCCTGAAGTTAATGCCCCAGAATGAAGCTGTGGCATTAAAGCCTGGGGACATCTTAAAAGGCTTCTGATGGAAAAATTGTTAAATCACTCTCCGGAAAGTATGTTCCCATTTACATTTGCAGGGAACATGGACGAGAGGGTGCCTGTTGGCTTGCATTCTTGCCAGCACTGAGTCTTGCTGCTTTTCTGGATTATTGCTGATTTTGTGGGGGAAGAAAGGAGTGGCTCGCTGTTTCAGTGTTCATTCCCTTGATTAGGGGAGGGGCAGAGAGAAAGAGGGGGACGGAGGATCCGAAGCAGGCTCCGTGCTGACCGTGCAGAGCCCGACGCGGGGCTTGAACTCACAAACCGTAAGATCGTGACCTGAGCCCAAGTCGGGCGCTTAACCCACGGAGTCCCCGAGGCGCCCTTGATTACTGTTCGATAGAATTCTAGAATCTCTGAGCTAGAGGGCACTTTGGGGTCATGTAGTCCAGTGCCCTTTTTTACAAATGGAAAACCCTAGTTTCAGAGAGGCGAGGTGTCTTTCCCAAGGTTATGTGGCAAATACCAGGCAGAAACCCAGGACGGCTGGCTCTCGTTGGGGGCGCCTCTGGTGAGGTCTTGCTTTTTTCTGAGATGTTTCGTCTTGTCCTAAATATCTCTTACTCTCGGGTAAGGAGAAAACCGGCATCCATTAAAAAGAGCATCCTTTTTACTGGCATCGTGAGACGAAATGCTTCGCACGTCCTGGGTGTGGTCTATTTACCAGGGCACAGAACCTCATAAATTAATGTGCCAAGTTTCCAGGTAGCTTGAAATCGGGGTCAGATTCCCGGCTGAGGGCAGGACAGCAGTGTGTTGAGGGCTTGTGGGCCAGCTTGCTGTCTTGTGGCCGTGGCCGTCCAGCCCCTGACCCCTCTGAGTTCTGGGTGTGCGTCTGGTGTGTGACACGGGGATGGGCTGCAGGGTTCTTCCCAGCAGGAGGACACAGGGAGCGGCATGTAGTAAGTGCTCAGTAAATACCGTCACAGGAAAGAGGCCACATAGCTGTTGGTGTCAGGGGACCGCGGTCCTCGGCCCCTCGCCTGGGTGGTCACAAGCCCTCTGCTAAATTGGGAGGGAGTGGCCAATAGGAGGGCCTCTGGATTTGGCCTCGCTGGCTGGTGGCAGGATCATTCTGAGTCGGGGAGGGAAGGCCTGCTCGGAGACGCTGGCCTTCTGATCCCTTGCATGGACGTGGCCTTGGAGGGCTGTAGAGACACCTGCCTGGGCTCCAGTCCCAGAACCCTCGCAGCCTGGACAGTGACTGTGGAGTCACCAGCGCCCCCTGGGACTCAGTTTCCCCTTCTGTGCAATGTTCACATTGCCAGCTGGCGAGACTGTTGTGGGGCGGCTACACCGGGGCCCCCGGGGACGGAGCGCGCCCCGTGTCTGCCTCTGGTGTCTGCCTGGGAGAACGTGCTGTCGCGGCCACAGGCACAGTTCTTAGTTTCTCGTGCCTTGGTTTTCCCATCTGCGGGTTGGGTCCGCTGTGGGTGAGGTTAGGGATAGCGGAGGCGTGAATTTGGTGGCTCATCAGCGAGGGGGGAGGACCCGTAATCAACAACGCACGAGGATCAGCGGCCGTCTCTGCAGTAGGTTCGTGTGAGTGGGCGGGGCTCAGGGCTCCCATGTGCCCATCACCAGCTCCTCCCAGGAGTCCCTGGGGCAGGGGGGGAGGGGGTCCTCGCTTACAGATGAGAAACCGAGGCCACAGGGGATCAGGGTTGGCCCCAGGCCGCCCGTCCGCCGAGTGAGGCAGGTGGCCCTTGATCCCGGGCCAAGTGCGGGCCCTCGTGGGCGGGGGTGCCGCGAAGCTGCCGTGGCCGCGTGTGCGGGCGACCGTGAGCAAGCGTGGGCGCCTGGCGTGGGTGTGCGGCGGGGCGGGGGCTGGGATCACATGCGCCAGCCCCGGTCCCCGTGGGCGTGCTCTGGGTGTGAGTGACGGGGTCGCGGCGCGTGTCAGGAGTGGGCGGGCCGGCTCGTCTGGGCACGCACGTGTGCATGCTGGTGTGCGTGAGGGCAGCTCCGTGCAGGTCGTAGATGTGGATGTGCACTGGCGCAGGCGGGGGGTGGGGGGCAGCCTGGGAGCCTGAGTCACAAGCTGATTGCGCAGTTGCCGGCCCTGGGACCTGGCGACCTGGCTGTCCCTTCTCGGCCTCCTTCTGCCCTCCCCACCGTGGTCTGTGGGGGCCCGTCTGTCCTGGGGCAGTGGGGGGGGGGGAGGGACGTGAGAAGAATAACAAAGGTGACATCCCCCGTTTACCAAGGGAGCATGCGGTGCCCTGAATCCCGAGTACAGATTTATCCCCGCTGTGGTGTCACCGCGACCCGGGGAGGAGGGACTGTTGTGCCCACTTTACAGGTGAAGAAATAGAGAGGCCCGGGCAGATTCAGAGACATGCCCAGGGCCTCCCCGCCGGCCAGTGGCCAAACTGGGGCTCAGGCTCGGCTCTTCGTCTGACAAAACAATGCCCCCCACCACGTGCCTGCCTCCCACGGTCTCTGTGAGCCTTACGACCTTGGAGCTGCTGAGGAGGGTGGTGAACACCCCCCCAGCACCGGAGGCATTCAAGCAGCTGTTGGACATCAGATGCTGGCCGGGCGTCCCAGCTTCCCGGGCCGGATGTGAGCTCGGACAGCGGGTGGGATCCTTCTGGTTCCGTAGCCTCACGCACGGCCCTGCTGGTTCCAGATGTTTCGCCTCCTGCAAGGGATCTGGGGCAGCCTCGGCCTTGGCTGCCCCTGGGAGTCGGGCCTCTCTCTCGGCCTCTGCCCATCCCCGCGGAGGCTCTGGTGCTCGCTAGGTGCCCAGCGCTGTGCTCGCCTCACGGAGTCCTCCCGGCCCGTGAGCTCAGGAGCGGCGTGTCCCCTGGTGCGGTGCTGGCCCCATCCCTGCTCCCGGGGAGCCTGCGGGCTGGGGCCGGGAAGCAAGAGGCCGCCCAAGGATACGGCCGGCCGTGGAGAGCACTGGTACCCCTGGAGCGCCCCCAGCTGTCCTGACCTGCCAGTGCCTGGTGCGGCCTGGGTACCTCGAGAAAGGTCTGTTGGGCGAAGGAGGAGACCACAGGTGCAGTGTGAGGCTCGGGGACATAGCAACAGAGGGGGACCTCAGAGGCCAGAGGTCTGGTAAGCTCCTTGAACGTTGGGACAACGTGCGGTGGATTTGTTTTTGTGCAGTGCCCAGCCTGGAGCCACGCACAGGGCAGGCCTGTGAACACCTCCGCGTAAGGCTTTGGGCTTCCCAGAGTGTCCATGTGTTGCTTTGTTTCGGTCGTCCCCCGGCCAGGGTGGGACCTGACTGTGCTCCTGACCCACAATCAGACGAGGCCCGGGGAACCTCCAAGGGAGTCGGGGTCTGGGGTCCTGGTTCCAGCCAGACTTGCTGTGGCTTTTGGCTACCCCCTCAGGGTCTCCATTTCTCCAGCGTCCTGCTGTCTGTGTGATGGGATGTCACCTTTTCTTTTAATTTTTTAAAATGTTTATTCCATTTTTGAGAGACAGAGTGCATCCGGGGGAGGGGCAAAGAGAGAGAGGGAGACACAGAATCCGAAGCGGGCTCCAGGCTCCGAGCCGTCAGCACAGAGCCCGACGCGGGGCTCGAACCCACGGACCGTGAGATCGTGACCTGAGCCGAAGTCGGATGCTTGACCCACTGAGCCACCCGGATGCCCCTGGATGTCACCTTTTCTTAGCCCAAGGGTATCCTGGTGGGGCCACCTAGGGGGCAGTACTCCCCAGGTTGGGGGTGCCCAGAAAGGGGTGCAGGGCAGCTACTGGCTGTGGCACTCCTGGTCTCATGCGGTGGCACCGGGAAGCTGGCGGGGCGTCCAGGCCACCAGGCCACCGTGCTCTGGATTCCCTGGCAGGGGAGAAGGAGGAGGGCGGGAGGAATGTGGCTTTGAGGAATGTTTAACCCAAAGCAGAAATAGCACTCTGCTTTTTTTATTTCAGGCTTGGGTTTTCAGCTAGGAAGTGGGCTCAGAGTGCGCCTCTCTCTCTCTCTCTCTCTCTCTCTCTCTCTCTCTCTCTCTCTCCACCCTCCCCCGGCTTCCCTACTGCTCTGGCCTTTTGGGGACAGAAGGTGGCCTCTTTTCTTTTTTTTTTTTTTAAACGATGAAGCTTCTGCGGGAACCAGAAAGGGCCCTGGATCTGGCGGCACCCAGAGCCGGGTTCACTTCCCATCCCTCCTTCTCCACCTCCCAGCCCCGACTCCTGACTCCGCTTTCTCTTCTGCGGAGCAGGGGTGGGAGGGGTGGGGGTAGGGGGGTGGTGGGGGAGAACGATGGGAGCTGAGATGGCTTGTGCGCAGTGGGACGTCAGGCGCTCCCGGGCAGGGTCCTGCCGGGCCTGCGGGCGAACCCCGGCTCCTCTCGTGAGCTCTGGGACCCTCGGCCAAGCTCGTTCCCTCGAGCCTCCTTACTTCACCTGTGAAATGGGCGGATGATGACAGTCCCACTTCCCAGGATTGTGGCCCGAACGAGTGTGAAAATACTGGCAAAGGGGCCTGGCCGGTCCCAAGTTCCCGTACCCCTTCCTCTGAGCCCCGGCGGCCTCAGGGGATGGGAGATGCCTCTTGTAGGCTCGCTGCCAGGTTGAATGAGGGTCCGTGCCCCGGGCGAGGGGTCGCTCCGAGGCGCTTTTCACCCTCCCCTCCCCTCTGGTTCACCCTCTGCTTGTGCCAGCACCCAGCGGCCCCTTTACGGCAGGTGCCCAGAGACCGGCCAGTGGCCTCCCCGGATCGGGTGGCGGGGACACCTTCAGCTCGGCCCCTTCTCACTCAGCGATGAGCACCGTGAGCACGGACTCGTCTGGTCACGGGGGTCACCGCTGTCCGCCCCCCCCCCCCCCCCCCCGGCTCCCAGAAAGAAAGGAGCCCGGCGCGTAACTGTTGGAAGAAATGAACAAACAGGAAAACGCACAAGCTAACAAGTGAACGGAGCTGCTTGTCCCCGCCATCGGGTCTTCACCCTCCGTTCCTGTGTGGCCCCCTCCGACCTCCTGGGCTGGGGCTGGGGGGCTGACCCTGTCTGGGGGGTGGGGGCCCTGAGAAGGCAGGCCTGGCGGGGACCTGGCCCCCCTCTCCTTCCGGGGCCAAGAGACGAGGAAGGGGTCCAGCCGGCCCACAGGGCCGCTCCTTTCAGCAACCCCCCCCCCCCACCCCGCTCCTGTCTCTTTGTTAGGAACCGAGAGATTCCTGTTCAAAGGCAGGAGATGGGGCTATTTTTGGCACTGTGGGGGAAAAAGCGAATGCTTCCCTTCTGTTCAAAAATACATGGTGTGTGTGCTGGGCAGACGAGGCTCGACAGAGCTCAAAGCCCGTGCTGCCTGGGCCTCTGCCCCCGCGGCCCCCAGGGTCCTGCCTCCCTCCCGTCCGTGGCTCAGTAGCCCCCACGGCCCCATGGGGAGGCAGTTATTTCCAGACATGAGGACGCCCTTGCTGGGCCGGAGCGCAACACGATCTTAATTAAAACTAACAGCAGCCGTCAAAATACAGAAGAGGGGCCTACGAGCCGCCCTTACCTGGATTTGTGTTTCCTTGGCCCTGGCTCTGTGGAGCCGGGGGCGGTCGTGAGAAGTGTTCTGGGCGCATCTCAGGAGAAGGAGGCCCAGCCAGCTGGGAGGGAGCGGCTGGAGGGCCTGGGTGCCCGTGCGGGGCGAGTTTGGCCAAGGGTATCGCCGGGCCACCTTGCCACCCTTCGCTTCAGAGGCAGAACACCTCTGCGGATCCGCTGTCTGATGCCAGGTCCTGGGGGCGCCAGGACGCAGGGCAGTGGGATGGACGGATGGATTTCTGGTCTTCCGGCATTCGGAGCCGGCCGGAGAAACACGAGGCTAGGATAAGCGTCAAGACAGGACGTTCTGCAATGCTATGGGAGGCTACCAGGTCTGGGGTGGGGTGGGGAGGGGCATCTGGGAGGGCTTCCTGGAAGAGGTGATGTTTCAGTTGAACCCTGGGGATAGGGTTGCCAGCCATCCTAAACAGTTGCTCGTTGTTCACCTGAAATCTAATTTTAATCAGGCATGCTATATTTTTATATGCTGAATTTGGTGGCCCTACCTGAGGGAGAAGTGGAGAAGGCACAAAGAGGTCTTGGGGGGATTGGTTTATGGGGGGGGGGCTGTCGAGAGTGTTTCGGGCAGAAGGAGCGGCGTGTTCCAGGTCTGGAGGCATCTGGGTATGGCAGCTCTGAGGGGCTAGGGAAGGTGTAGGGGCCAGAGTGGAGGGGAGGCATGTGGGAGGGCAGAGGTCTGCCTCGTTAGCCCTGTGGAGGGGGGCCGACCCCACCTCGGGGGAGCGCTGCTGGGGGCCGGTCTGGGGACCGAGGTGAGCCACGCGAGGCCCCAGGCACGCCTGGGGAGGTGGGCGCCCCTCTGGCCTCCGGTGGGTTCTGGCCAGGCCGACAGACGTGTGGCTATGCTTCTCTGTGCTCCATGACTGCTTGGAGTCCCAGTGCTGGGGTCCTCCTCCTGCCTGGGACCAGGAGAAGGACCGGGGTGGGTCACTTCTGTGAGGAGGGCCCGTCAGGGTCAACCTCTGCCCTCGGTTCTTTTATTTTATTCGTTTTTTTTTTTTTTTTAATATTTTATTTATTTTTGAGGCAGAGACAGAGCATGAGCAGGGGAGGGGCAGAGAGAGAGGGAGACACAGAATCCGAAGCAGGCTCCGGGCTCCGAGCCGTCGGCACAGAGCCCGACGCGGGGCTCAAACTCACAGACCGCGAGATCACGACCGGAGCCGAAGCCTGACGCTCAACCGACTGAGCCCCTAGTTTTTTTCTTTTTATTGTTATTTTTTGAGTGCAAGCTGGGAAGGGGCAGAGGGTAAGTGTCTGAAGCAGGCTCCACGCTGGGGCTCGATCCCATGAGCGTGAGATCATGTCATGACCTGAGCCGAAATCGAGAGTCAGACCCTCAACCTTAACCGCCTAACTGAGCCACCCAGGCACCCCAGCCCTGGGTTCTTAAAGGGCCAGAGCCAGAGCTCGCAGCGCTGCTGACCCCAGGGTGCCTGGTTCCCATTCCCGGTACAGCCCCTGCTTAGTCTCAGTATCCCTGCCAGTGCTGCCTTCAGCGACCTGGTATGTGAGGGGGGGGATGGGGGGGGTGGGGGGGGGCGTCCCCCTCCCCGGGGCCCCCCGCCCCCCCCCCCCCCCCCCCCCCCAGCTGGGTTGGGCTCCGTTTACACAGATCATTAGATGGCTGTGCTGTCGTGTGCTTTAGGTCCGTCTCTCCTGTTACATCGGAGACTCGTGGGGCAAGGACCTGTGTCTGGGGGCCAGTGCCATGTTCCAGCTCAGGGCCTGGCCCATACGCTGCTCGGCAATTCGTTATCGAATGCGTGAAGGGGGGAAAAAAACAAATCCCATTTGTTCTAACTACCCTGTTAGGAAGGTTATCGTTGCCACCATCGCCCCCGTTTTACAGACGAGGACACTGAGGCCCAGAGAGGTGAATTCCGTTTCCCAAGGTCACAGAGAGGCTAACGAATGATTTCGCTCAGGGGCGCCCGGGGGTGGCTCGGCCGGTTCAGCGTCCGACTCTTAGTGTCGGCTCAGGTCACGGTCTCGCAGTTCGTGGGTTCGAGCCCCACGTCGGGCTCCACGGAGCCTGCTTGGGATTCTCTGTCTCCCTCTCTCTGCCCCTCCCCGCCTCAAAATAAATACATAAACATTAAAAACAACAAAAAGGAGAAGGATACAGTGCAGAAAAAGACCCCTCCTGCCGACCAAGCACCCCGGTGCCTCCCACAGCCTGCGGTCTCAGCAAGTGCTTGGAAGAGGTTAGTGGACTTGGGCCGAACTGAGTCCCTAAGCACTTGGTTTGGTCCTCCACGGGGAGTCCTGAGAAGACCCTGTCCGCCGACCTTCCCCCGAGGCCTCGAAGGAAGCAGGAGAAGGCGTGTGGTTCACCTCCTTCAGGACCGACTCCCGTGGGAGATTCAGAGATCCCGGGTCTCCTGACGAGGAAACCGACGCTCAGAGAGGTTAACTGACATGTCTGAGGTCGCCCGGCTGGAACGCAGGGGAGCTGGGGTTGGTGGCTGCGAGCGGGCCTTGGTCTGGATCGCTCAGCCAAAGCGAGCTGTTAATAGATCAGTAGATTTCGAGGACCTTTGCTTCCCAGCCCGGGTGGGGAGTCAGAGAAGCCGGGGACTCGGGGCCTCTTTTGAGGAGCACCAGATGAGGCAGTTCAGGAGTCAGGCGGGAAGTGAAGAAGGGGACCCCCCGAAGGCATTTGTGGGATGTTTGCAAAGCTGTACTTCTCCGGCAAGTTCGGGGAGTCACGCGGACCCTGCTTCTGGTCCCAGCCTCCCTGCAGACTGACTTTGGTCCTTGGGCAGGTGGCTTCGCCTGTTTGTGCCTCAGTCTCCTGATCTGTAGAAGGGGGGTACGAAGTCCTTGTCGGGCGGCGTCGTTCGGGCACTGCTTGTGTTTAATGCCTGCCAGGTGTTTAGTGCGGGTGGGTTCGCGGAAAATGCTAACAAATGGAGACGTTCCGCACGAGACAAAGTACATCTTCCTGCAGTTTTGACAGTTTGTGGGGGGAGGGGGAGTTATTTAACTTATATAGAAATTGATATATTTTATGACTTTATTTTTAGGGTAAAATAACTATTTATAAATGATGACGCAGAATGCAGACCTTGTGGAAATAGCTGAGCTGGAAAGTAAGATTTGTTTTTTTTTAATGTTTATTTTTTTGAGAGACAGAGACAGAGCACAAGCAGGGGAGGGGCGGAGAGAGAGAGAGGGAGACGCAGAATCCGAAGCGGGCTCCAGGCCCCGAGCTGTCAGCACAGAGCCCGACGCGGGGCTCGAACCCACGAACCAGGAGACGGTGACCTGAGCCGAAGTCGGACGCTTAACCGACTGAACCACCCAGGTGCCCGTGGAACATAAGATTTGAGCCACACCTTGCTTTTGGTGGCTGCCCTCAGAGGCTCTGGCGAGGGTGCCTGCGGGGAGCCCCTGGACGCCTCCGGCAGGCGGCCCTGCTCCGGGGACCAAGCACTTTCACCCCGCGTGAGCCGGTTGGAGCACACATTCTCACCCCGTTTGTCAGACGAGAAAACAGATGTGAGAGGCATGACACAAACTGAACTTTATCTAGAGGATCTAAATGTGGGGAGGGTCTCAGTGCCCAGGAGAAAGGTGGAGCCGGGAGCCTGGTTCTCAGGGGAGGGAGCGGCAAGGGCCGCTGTGACGGTCGGGAGCCCCTGCTCCCTGCAGGACCATGGAGTTCACACTCCGTGCACCCCGTGCCTGGCCCGCCGCAGGTGCTCGGTGAGTGCTGGCCTCAGCGGGTGGCCCCCTCCCTGGGGTCAACCGTCTCCAGGCTGAAGCCTCTTTGAGCACGCGGGCGACCAAGCTGGAGGGACCTGGGCGCCCACCTCTACTCCTCCGCCACCGACTGTGACCTTGGACGATTGCCTTTGCTTCTGTGAAGCCTCAGTTTCTTCACCAGCTCGGTGGGCCGGCAGGGACCCCCACGTGTCAGCACGGGGCCTGTGGCAGCGGGAGGGCTCAGCCAACCCAGCCGGAGCCTCAGCCACCTGGGGCTCGGGAGGATCCTGAAGAGCCGGGAGGGAACAAGGGGCACCTGAACTGGGATTTGAGCGGCCCTGAGCAGCCTCTCCTCCCACACCTCGGTTCCCTTGAGGGCTTGGCTCCTCTCTGTCTGGGTCCCATCAGCCCTGCCCCATCTTCTGCCGCTGCCCCCACGGCAGTGAGACCCCGGACGTCTTATTCTGATACCATGGCCGTCATCGTGACGGTCCGTGTCCCCGTGTCCCTCGTCACGTGCCGGGCCCGGTGCTTTTGGCCTGCACCCTCTTTTTTGGCTCTAACGGCGGCTCCATGAGGGAGGGGGGACCAAGGCTCAGAGAGGGGAGGCCGTTGGCGGAGGTCACGCAGCCGCGAGAGTGTGGCGGGCCTGTCTGCGCGAGGCCCGTGGTGGGGGAGAGCCTACCTGCTAGGGCTACAGGCAGGTCAGCCAGAGGCGGTCCCAGCAGCCGGGGGAGGGGGAGGGCCTAGAAGGCGGGGGGTGGGGGGGCAACTCACCTAGTGTTGGCCAGAGCTGTGACCCCTGGCTTTACAAAATCCTGGGTGCAAAGGGCTTGGTGAGGGGCTAGACAGCTCGCAGATCTGGCCGCGGTGGGCCTGCGGATGCCCGTGGGTCCCCGCAGGCGAGCCGGCACCGAAGGTCCGGGGTCCGCTGTGAACGCGTCCCCGCAGGGGGCCGTGGGCCCCAGCCCACGCGGGTGGGGATAATGCAGAGGAGGCTGGGCGTCCGTCACCGTCACCCCGCCACCAGTGGGGAGAGGGGACCCAGAGGGGCGGGCTGGGGGTGGGGGGGAAGGCAGGGGGCCCAGGGCTCGGGGGGGAACTTGCTCCTTCTGGGTCAGCTAGAGGGGCTTCCGGCTCAGCCTGGAATGCCCTGGAATTCTGGGCGGGAGGCCAGGCGCCTTTCTGATGAACTCAGGCTGGCTCCCTCCAGCTGGGCATTTATGGAAGCCAGGCGAGGGGCGGGTGGGGGGCTGGCGGTCTGTCTCCCCGGCCTGGAGGAGGCGTGGAGCGAGGGTCAGCACCAGTGACCTGTGCGTGTTGTCGGCTTATAGCTGATCTCTGAGGCAGCCCCCTCTTACAGATGAGCTCCCCCCGCCGCCCCCCACCCCCCCGGCCAAGGGCACCTAGCACCGTGCCTCCGGGACCTGGCCCGGGTCGTCTGGCCCTGGGCATGTGCCCCCCTCCCATTTCCGTCACGCTCCTGGTGGGTGTCCACAGCCTTCTCCCCGGGACACGGGGCCTGTGGGGTCCGCCGTCATTGGCTTACTGCCTGCAGGTCACTTCATGGGGTGCGGAAGCCGGCGACTGGAGGTCTCTGGAGACTGTGTGGCTGAGGGCGGCCGAGTCCCCTGCCCCCGCAGGAACACGAGTGTATTTCCACGCTGGCTGTCGTCTGAGCTGAGCGCAGGGGCGATGGGAAATGACTTGGGGCTGCGGGGAGGGGGGGAGTTGAGGCACCTGGACGCTTGGGGAGTGTGGGTGTCTGCTCACCCTGCCCTCGGGTGTGGCCGGACCCCAGGGAGGGTGACTCCCAAGCATTTAACTCTTTCTTGTCTCCCCACCTGCGTGTGTGTGGCCAATGTGCGGGTGGTCCCGTGTTTTCTGCCAGGTAGAGCAGGAAGAGGGGTGTCCCCAGGAAGGGGAGGTCCAGGGGGAGGTGCGGGTCCTTATGGGCCACGTGGAGCGTGAGGGGCCCCTGGACCACCGTGAGGAGCGTAGACAGGGGCTGAGCTAGAGGGGGGTGCGGGGTGCACAGGCTGTGCCCCCGGACAGCCGTGTGAAGAAGGGGCTCAGACGGACCCCGGTACTCGGAGGTTGAGCAAAGGAGAGGCCGGGGGCCCGTGGGCAGGGTGCCGCCCTTCTGGAAGCTGCCCTTCACTTCTGAGCACTCTCTTTGTCCGAGTGCTCAGAGGCGTCAGGACGGACGGAGTGTCAGATTTAGTGACAAGGGGCTGCCGGTGGCCAGGCCCGAATTTCCCCACTTCCTCTTTTTTGCGTGAATCGAACCAGAGAGGCCTCCTGGCTGCCCTGGAGGTGGGAGGTGCGGGTGACCCTGGCCCTTGATCCAGCCTCTGTCCCTGGAGAAGAAAACGGAGCCTGGGGCGGTCACAGGACAGTGGCCGAAGGGGCCCAGGGGAGCGTGGTCCGCCCGCCATCCCTCCAGGGCCTCTGTGGGGGCCGCCAGCCCCTGCTTTCCGTTCCCACCGTGTTTGAGCGGAGCCTCAATCAGCTGAGAGGTATTTTGCTTTAGGGAAATCAAAATCAGACTCAACATTTATCCTGGGCTCCAGGGACCGGCTCTCTCGCGTTCATTCCTGGCAGACAAGAGCTTCGTGCAGGGGGAGGAGGTGCAGGGAGCCGCCTCGGGAGCGGGGGGGCTGTTCCTGCTCTTCCTCCTGGGTGTGGCAAGGAGAGGTCTCTGTCTGCACCCCTGCTGCAGGGCGTGCGGGCTTAGTGGCAGGGAGCCAGCTGGGGGAGAGCTGGGCAGCGGGCAGTGGCTGGGCCCCTCCCCACTCGGGGCCATTGAGCCACCCACAGGCCTTCTCCCCGCCACTCCCCCTTCTCAGGGAGGTCCGTGGGAGGGGAGGGGAGGGGAGTGGAGGGGACACCCAGCCCCTCTCCTCCTGGCTCTCTGCCCTCTCTAGGCTGGGACTTTTCTTTCTCTTGTTTTCTTTTAAGATTTTTCTTTTTAAGTTGTCTCTATACCCTACGTGGGGCTCAAACTTACAACCCCGAGGTCAAGAGTCACATGCTCCAGTAACCAAGCCAGCCAGGCGCCCCTAAGCTGGGAGCTTTCTCTCCACCTTTTAAGAAGCCCTCCCAAAGGCCGTGTCGAGTAGGAGTTTATGTAAACCCCATCTTTCAGATGAGGAATCAGAGGCTCAGAGAGGTTAAGTAACCTGTTCAGAACAACACAGCCTACAAATGGCCAAGACAGGACGCTGACCCCGAGCCTCCCAAAGCCTCAGCCTTGGGGTTGTCAATACTGGTTTCCTATCGAGTCCGGGCTCCACCCCCCCCCCCCCCGCCCGCCAGAGCGAGCTGGAGAAAGACAGTCACAGGTTTCGTGAAGGTAAACCTGTACGTGAGAAACATAGTGTAGGATGTGTCCCAAATGCAGCCGGGTGGCTCGGTGACGGTGGGAAATCACCCGGGGTTTGTTCTCTGCCTCCGGTGTGCAGGAGGCTGGGCCGGGTGCCGAGGGCGATGCTAGGGTATGCCTCGGTCTCTGAGGGCTTGGCATCTAGCCGGGTAGAGGAGAAAACTGCTTCTGTTGAACACCTGCTAGATGGCAGACGTCGTGCCACGTGCTTTAAGGACACCCTCCTCTGATAAGACAGAGGCTGTCACTTGTCCCATTTTCAGATGAGCAAACCAAGGCTCCAAGTTGTGGAGTCATTGTTCAAGGCCACACAAGCAAAGCCCTGGCCTGGAGTGCTGGCCGAGCCGACCCCAGAGCCCTCTCTGTGGACCTCGCCACTTCACCGCTGTCCCCCTCGCCGACTTGGCCCTGGGCGGTCAGACAGACCGCGTGGCAAGCAGGGATTGCCATGGATCGGGGCGTTTCAGAGGGGGCTGTGGCAGGCGGGAGGGCTCTGTAGGAAAGGGGCATCCCAGCCTACTGAGGTGCTACCGAGGTGAAAGAGGTAAGGACGAGTGTCCTGGGCAGAGGGACAGCACGCGCAAGAGCCAGGAGGCGGGGGGATGGTTAAAGGGGCTTGGAGGCAGTGGTCCTGGGGCAGACAGCCCTGAGGACAGCCTTCCTTCCTGCTGGGCCCTGAGCCCTGAACTCCAGCCTTGAGCACGGACCCGCCCATTACAAGTGCGGTGTGAGCGACGCCTGTTCATTTCTCACTTGGATGCAGGTTCCCCGGGGGGGGAAAAAACGAGCCTGGGAATGTCGCTCTGGTATCTGGGTGGGGCGTGGAGCAGGGGGACCCCATGATGTCCCCCCAGCCCCCTCCTGCCGCCCTCCCAGTGTCTGTGCTAGTCAGAGCTCCAGGACCCCCGGCCCTTCTGGCGCTGTGGGTGGGGTTGCACACCCAGGCTGTGGACCCGAGGACTCTAAAAATCTCTCCCCCGCCCGCCGCCCCAACTTTTTATTTTGAAAAATCAAGAGAAGCAATTGAGAGGACGGCGCAGCGAACACCTGTGTGTCCTTCCTCTAGAGTTGCCGGTGTCGACGTTTTTGCCAGGGTTTGCTTCTCTTTCTGTGTGTGTGTGTGTTTCTGAACCTCGTCCAAGAAGCTGCCAGTATCGCCTCTGGATCCTTCAGGGCACATCTGCGATGAAAAGGGACATTCTCCCACATAACCTGGGTGTCACTCCTAAGAAGATCGGCTGCGAGTCCATCAGGGCATCTA
>NC_064807.1:85963000-86021401 GCF_023721935.1 Panthera uncia
TTTTTTTTCAACGTTTTTTATTTATTTTTGGGACAGAGAGAGACAGACAGAGCATGAACGGGGGACGGGCAGAGAGAGAGGGAGACACAGAATCTGAAACAGGCTCCAGGCTCCGAGCCATCAGCCCAGAGCCTGACGCGGGGCTCGAACTCACGGACCGCGAGATCGTGACCTGGCTGAAGTCGGACGCTTAACCGACTGCGCCACCCAGGCGCCCCTACTATTGTTGGTCTTTAACGCCAGATCCAGGACCCCATCCAGGCTTTGCGAGTTGCATTTGACGGCCTTGTCTCTTTTTCTGGAACAATCCCCTGCCTTGTTGTACCTTTCACGGCGGCCCACTTACTCAAGTGTCCCGGCCAGCTGTGTTGTAGACTTGTCCCGCCTTCTGGATTTGTCTGCTGCTGTCCTCATGATTAGACTATTCTAATAGTCTATTAGAGTCTAATAGCCTAATAGGTTGACTGTTTCTGGCAGGAGAACTCCGTGGGCACCATGTCCTTCCACAGCACCAGATTCGGTGGCGGGGGGGGGGGGGGGGGGGACACATGCTGTCGGCGTGTTTCCCTATCGGCGAGGCCAGGTTTGATCAAGGACGGTCATCTTCATGGTGATACTTCTGTTGTGTGTTAGAAAAGATACGACCAGCACACGTCACCGGTGATTTTACGGCTGTCAGTGCTGAGGCTGAGGCTAGATGAGGCAATGAGTGAGCTGAGTTAGAGAAACGTCCTGAGTGAATCATCAGACAGGTGGTTAGGGAGGACTCGAGAAGGTGGTGCCGGGACGGCTGAGCTCCGGGAAACCCAGACAGAGTGGTCTCGGCATCGTGCGGACCTGGGCAGTGACATCCTGCCGTGCCTCCTTCTGGCCGTGGCCCTGGGTCCCTCCCTCGGGTCCCCAGCCCAGCTTCCTCGCCTGAACAGTGAGGTTCACCCTGGTCACCTCCAGGACTCCTGACCCTGGTGGAGGGGCCGGGGGCAGGTGGCTGGGCGCCCCGAGGGCTGCCTGATGCCTGCCCCACTCAAGACCCTCCATGGTGCCAAGGGGACCCTCATGGCTTCCTCTGTTCCCTAAAGGTTAATTGGCTCCTTAAAGCATCAGCAGGGCCCATCGCCCCAAGCCCCCCGGCTCGCATCCCCTGGGGCTTGGCTGCCTGCTCGACAACCAGTGTTCTGTGTTGAGGACCATTCTGATGGGGGAGGGGCAGCTAACGCTGCCCCTCCCCCACCATAGCTGCTACATCCTGGAGACAGGGGCGACTGGGGGGGGGGAGGGGACTTCTGAGATAAGGGATATTCCAGGGGAGCCTCCTCGGGCCTTGTGAGGCCAGAGGCCAGCCCTGGGTCTGCTACCCGGCTCCTGCCGTTTCTGTCATGTGATGCCGAGGCCACACCTTGTGAGGTCACACGAGGTCAGGCAGCTCGTCGGCACCCGTCCCCATTGTGCGCTCATCCCGGGCTCCGAAGGCCGTCGCGGCCCTGCCCTTTCCTGGCAAGGTGGCCTCGGGTGGCTTCAGGCCAAGTACGCGGACTTGTCTCGAACCTCAGCCTTGTTCGGGAAAATGGAACCACCACCTGCCTGTGGGATTCTTGTGCAGGTAAAGAACACCAAGCCAGTTAAGTCTTTGCAACGGCCCGTTTTACAGATGAGGGAATTGAGGCCCAGAGAGAGGAAGTCCTCCCCCCCCCCCCCCCCAAGGACACAGGGCTAGAAAGCTGTGGCTCTGGATTTGAATCCAGACGGTCTCGTCTGGCTCCAGAGCGCGGACCCGTAAGCTCCCGCCTGTGCCCTGGTGGGTTTCCTGTGTCTCTCCAGGTTTGGGCTTTGCACATCAACCCCTCCCCGCCCCTGCCGCCCCCCCCCCCCCCCCGCCGGGCGGGGCAGCCCCGGACACCCCCCCCCGGGTTCGCCCCAGGTCTGCTTCCCCCCCCCCCCCCCCCCCCCGCCCGGCCCCCCTCCCTCCTTCCACCCTCTGCCCGAACTCTCTTGGAAAATTGCATTCTCTAACACCGGGTCTGGCCGGTCCAGGTAATCGGCACCTCCCGCCCTTGTCATGCCTTCCGTACACCAGCTGTCTGCTCTGGGACGGGCGCCTGGGATTTGGGCTTGTGGGGGGAGGGCTCTGGCAGCGGCCTCCAGGCTTCCCCGGGAGTCTGACCGCCCGATTCCAGGCTGTGGGGCAGGCGGCCGAGCCACACGCCGAGTTCAGACCCTCACCCCATCACTTCAGGTCCTGGCCCCTTCGTGCCTCAGTTTCCCCATCTGGAGCCAGGGCAGAGTCACGCTGTCTTCCCTCGGAGCTGTGGTCAGGGCAGCTGAGCCAAAGCAGAGGCCCGGACCTGGCACACAGCCGGGCTTCCAGTGGCCCCTTGGTATCTGGCACTTCGTACAGGCTCCCTTGGAGCGGTTTTTGGAAAGTGGCCTCCTGGTGTCCAATCAGCCACAGCAATTCAGGGACACCCCCTTGGGCCTCCCTTCCCTTTTCCCTGGGAAGAGATCGCAGTTCCTTTTCTCAGCTGACCTCCCCCTAACACCCACTTTCCTGTCTGTCCCTTCCTTCCTTCCCTCCTTCCTTCCTTCCCTCCCTCCCTCCCTCCCTCCTTCCTTCTTCCTTCCTTCCTTCCTTCCTTCCTTCCTCCTTCCTTCCTTCCTCCTTCCTTCCTTCCTTCCCTCCTTCCTTCTTCCTTCCTTCCTTCCTTCCTTCCTTCCTTCCTTCCTTCCCTCCTTCCTCCTTCCTTCCTTCCCTCCTCCTTCCTTCCTTCCTTCCTTCCTTCCTTCCTTCCTTCTTCCTTCCTTCCCTCCTTCCTTCTTCCTTCCCTCCTTCCTTCTTCCTTCCTTCCTTCCCTCCCTCCTTCCTCCTTCCTTCCTTCCTTCCTTCCTTCCTTCCTTCCTTCTTCCTTCCTTCCCTCCTTCCTTCTTCCTTCCTTCCTTCCTTCCTTCCTTCCTTCCTTCCTTCCTTCCTCCTTCCTTCCTTCCTCCTTCCTTCCTTCCTTCCCTCCTTCCTTCCTCCTTCCTTCCTTCCTTCCTTCCTTCCTTCCTTCCTTCCTTCCCTCCACAAGCCTGGACTGAGTCAGCGTCTATGCCAGGGAATCAGGAGCTCTCACACCGGTTTTGATTGAATTCCCAGGACAGCTCCCCTGGCAGCTACCAT
Organism: Panthera uncia; assembly: GCF_023721935.1. Taxonomy (NCBI): domain Eukaryota; kingdom Metazoa; phylum Chordata; class Mammalia; order Carnivora; family Felidae; genus Panthera; species Panthera uncia. The sequence goes on from NC_064807.1 coordinate 85,966,155, forward strand.
TACTGTTATTCCCGCTTTACAAATGAGGAAACTGAGGCACACCTTGCTGGATGCAGTCTCCCAAGGCCACCCCCAGGGAGAGTGAGTGCGGCCTTGGAGGTGGTTCGACGTGCTCATTCAGTGATTGTTGGGAGAGCGCTGGTTTGCCTCCAACCCGAGCCAATGTAGTACTTTTCAGAAAAAAAGAGATTTTTTTTGTTTGTTTCATGGTTCAATAAAGAATGACTCTTTGGGGGGCGCCTGGGTGGCGCAGTCGGTTGAGCGTCCGACTTCAGCCGGGTCACGATCTCGCGGTCCGTGAGTTCGAGCCCCGCGTCGGGCTCTGGGCTGATGGCTCGGAGCCTGGAGCCTGTTTCCGATTCTGTGTCTCCCTCTCTCTCTGCCCCTCCCCCGTTCATGCTCTGTCTCTCTCTGTCCCAAAAATAAATAAAAAACGTTGAAAAAAAATTAAAAAAAAAAAAAAAAAAAAGAATGACTCTTTGGGCTTGGCTGGATGTTCGACCACATTATGTGGCTTGTCCCAGGTTTTCGTTCTGGGCGCTGTTCTCGTACTGCCTGTAAAAGAACCTGGGACCGACCGCTATAAGGAGCTGGAGGGGCAGGCCGAGGAGGGAGGGCGGGGAGGGGGTGCGCAGCCTTTCGGTCCTGGGATCACCCCGCCTCCCGTACACAGACAGGGCAGCCGGGTGCCCTCTCTGACTCCGCTGCGCTGTGCCAGGACTGCGAGGCGGGGAACAGCGTATCTTAAATGTTGGCCTGGGGGTGACGCTCCTTCCTGCACCCCTGCATGTGGGAGGCTGCTCTCGCCGGTCCTCGTGGACGCCCAGTGGGCGTCAGGAGGGATAGGCCAGGGCGGCCCCCGCGGGGGTGGCTGGACACGGAGCTCGTGACTGGGACTGGTCACCCCTGGGGCAAGCTCTTACTCAGAGCCGGCAGGTGCCCCAACATGGGGGGGCAGGGGCGCCGCGGGGCGGGCTGGGGAGGGCGGGAAGGGGGCTCCCCCGGGGCAGCCCGTCCCCCTGAGACACCTCCCAGAGCTAAAAGGCTGCTTCTCTTTTCTCTTGCAGTTACCGAGAAGGAAGTCCAGCAGTGGTGAGTGACTACTTTCCCCCAAACTGTCGGCGGGGAGGCCTGGGGGCGTTGGCGTTGGCCTGCTGGGACGGCAGTCTAGCTGCCCAGGACGGGGGCCCGCGGAGGGGCTTTCTGAGAGTGGCTCAGCCACCATCCAAGGGGTTGGATTCCTCTGTTCCCAAGGGACTGACGGAAAGCCACTTGATCCGGGGCGGGGAGGGGTCGTTGGTGAGTCCTTGCTTTCTGCGGCGTCTCTAAGGACCACGGGGCCCCGCTCACCAGAAACGAGTCAGGAGGCTGGGTCCCAGGCCTGGCTTTGTCACTAAATCGCTGGTGGCCGTGACGAGTCTCTTCCCATTTCCGGGGTTCAGTCACCCCTTCTATTAAGTGATGGGTGAGACTGGACCAGGGATGGCCGATAGGTGTCCTCTGGGATGCCAGCTCTAATCAACCCGTAGCGGCTGCCCAGAGTGCCAGGTTAAGAAGGATTCTGAGGCTGCGTGCAGTGGAGCAAATGGAAAGTATGCCAGTGGGGGATTAATGGGGGGCGGTGCCAGCTTACCGATGCCTGCCTGGGCTGGCGAGAGGGGAGTGGCATGTTGTCTTATCACCTGTGGAAAGTATGACAGCGGAGGTCACACACTAAGGCAGACCTGAGGTCGGGGCAGGGGGTGGGGGGCGGTGAGGGAGGGGACGAGGCAAGCTCGGACAACTTCCAGAAAAGTCTGGCGGTTTAGAAACGGACTGGAGAATCCTGACTTGGCCTTTCCTATCCGAGTGACCGAGGGTGACTCTCTGAGCCTCAGTTTCCCCATGTGTATGGCGGGAACGATGAAGCACTCGGAAGACATTCCCTGCAAAGGTCGCAGCACGGGGCCCGGGGGACGATGGCCACTGCCAGTGGCCTTCTGTGCACCGTTCAGGGGGAGCCTAGAGATGCGCCCCCCCCACCCCCCATTGACAGCCAGGCCGTGAGGCTCCCGGGCAGCCGTGCGGTGCAGGGCCAGCCTCCCCCAGGGGCCACTCCGTGAGCCCAGGCTGCAGAGGGTGGGAGCTGTGGTGGACCTGCCCAACCCTGCCGGCCCTGCGCTGGACGCCCGGCCGGTTGCTCCCACAGGGGGAGCGGATGTGGGGGGAACAGCCGCCGCCACCTCCCTCCCCCCCCCCCCCCCCCCCCCCCCACATCCGAGGACCAATGCGTGGATCCGATCTGCCTCCGACCTCATTTTCACTTTCCTGCTTCCCCAGGTGAGCGTTCGAGAAAGGATCCTGCTTCTCGGTCTTTATCTCCAAGGCTTTCCCTTCCAGAACTCGCCTGCCCTTCTTTCCTGGGCCTTTGTCTACCCCTATCTCCCTTCTAGAACTCCCTGCCCTTCTTGCCTACCTTTCTGGGCTCTCTGAGCTCTCTTCTCCCAAAGCTCACCTAAGTCACCTCCTCCAGGAAGCCTTCTGGGGTCCCCCATCTGTACATAATCCCCTCCTTCCCACCTGGCAGCCAGAGGGGCTTTTGCCTAAACCCTCCCTGGAGCTCAGGTGAAGTCCATGCCTCAGGCATGGCTATGTGGGTATGAGAACTGGTTTGGGCTGGCCCTGTTGACCCCTCCAGTCTCACTGCAAACTCCTTTCGCCCTCTGGCCTGCCTGAATTGCTGTCTGTTCCCGAACCCACCTCGCCCTCTGGGGCTTCCTGACCTTTGCTCGGGTTGTCCCCCCTGTTGGGGACACCCCTCCCCCTCTTTGCTTGGCTCCTATCTCCCCACCCTCAAGGCTTCCTCCCTGAAACCCCTGGGCCCTCCGGTTAGCTTCGGGGCCCCCACCACAGCCGGGGACACAGCAGGTAGCAGTCACTGCCTCTTTTCCTGGCCCTGAAGGCTGGCCCTGCCCTCTTCACGCCTGTGTCCGCAGAGCCTGGCCGTAGTGGGTGCTCAGGCCCCAAGAAGCACACCCCATGTGCTTCCCAAACATGGCTCTTGACCCCTGGGAGCTGCCCTGGGGGCCGACACGGTTTATCGTCTTTATGGCAGCTGAGGAAAAGAAACAGAGGTGCAGAGAAGGGCCGGGCAGGGAGGAGGGTGGGGTCTGTCCCCTGGCGCCACCATGTACCCTGCAAGCTCTCAGACGCGGCCTCATTTTCCTCCTCACCGTCACCCAGAGGAGTGTGCCATCGTGGCATTTCCTAGACAAGGCCCTGAGCCCCCCGGGTCCTGCCCTGCTCACACCTGTGTTTCCCCCCCGGGAACGCAGGGCCAGGTGGGCTCCAGAACCAGGGCGCTGGGCTTGAGCGCCCGTGCCCCGCATTCTGTTTGAGCAACCTTGAACAACTTCCTGGGCTTCTCGGTGCCTCAGTTTCCCCGCCTGGAAAATGAGGGTAATGATAGGCACGCTTTATAGGAATACCGCAGAGAGGAGGTGATCTGACTCACGTGAGACGTCCGGAACAGAGCCTCGTAACCTCCTCTCCGTTAGCGGTGTTGGTGATAATGCTGACGTCGTCACCAAGTATAACCCACAGAGCAATCCGGAGACTCAAGGCCCCCTGCTCGTTATGAAGACGGGGAAACTGAGGCCCAGGCAGACGGAATGACTTTCGCTCACTCGCCAAGCTGGTGTGTCAGCTGCCCCCTGCACAAGGGCTCGGCCATGGGAGAGAGTTCCAGGCACAGGGCTTAGCAAGCACAGAGGCTCAGGGGGCTTAGGCCCCTGAGGAGGCACAGAGAGCCCTGGAGGCTGGCCCGTGGAGAGCAGTTCTTGGGACTCCCGTGACAGAACAGGGGCCCGAGGCCTGGTGACACCCAGTCCTTGTGAGAAGGGGGTTCTCTCTAAAGAGCTTACAAAGACCGGAACGGATCTTGCTTTGCCGGAAAGTTCTGTGGGCCTCGAACACATGTCCTTTGGTTCATTTTGGTGGCGCCTTCGAGGTTAGGAGGTAGGTGAAACGGTGCCTTTCTCTGGCCCTCCTGGGCCAGCCCACTACCCACCCCACTGTTGTGTTCTAGAATGGCTCTATCCCTTGGGGCGAAGCTAGACCAGGGATGGTTAAACAGGGACACTCCTGCCACCACTCTCTCCACCCGTGCCCACAGCAGACATTGGTAATGGATCACAGATCCCGGCACTCTGGATCCTCTCCTGCAGTGCCCAGGGCCATCAGTGTCCTTGTTGTGGGCACACAAAACGAACGCATGTTATTATCCCTCGATTGCCCTGAACGTCACTGGTTCGCTGGGGCCGTGGGTGGCCCACTGTTCCCTCTGTCTTTTGCTCAGGAAACAGGTAGGATCCCAAGCACCCTGGCCCATCTTCAGAGGACCTTTGTCACCAAGCCCCCAGCCAGCACCTTCCTGTTCCAACCAGCTCTCACGGCCCCCAACATCTGGGGAATGTGCCGATGCCCTGCCCTCCCTGGGAAAACACGGGGTTCCCAGGTCTAGTCCACCCGGGGCTGGACCGTCTGGGTGGGGGTGGGGAAGCAGGGGGAGGGGCATGCAGAGACCCGCAGGGCCACCGCAGACACTTCCTGTCCCACCTGCAAAGTGCCTGCACGGATCCAGCCAGGACAGCGGCTCCGGCTTCCTCCAATCTGTCTGTCTGTCTCTCTACACCCCACCCTCTCACTTAAAGCCCCTTAGGGCCTCCCACCGCCCTCGAAATAAAGCCCCAGCCCCTTCCCTGGCTCTTGGGGCTCCCCAGGGTCTCTCACCCCACCTTCTCCCCCGGCCTCACCAGGCACTTCCTGCACTTGCTGTCCGTCAGCCACACCAAACTCATTCCTACCTCAGAGCCGCCGTCCTTGCTGTTCCCTCTGCCCCCAGATCTTGGCGTCTCTTCGGAGAGGCCCGCACTGACCACCGAGTCCCTGTTTCTCCAGCATTGTACAGGATCACCTTGTTTTGTGCTGACTTTCAGCAGCCGCTAGGCAGCGAGAGAACCCAGGGCCAGGCTTTTTTTTTTTAAGTTTATTTCTTCATTTTCAGAGAGAGAAAGAGAACATGAGCAGGGGAAGGGCAGAGAGGCTCTGCCCAGCACAGAGCCTGATGTAAGGCTCGATCTCACAACTGTGAGATCACGACCTGAGCCAAAACCAAGAATCAGAGGCTTAACCGACCGAGCCACCCAGGCGCCCCAAGATTTTATTTTTTAAGTAATCTCTACGCCCAGTATGGGACTTGAACTCACAACCCCGAGGTCTAGAATCGCACGCTTCACCCGCGGAGCCAGCCGGGTGCCCCAAGGCCCAGGGCTCGAAAGTGATTGTGTGATGGGCCCTGGGCCGGCCAAGGAGAGGAAACAGAGCCGAGAGTAGCACTCGACCTCGGCGCCGGTCGGGCCCAGGTTGTCAGGAGCGCGGGCCAGGCCACAGCAATGGGTGCCCGGACCAGCGTCCTCTGGGCTCTCAGCCGGCACCAGGCTCCCGCTGCCCTCGGGGTCAACTCTGCACAGCCCTGAGCTGCTGTGCCGCGATCTGTACCTGGAGGGAGGGGGTTGGAGGCTGAGCGGTGAGGCCAGCGTCAGGGTCCACGGCCAGCCTGGGTCCCTGCCCCTTGCTCTTGACTGTCTCCGTTCCCATGCTGAGCATGATTTGTCCCCGTGGACGATCAGCAACCACACTGGGGGCTAAGAAACCGCAGCGGGTCCCAGGCCCTTCCAGATGATTGTGAAATTGCAGCCCCTCGGAGAGCAGAGAGGCAGCAGGGCACACATCACCCCCTCCCTCCCCCCAGCCCGGCCCCAGGCCCTGACCGACAGCACAAGACGGGAGGGAAGCCGGCTGGAAGCTGGCGGTAGGTGCGTGGGTACCTTGGGTGCCAGCATCGTGGGTTGCGGTAGCTTTTTCTCTCGCATTTTCTATTTTCCAAATTTCCCCAAGAAACTAAAGCTCCGAAGGGCAGAGACGCTGGGCCCAGGTGGCCCAGGGCTGGGTGTATGTATGTGGAGTCTGGGTCCAGCCCTTTCCACCTCCGTGGCTCAGGCCGTGGGGGCTCAATCCTGCCGGCTCTTGCCTGGGCAGCCCCCCCAAAGCCCAAGACAGCGGGGGCTGGTGGGGGAGGAGAGCAAGGAGGAGAGACGTCATCCTCAGGGGGCGCTGGGACGGGGGTGCCAACGGGAGGGGTTGTTTGCAAAGATCACGGGCGCCGCGGAGACAGCTGGGGCTCGGGGCTGATTGCCGCTGGGGGTGACGCTTCGTCGTTAACCCACCTGTTCCCTGCCTTTCCCACGACAGCAGGCAGCGCTGTACCCTGGACAGGGAGGGACGGGCATGCAGGGAGTTGCAGCCAGCCTCCCACAGGGCCAAGTTCATGGCAACTGAGAGCAGTGAGTTCGGAAAGTCCCAGCAGCCTGGGGCCTTCGGGTCTCGCTCGGGGGTCTCAGAGAACAAGAAGCTGAATGGGAAAGGGATCCCCGTGTCAGGGCGAGCAGTCATTCATTCATTCATTCCTTCACTCACTCACTCAGTCGTTTGTTTAGCACCTACTAGGTGCCAGGCCAGTGCTGGGGGGGCTGAAGGCAGCTGGGACTGAAGGAGAGTCCCCAAGGGGACACAGGCGTTGGCCCAGGCTGGTGGCGCTGGGGAAGTGTTTTTGTTAAGTGACACGCAGCCTCCCTCGCTCTATGGAATGACACGTTTCTTTTTTTCCCTTTCCCTTTCAAAGAAGCGTAAGAATGCAGTTATCACATCTGCGACTCTCTCTTTTCGGCCCCGCCCTGTGTCGAAGAGCTGGCCCCCAAACACAGCCAACCCTGTCAGACGCCCGTGTGGCCGGAAGCTGCCCGCACGGCGTTCGGGGACGGTGCCTGTCTCCCAGGCTCAGTCCCGTAGCTCTCTGTCTGATTCCCAGAGGGGTCCCTGGCCCCCAGAGAGTTAAGAGCCCTGTTCTCGAACACGATTTCAAGACTAGTGACAGGTACAGAGAGAATTGATTTAATGAAATGTCCTCTTCGTGCGTCAGTAAAAAGAAACAAAATAGCATCCACCAGGTCCTGGTAACTAACGATGGTTTTTAAAAGACAAAGGCAAACCTCGGTGGAGATGTGATGGTAGTTTGGTTCGGTTTTTATTTTTTTTATTATTTGTTTAACGTTTATTTCCTTTTGAGAGAGAGAGAGAGAGAGAGAGAGGGAGGGGCAGGGAGAGAGGGAGACAGAGAATCCCAAGCAGGCTCCACACTGTCAGCATGGAGCCCGAACTGGGGCTCGAACCCACGAACTGTGAGATCGTGACCTGAGCCGAAGTCAGATGCTTAACCGTCAGAGCCACCCAGGCGCCCCCTCCGCAATAGCTTGTAAAAAGTCGCTCATTTTTTGGTGGATAACGGCCGATCGATTTCATGCTTCACTGATGTATCTGGATAGAAACAACTCTTAGTATCGTGTTAGTGTCGTGTTACAGCCGACACATGTTGCTACAACACATGTTGTGTTTCAGCCGACCGTACCTGTGTTTGATATTTTTATGCCTGATCTAGAACATTCTGTAATGCTTTTAATTACAGTTTTTTCACGCAGTGAGATACACACAATGTGAAATTTACTGGCCTAACCGTTAAGGGCCTCCCCGTATGTGCCCCGGGCTAAGTGGCTGGATGCGGCAGGCGCATCAGGGGTCTTTGGTCTGCTGGAAACTCCCCCTTGGGACGGCTGGCCGCTCCGGGCAGCCGGGGCAGGGATGGTGGTGGGATCCAGCCAGGCCCGGTGGGGAAGCCTGAGCCCTACCTTGTGTTGTGTTTATACTCCAACACAAAAATTTAACTTCTTTATATTACAGAATCCCTGCGTGCTCTGTGCAACCAAAGGGAACCATAAGCACAGAGCTTAGTCATGATAAGTACAAGCCAAAGATGCGTCCCCAACTCCTTTCTGCCCCACGCGTGGGGCCCTTGTCTGAGGCGGGTGGCCCGTCACAGTGGGTTTTTGCGTGGTAGGCCCCCAGGGCCGTCTGTCCTCGGTGGTGCCTGGGGATTCTGGGGCTGGGCCCCAAGATCCCGCCCTGAGGTCCAGCCTGGGCTGGGCACCCCCAGTTGCCAGTTGGTGGAGGTAACTGACAGCAGCACAGGTTTTGTGTCTGACGTGTGCCGGCGGCAACGCCGGGACCGCTGTGGCTTCCACCCTGGGCCTGGAAGCAAACAGAAGGCACCAAGGAAAGCAGGCCGACTGAGCGCGTCGGGCCTCGAAGGGCAGGATGCCCCATCCCGGCCCCCTCCCCCTATCGGACGCAAGCCCGGACGTGTGGCAGAGGGCTCTAGCGCCGGCTGCCTCATTTGCTGGCTGTGCGACTCCGTGCAGCATTTACTGAGCACCTACTGTGTGCCAGGCACGGGGCTGGGCCCTGCAGACTCAGGGCCGGGTGAGGAGACGTGGTCCCTGTCTCGATGCCCGTGTAACCGCCACACGGGTTACACGAGCCAGTCACCAGGCACAGCTGTACGAGGCGCCACCGAGGCCCGGGCCAGGGGCAGGGGGCTGGGAGTATGGCGCCGTCCGCGGTGGCCAGAGAGGGCTTCTCTAAGGCACACACCGAAACCAAGAATGAAAGGGTAAGTGGGAGTCAGCTGGGGAGGGAGGGGAAGAGTGGGCTGAGCAGAAAGTGTCCTGAGTGAAGGCCCTGTGCCTGGGCCAGAGGGAACCTTCCCCAGCCTCCATTTCCCCATCCGTAAAGTGGGCATAATAGTCCTTGCCTCCTGGGCTCAGTGGGACCATTGCGTGAAATTGTGCCTGGAAAGCGCATAGCCGTATGCCTGGCTCTCAGTAGGTCCCCAGTGGTAGTCGTTTTGCAGAATCACAGACACCGGAAGGGCAGACGCTTGTGTAGACCCCCTCAAGTTCATGGGCTTCCCACAGGCCATCTAGTTCGGTATTTCTCCACTGGAGTGGTTCTGCTCCCGGGGGGATACGTGGCCTTGTCTGGGGACACTTTTGGTCGTCCTCACTTGGGAGCAGGTGCTACGGACACCTAGCAGACGGAGGCCTACGTCGTACGGTGCGCAGAATCACCCAACCCCCCGCAAGAATCACCCAACCCCAAATGTCGGTGGTGCTGGGGTGGAGAAACCCAGAGCTGGTCTAAGCCACTTATACCAGCAGGGGACCTGAGGGGCACTGCAGGGGAGGGGTACACGGGACTGGCATACAAGGCCCTGGCTTCCTGGAACGGGTTTTCTGGTGGCAGCATGTCTCAAGGGGAGGCGGGGGGGGGGGGGGCCCGGGCCTGGTCGGACCCGGGGGCGGGGGCCCCGGGGGGGGGGCTGGAGTCACGTCTCTCAGTGACCTTGGAGCCGTGACGGCTCACAGGGTGGGGTGACCGGGGTGTCTGGGACAGCAGATCCCCCCATCTCTGCTCTGGCGAGGCAGGGTGCCCCCAACCTTCCCACGATGAACGGCGCTGCGCGGTGTTTGGGGAAGCAGGGCTCCAGCACGCGTTTGCACGGGGCGGTTTCTGCCTGGCCGGAGCTCTGATCCTGCTGCTGTGTGACCCTGAGCCGGTCTGTCTCCCTCTCTGGGCCCCCTGCCAATCCACCGAGGGCTGGGAGTCCATCAGTGGTTCTCTTGCCATCTGCAGGAAGCTCTCAAGTGCTGGCCAGGGTCCTCGGGGCTTAGGAAGAAGGCACTGGATACCTGGGTCTCACTCCGTCCTTGTCTGGCAGTTTGTGTGTTCATGCATTCGTCTGTCCGTCCGTCCGTCCATCCGTCCATCCATCCATCCATCTCCTCGGACAAACATTTACTGAGCCCCCATCATACACCAGGGCCCACCCCCCGCAAGGGGCTCTGCAGTGCCAGAGAGGTTACAGTGGGATGTCCCTCCAGGGATACGACCTGGAAGCAAACGGGATATAGCGTGCTGGGGATCTCCCAAGGGGTGAGGGAGCAGAGGAACCTGTCAGGCTCTGGGGCAGGCAGGGGTGGGGGGGCCTGGCCAGCATTCCCGGAAGCGACGTCAGAGCTGGACGAGGTAGGTGAGTGGCTGAGCCCAGTGAAGAGAAAAAAGATGTGTTTTGCGGCCAGAGGGGCCTACGGGTACCAGGGCCTGGAGGCCGGAGATAGTATGGCACGTTCTAGAAAGTGTGGCTGGGTGTGGAATATGGAGGTGGTTGGCAAGAGGAGGCTGGGCCCGGGGTTGCTTCCTGGGGATGGGCTTCCTGGGGCCCTCTGCAGGGGTACCTGGACGGTCCCCCTACCCCAGAAAGGCTCCCCATGGAGGCTGGCCTCCCCGCGTCCCCGCCTACCCCCAGCTCTCACTGCAGGCCCCCCACTGCTGGCTCTCTGCAGCTGCTCTCAGCGCTGGGGGTTCCTGCAGCCAAGCAAACCGCCCCCCCACTCAGGAGCCACCCGCAGGAACCCTCTAGAAGCGGCTTTTGTCTTCTCTCCATTGTTTTTAACAGGCTTTCAGGATCACTTAAATACCACACATCCATCGTGGGGCAGTGAGAAGCCTGCGGGGGGCCCCCATCCCGCCCCCGAGTGATCTGGTGGCTGGAGCGCGCCCCCGCAAGGCCCCCACACGGGCACCAGGCCCGTCCCCTCCTCCTGCCCAGGGACCTGTCTTGGCCAGGAGGCCTGGAGTCACGGATCAGGTCTTGTCCCTAAAACGCCCCTGCTCCCTGGCCATGCGTCCTGCCCGGGTATGAAGTTGGGGCCCAGAGCACCCAGCTGGGAAGGAGGCTTTAGGGGAGGGTCCTGCGGGAGGCCGGGTCCCTTCCTGGTACCTGCGGTGGGAGGGGCACCCGACCTCTTGCCTCCGCGCCTTCATCTGTGAACCCCGCATCGCTGAGCTCAGCGCCCAGCATGGGGCAGAGGGCGAGATGGGGCAGCCGTCCCGTTCCTGAGCAGGGACCTGGCCTCCCTGGGCCTCTGCTCCCTGAAGGTGTCCGGTGGGAGATGGGGAGGGGCGCGGAGGCCTGGCCTCCTTCACGGCCTCCTGCTGGCTGTGGGCGTCCACCCCGACCCCCCTCCCCCGTTCCATCTTCCCGCCTCCCCCTCACCCAGCAACCCCCATCCTGTTAACATCTGGCGTCCGTCGTGCAGGCTGATGATCCCCGAGTGTCCTGTGGGTCCCTTTAGGTCCTTGTATGTGCAGCACCCACCCAGGCCCCTCAGATTGTGTCCTGTGGGTGGGAGGGCAGTGGCCTCTCCACGTGTGACCTCTATGAATGGGCCCCCGCCACGGTGCCACTTCCCAGGGCCGGGCACAGGGTGCCCGGAGTCCTCTCCCTCGACGTGAGGGGAGAAGGGAGCCTTCACAAGGTTTCAGGACAGAGCAGTGGGGCAGGTGGTAGTCTCGGCGACCCCATGGCTTGGAGCAACTGGCCTCAGCCCTGGTCTGGGTTGCGAGGACGTGCAAGTCGGCCCCTCCCGGGCCTCAGCTTCCTCATCCCCCAAATGGGCTTCCTCGCAGGCTCGCTCGCTGGCCGTCGTGGGCGTTCCGGGAGAGTGGGTTTGCAGAGAGTGGCCCAGTGAGGTAAGGGCTGGGAACAGAGAATAGCTGATGCCCTGCTGGCTTCCCTTCGTGCTAGGAATCTTCCTCCAAGGAATCCTCCTCCAGCTGGGTTGCTAAGCTACGCCCAGGCGCCGACTCGCCAACTGGTTTACGACAGCCCGTCTGAGTTCATAATGCAAAAGATCATGCTACTGATGGCTTTTTTTGTGCCCAGCCCTATGTTAAGGATGCTACATCATCCTCTCATCTGAGGCCAACAAGACAGACGTGGCAGCCGTCCCTTTTTAGGGACGAGGAGACAGGCTCAGGGGGGTAAAGACACTTGGCCAAGGTTGCACAGCCAGCAAATGGCAAAGCCGGGTTTTGGGTTCCAGAGCCGTGCGGCGGTCAGCTGGCTGCTTAGCTGCAGAATCCTGGGCCGGGCGCTGGGAATACAGGGGGGGACAAACCAGGGTGCCCTCTGAGCTTGCTGCCCCGCTCCTGTGTCTCTTAGCACCGATCCCCGCGAACAGACGCGGGGGAGAGGGGGTGTGCGTAGTGGGGGGCGGGGTGCAAGCATGTGGGAGGAGCCAGCTGCTGGCCCCATATGGTGGCTCTGCCCACCACCGGCACCGCCAGCCTGCCCCCGCTCTGTGGTGCCAGCAGGGGCTCAGCGGAGACGGTGGGGGAGGCAGGGGTGCCCTGGTGTAAGAGCGTGACTTTAGGGGAGCTCGTTCGGGTGAGTTTTGTTTCAGCCCCGTTGTGTGGAGTGCAGGGCTGCGGGGGTAGGGGGGTGGCAGGTGCACGGTGTGCAGGTTAATTCTCACGGCGACTCTTATCCCCCTGGTACGGACGAGGCTCAGAGAGGTGCCGTCACCCGTCCCAGGTCACACAGCTAGCCAGAGGCAGAGGGGGGATGAGCCGGTGCTGCACAGTGTCCAGGCCTGTGCCCCACCCTCCACGTGGCACTGTCTCCCTGAACAGGATTCACAGCCTTCCGGGGACGCTGGCAGGTGGGTGGGTGATGCTGTCGCCTCTTTGACCCTCTCTCGCCCGGTCTGCCGCCTCCAGGTACAAAGGCTTCATCAAGGACTGCCCCAGCGGGCAGCTGGATGCTGCAGGCTTCCAGAAGATCTACAAGCAATTCTTCCCATTCGGAGATCCCACCAAGTTTGCTACGTTTGTTTTCAACGTCTTTGACGAAAACAAGGTGAGCCGGGGATTGACAGGGCCTGCGCGGGGGGAAGGGCTCAGCTTCCCCTCCCCCCCCCCCCCCCTCCCCCCCCCCCCCCCGGCTCAGCTCCCGCAGGCCCCCCGCAGCGTCTCCACACCCACACTCCGCTGCCGATGTTCCCTTCTGGAGGAGGAACACACATACGTGTGCACACGCGCGCGCACACACACACACACAAACGCACTGACGCACGCACATGCACACCAATGCGCGCGCGTGTCCCGGGCGCACGCACTTCCTCCTGCGCCGCGCGGAGACGGGTACGCACGCCCGTACCGCGCACGCGCGCGCGTACACACAGACGCACACGCACACGCACGCACGCCTTGCCCTTGCTCACGCGAGCACAAAATGCAGATCCCTGCAGGGACCGTAGCAGGATTTAGAGCCGCAACTGACACTTACTGAATATTTACCACGGGCTCAGCTTTTCCCGTGGATCGTTTTGAGTGAGGTTTTACAACCAAGCACCTCTGGGGCACGTCCTTTGAATACCCCCCGTTTTGCAGATGGGGAAACTGAGGCTCTGAGCATCATACAGCGTGGGATCTTTTGTGCCTGGCTCCTTTCGCGGAGCGTCATGTTTTCAAGGCTTCTCTGTGTCGGGAGCGTGTGTCCCCTCCCGGCGATGGCCGTGCTGACCTGTGGCGTATCCGCTGTGGGGCGCCCGCCGTCCTCAGCACCCTGGCCCACGCCTGCATTTTTCCAGGCTCCTTCCTGTTCACGGGGCACTTACCGGAGCTCGATTTCACACTCTGGACTTCGGGCCCTCGGATGGTTTCCGTTCTGTCGTGCCCTGGCTTTCTCCAGGTGCCCTCAGGCTGACAGTCACACTGCTTGGCCCCGGGAAGAGCTCTGCCCTCTCCGGGCCTCAGTTTCCCTATTGGCAAAACAAACAGGATTAAACAGTTGAGGGCCCTGCGCTCCTCAGAAGCCTCTGAGCCTGTAGTTTGAAGCGAGGAGAAGGGGTTTCCAGACTCTTGCCCAGAGAGGGTGTGTGGTGTGTGTGTGTGTGTGTGTGTGTGTGTGTGTGTGTATGTGTGTTAGTGATGACTTCTGGCTCTTTCTCCCATCACATGTGGAGTTGGGCTCTGCCTTGAGCCTCAGTCCTTCTTCTGTCCTTCCTACCTGACCTGACCCATCTGTAATCGTCCCCCCCTCCCCGCATCGCTTGTCCCTTCTCCCCCACCCTCCCCGTTTGGGTGTCCCTTAGCCGTGGGGTATTTGGTACCTGCCACTGCCCATCAGGCGCCCGAGGTCAAGCCTGACGGGTGACCCGGTGCTGACTGCGGCCGCCCCACCCCTCTCTCCTGTCAGGACGGGCGGATTGAATTCTCCGAGTTCATCCAGGCACTGTCGGTGACCTCAAGGGGCACCCTGGACGAGAAGCTGCGGTGTAAGTCCTGTCCCCGGGTTCCGTCAGGCGCACACTGGCTGGTCCCAGGCTGGAGGGAAGCCAAAGAAGCGGGCCAGGCCGTCTGTCCAGGGCTGAGGGAGCGGCACAGATGTCCTGCCTTTCCAGGTCAAAGGAACTTTCCTGGAGGTGGCCGTGTAGGAGGAACGTTGGCTTAGCGAGGCGCGGTGGACAGACGGGGCAGGCAACAGGTGCAGACACGGGCCACGGGCAGCTTAGCGTCGAGTTAAAAGGCCCGATTCCAGCGCTGGCTGCACCACTTGGGAATTCACTGTTTTGACGACTGGTCTCACTCATTCACTTCATTCATTCATTCACCCAAGAGATACACAGCAACGTGTGCTGGCCAGGAGGCGGGGACTCCACGGGGGAATCTGATAGGCAGGCACCTGCTCTCACGAGTGTCAGTCTGGCATGGGGACTTTTTTTTTTTTTAAATCCCATAAAACTGCAGCCGAGGCAGGAAGGAGTGGGTGAGCCGACAGGAGAGGAACTGTTAAGAGTCAGGGGCTGAGGGACGCCTGGGTGGCTCAGTCGGTTAAGCATCCGACTTCGGCTCGGGTCACGATCTCGTGGTCTGTGAGTTCGAGCCCCACGTGGGGCTCTGTGCTGACAGCTCGGAGCCTGGAGGCAGCTTGGGATTCTGTGTCTCCCTCTCTCTCTGCCCCTCCCCTGCTCATGCTCTGTCTCTCTCTCTCTCTCAAAAATATATAAACACTAACTTTTTTTTTTTTTTTAAAAGATCAGGGGCTGAGCTGGGGCCAGGGGAGAGCTGGCCGGGGTGGGAGGAGGGGAGAGGGTTGCAGGCAGGGGAAGAGCATGTCAGAGGCCCCAGCGGGGAGAGAGTTCCAAGCTGGAACACGGGGTGCAAAAGGGAGTCTGGAGAGAGGATGGGAACAGCTGAGCCAGAACTCCCTGCTCTCCTGGACCTTGACACTGCGTTGCGTTGGTAACAAGAAATGCCTGCAGTTTCTTTCTCTCTCTCTTTTTTTTTTTTTAGGAATAAAGGAGGATTTTATTCATGTAAAAGCTACACCCCGCCCCCATCCTGGGGGTATTCTTTGATTTTCTGAGTCAACCATAGCAGGAAGCTGCATGATTGTGGATGGGCCGTGGGTGGAGAGGAGGGCCGTCATTAGGGGGTCCTCCTGGTCCCTACCCCACTCAGCCCCGGCCTCAGCCTCCACTCTGGCAGACCCAGAGCCCCCTTCCTTTCTACTTTTGGTTTCTTTCTTTCCTTCTTTTTTCTTTTTTTTTTTAGTTTATTTATTTATTTGAGAGAGAAAGATAGAGAACAAGCAGGGGAGGGGCAGAGAACGGGAGACAGAGGATCCAAAGAGGGCTCAGCGCTGACAGCAGAGAGCCTGATGTGGGGGCTCGAACTCACCCACGGAACCATTTGATTTCGGCCTGAGCGGAAGTCAGACGCTCGACCGGCTGAGCCACCCAGGCGCCCCTGGTTTCTTTTTTGGTTTTAAACCCTAGTCGAAATGGTGTGTATGTCAATGCGCGTGTGCCTGTCTGTCCATCCGTTTGTCCTGATGTGAATCCTCGTGGCCGATGAGTGTCGGGGCCCTTGGTCTCCCCTGTGGGCTGAGGGGTGGGAGGAAGGGGCGTGGCCCAGCCTGCCCTGCTCCCGGGTGACCCCGCCCCGGCCGCTTGCTCCCAGGGGCCTTCAAGCTCTATGATCTGGATAACGACGGCTACATCACCAGGAACGAGATGCTAGACATTGTGGACGCCATTTACCAGATGGTGGTGAGGCCTGGGCCCGACGGGGTGGGAGCGGCAGGAGGGGCGTCACATGTAGGGACAGGGCCTGGCCGCACAGCTGCGCTCCTGCCCCGGGTGAGAGTTGGCCGGGGGAGGGGCGGCGGGCAGGGGCCACCGCCGCCGCGGTGCCGCGGTGGGGCCGGAGGGGGGCGAGTGTTCTAGAGCCAGACTGCAGAGAGGGTGGAGGTGTGGGGAGGGGGAGCAGTCGGCGTCCAGAAGCAGCCCAGATCTGGGAGGCAGATTTCTGGCCGGGAACCCACCGCCCACCTTGTCTCTCCCTGGCAGGGGAACACGGTGGAACTCCCCGAGGAGGAGAACACCCCCGAGAAGAGGGTGGACCGGATCTTCGCCATGATGGACAAGGTGAGCCCGGGGCAGGGGGAGACCGGTCCTCGGCCAGGTAAGGCGTGGGCCGGCAGTGGGGACCCTTATAAATGCACGGATGTTCAGGGCAGTGGCTTGGCCTGCCGAGATATCCACTGGTCGCCTGCTGTCCCCATCAAATGCCCAGAGTGTTAAATAAGTTTGCCTGACACTTTTTCCTCTCTCAATTAAGAGAGGGGCAGCTTTTTTTTTTGTTTGTTTTTTAAGTTTATTTATTTTTGGCAGAGAAAGAAAGAGAGAGAGAGAGCACAAACAGGAGAGGGGCAGAGAGAAAGGGAGACACAGGATCCGAAATGGGCTCTGCTCTGAGTGCGGAGAGCCCAATTCGGGGCTTGAACTCAGACTGTGCGATCGTGGCCTGAGCCAAAGTCGGGCGCTTAACGGACTTGAGTCGCCCAGGCGCCCCAGCCTCAACTAAGATTCTTAACCTTTTTTACTTCTTGCCATGGGCCCCTCTGACATATTGGAGATGTCTGTGGGCGTCTGAGAATAATGATTTTCAGTGTATCCAATCAAATCCATGGGGTTGAAAAGGAAGGGGATGATTTTGGAATATAGCCATCAAAATATTATTTTATTTTATTTTACTTATTATTTTTTTTATTTACCTTGGAGACAGAGAGAGAGTGTGAGTGGGGGAGGGGCAAAGAGAGAGGGAGACCCAGAATCCAAAGCAGCTCCAGGCTCCTAGCTGTCAGCACAGAGCCCGACGCGGGGCTTGAACTCATGGGCCGTGAGATCATGACCTGAGCCGAAGTCGGTCGCTCAACCAACTGAGCCACTCAGGTGCCTCTTTATTTTTTTAATGTTTATTTTAGAGAGAGAAAGGGAGAGAGAGAGAGAGAAAGAGAGAGAGAGAGAGAGAGCGTGAGCGGGGGGAGGGGCAGAGAGAGAGGGAGACAGAGGATCCAAAGCGGGCTCTGCATTGTCAACACAGACCCCCGTGTGGGTCTCAGACTCACAGATCTCCGAGACCGTGACCTGAGCTGAGTTCAGATGCTCAACTGACAGCCGCCCAGGCGCCCCTCTGGGAGTCGCTTAAATGCCCTTCCGAGAGTGACTCCAGAGAAATGCATTTGGCTCTCAGCCCTTTGGAATTAACTGCCATTTATGGGATTTAATGGCCGTGATAGCAGGTATGGAGTTAGGGGCGCTCGCAGGCTGCTGAGCACTTTGCACATCTTAGGCTCCCAGAGCCGTCACCCCGGTGCCCTGAGGAAGCCATGTAGTTATCTCTCGTGCCCAGGTGAGGAAACCGGGGCCCGGGGAGGTGGAACACGTGCCCAAGGTCACCCTGCCGGCAAGCGCCCAGGTCTGTCTGATGTCCGAGCCCTCTTACCTAGTGAGCGACAGACACCGCCTCCCTCCTGACCTGACTTTGTTTCGAAGCTGTCTCTCGGCCAGTCCCGGGCCGGGCTTGGGGAGGGGATGTTCGGGGTCCGGCCCAGAGGCCCCTCTCCTAAGAGGCTGGTCGTCCCTCCACCTTTAGCTGTCTGTCTTTCTCTCTCTGCTTGCAGAACGCCGACGGGAAGCTGACCCTACAGGAGTTCCAGGAGGGATCCAAGGCAGACCCCTCCATTGTGCAGGCGCTGTCCCTCTATGACGGGCTGGTATAGTCCACGGCCCAGAGCCGGGGTGAGTGGAGGGGCACCTGGGGCCTGGGGTGGGGGGTGGGGCAGGACACCTCCATTCTGGAAGAGAACTGTCTCCCTTTTTCTTCCTCATTCTCTCCTTCCTCTTCTCTCTGCCTCTCCTCTGTTATGGGTCGTAGAGAGAATCCCAGGCAGGCTCCATGCTGAGTGCAGAGCCCGACGCGGGGCTCGATCCCATAACCTGAGCCAAAATCAAGAGTCAAACGCTCAACCGACTGAGCCACCCAGGCGCCCTGAAATTCACAGGGGTTTTGTAGATTAACCATATATCTATGATCCTGCTAACGTCATTTATCAAATCTAAGAGTCTGCCTTTGATTCTTTGGGATTTTTCTATGCTTTCTTTCTTTCCCTGCTTTCTTTCCGTCATCTGTTTCTTTGCCCTGCTTCCTTGCACTGGCTGGGCCTGCAGCACAGTGCCGCCTAGGAGTAGACAAGATGAGCATTCCTGTCTCACTCTTGGTCTTGGGGGAAAAGTTTCAAGAATTGACTATTAGATTAGTTGATTTAGAATTAATCCGGTAATTATTATTAGGATGTCTGGTATAGGTCTTCTGCTGGAAGGTTTTATCAGATTTAGAAAGTTTCCCTTTCTAGCTCGCCAGGAGTTATGTTTTATTTTATTTTATTATTTTTTACTCTTTTTTTAAACGTTTATTCATTTCTAAGAGACAGAGAGAACAGAGCGTGAGCAGGGGAGGGGTCCATGAGACAGAATCCAAAGCAGGCTCCGGGCTCTGTCTGAGCGGTCAGCACAGAGCTCGACGCGGGGCTCGAACTCACGGACCTCGAGACCATGACCTGAGCCGAAGTCGGCCGCTCAACCGACTGAGCCACCCAGGCGCCCCGTGGTTTTTGAATGCTAGGTCACCCTTGCATTCTCAGAATAAAACTCCACTTCTGGAGGTGTGCTAATCCTTTTGATGTATCGTCAGATTTGGTTTGCTGATACTTTCTTCCGGAGGCTTATGCCATTCCGAAGCTTTTCTGATGATGAGGGTGGTGACTGTTTTACACAAGAAATCCTTTTCCACTGAAGAGATGTCACAGAACAGGTTGAGGGGCTCCTGGCTGGCCCAGTCCGGTGGAACACGTGACTCTTGATCTCAGGGTCGTGAGTCTGAGCCTCGCGCTGGGTATACCTAAAAATAAGATCTTAAAAAAAAAAAAAATGTTGAAGAACAACGCCTGCCTACAAAAAGTTTATTTTTACAAGCCTTCATGTATTCCCCAGATAGAACCGCTGGGCGCGTTTTTGTGTCCGGGGCGATTCAAAAAGAATTGAACGCTCACAAAAACTGAATCCTCGGTAACTGGGTCAGCATGGGGATAGGTAATCAAACCGGTTTCTAAAGGAATCATCACAGTCCCTTCTCTAATCTCAGAAGAGCCCAGTGTGTGTCTCTGGATCCCACGGTGCGTATGATCCTCTGTCACATCTCCCAGAGGCTCCTTTTTTTTTCTTTTTTAAATTTTTTTTAACGTTTATTTATTTTTGAGACAGGGAGAGACAACATGAACAGGGGAGGGTCAGAGAGAGAGGGAGACACAGAATCTGAAACAGGCTCCGGGCTCCGAGAGGTCCGCACAGAGCCCGACGCGGGGCTCGAACTCACGGACCGCGAGATCGTGACCTGAGCCGAAGTCGGCCGCTTAACTGACTGAGCCACCGAGGGGCCCCTCCCAGAGGCTCCTTTTGTGTGGTATCTGTCACCAGTGGCCTCCGTGGCAGCTGTCACGTGACAGTGTTGCTTGGTCTCCTGCAGGCCGTGGAAGAAGCAGTATGCACAGAGGTTCTTGATGTTTCTGTCCCCCAGAAAAAGTCACATGGCGTCATTAGTCTCTTTACAGCAGGTGATTATTTTGGAATCACCCTAATTGTTTCCGTCTCACGGTTTTCTGTGAACACATATGGGTCTGTATTTCCCCAGCAGCAATGAGCTCATAACCATATGTTGGCGGTTGGTTTTTTTGTTTTTTGTTTTTAATGAACAACTTATAGGGAATGTTTCTGTTTTCTTTTGGCAACTTAACAGTAGGAAAAGAGATTTTCTTAATAGTTTTTTTTTTATGTTTATTTTTGAGAGAGAGAGAGAGCGAGAGAGCAAGGGAGGGGCAGAGAGACAGGGAGAGGGGACCTGAAGTGGGCTCTGTGCTAACAGCAGAGAGCCCGACACGGGACGCGAACTCATGAGATCATGACCTGAGCCCGAAGTCAGACGCTTAACCGACTGAGCCACCCAGGTGTCCCAAGAAAAGAAATTAAAAAAAGAATTTTTTTTAATGTTTATTTATTCTTGAGAGTCAGAGAGAGAGAGAGAAACAGAGCATGACTAGGGGAGGGGCAGAGAGAGAGGGAGAGAGGGAGACCCAGAATATGAAGCAGGCTCCAGGCTCTGAGCGGTCAGCACAGAGCCCGACGCGAGGCTTGAAGTCATGAACCGTAAGATCATGACCTGAGCCAAAGTCAGACGCTCAGCCGACTGAGCCACCCAGGCGTCCCCAAAGAAAAGACATTTTTAACATATTTTACCCAACTTGGCACAAAGTCCACTTCGTGCTGTGTCTACACTGGCTTTCCTTCACACCATTTATGGAGACACCCATCTTACCCTCACCGGCAACATGGCGGCCGAAAACATGCTCCTTTATTTTCATGACAAACTTTTCACACAACCTTCCTATAAGCTCGCCCTGAAAATTGCCTTCCTCCTTTTCTTAGGCTTGTCCTCAAACCTACTGGATGGTAATTATATCCAACTTGTGTTCCATCATTTCATATTTATTCACAGATTCCTGATGTATCATAATTGTTAGATAAGCTCCTGTTACATAATTCGCTGAACCACTGAGGAACTGAGATCCTGTATATTTCCTGCATCGGTAAAAATGTTCGAGGCCATCATTTCTAATAGCTGCGTAGTATTCTCTTGTGTGGCTGGGCCATACTTGACCTAGGCCTGTGCTTGGGACACGTAGGTTGTTGGAAATCTCAAGGTGGATTTTGTTGTTGTTGTTGTTTGTTTATTTATTTTGAGAGAGAGAGAGCGCGCGCTTGTGAGCAGGGGAGGGGCGGAGAGAGAGAATCCCAAGCAGGCTCCGCGTTGTCAGCACAGATCCCAATGCGGGACTCGAACCCGTGAACCTATGAGATCATGAGTAGAGCTGAAATCAAGAGTCAGACACTAACTGACTGAGCCACCCAGGTGTCCCATGAGGTGGATTTTTTAAAAACTTCTGTTTTTTTTTTTTTTTTTTATTTATGAGAGTGAGAGAGACAGAGTGCAAGCAGGGAAGGGACAGAGAGAGAGGGAGACACAGAATCCGAAGCAGGCTCCAGGCTCCGAGACATCAGCACAGAGCCCGACGCGGGGCTCAAACCCACGAACCGCGAGATCATGACCTGAGCCGAAGCCGGATGCTCAACCGACTGAGCCCCCCAGGCGCCCCAAGATAACATTTCTTTATAGAGAGTCCATAATAGCGAAAAAAAAAACCCCAGTACTAATTCCCTGATACCCCCCAGTCTGCAGCTAAGCTAGTCTTCCCATTTCCTGTGGCCTCGCAATGTTTTGTTTCTTGGAAACAGAATCAGAATGAATTCCACCTATTGTAATTGGCTGGTCTCTCACGTTCATTTTAATGTCTCCCGCTCCCCTTTCTTTTGCTTTGCTATTTGTCGAGAAATACATTCCGTGGAGTCTCCTACCTCGGGGTTTGCTGATTGTGCCCCCGTGGGTCGTTTTAACACGTTCTTCAGTTTCCTGTTCTTCCTGGAAATGGGCACTTAGATGGGCAGGCTTGCCCGGCACTCACTTTGACCCACTTTTGACGAGAGCACCTCCCGAGGGGGGCTTTGTGTGTCCGCCAGGCGTCACGTGAGGTCTGGTGACGTCAGCAGCCACTGGTGACGAGCCCTTCATTCGTTCGTTCATTCACGCATGCATGCATGCATTCATTCATTCAGTAGGTGGTGTCCCAGAGCTGTCCGTCCTTCTTTGTGGTTAGCTCGGTTGTTTACTCTACTGGGAAACTTCCCCCTCATCGACCGTGTGGTTACTGCAGCCTCATTTCTAAAGGAAAGGCTGGATAGAGACTCGATTCTTCCTGGCTTCCAGCTTTTCAAAAAGAGGTGGGTTTCTAACATCGTTCAAAGGGGACCAATCACGGATTTACGGATTTAAACGCATTTGATGGGTTCCATCGTGTTTGCGGTTTGAAGCAGCAGGTCCAGTGCTGGGGATCACAGGGGTCACAGATTTGCCACAGAAGGCAGGGCACGGGATTGGAAACTCAGCCAAGCGCCCCGGGGTCGGCACAGGGAGGACCCTTCCCTTCACCTGCACCCCGGCGGCCACCCCAACTCTGCTCCCGTGGGGCCTGCCTGCTCCTTTGGGTCACCACCGCGTAGCTGACTAGCCCAGCCCAGCCGATGCTTTCTGGTCATGTCACACAGATCTGGGAAATGACCCCTTTTGGATCAGACGCCTACCCCGTGCGTTCGGGGCAGCAGGGACTTGGGATTTAAGTGGAGCAGGGTTACGGGAAGGATCTGTGGATCGTGCAGACGGTAGCAGGCAGCCCGGTCCTCCGTGCTGCTTTTTTCAAAAACATACTGAGGCGCAAGTCGCATGACATAAGATTAACCATTGCATTAAAAAAATGTTTTTTAAGATTTTTTTTTTTTTTTTTTAAGTAACCTGGGGCTTGAACTTACAACCCTGAGATCAGGAGTCACACGTTCTACTGACTGAGCCAGCCAGGCACCCCCAAATTAACCATTTGATTTCATTTATTTAAAGGAGGCTCCATACCCTCGCGGGGCTTCAGACTTGACCCTGAGATCAAGACCTGAGCTGAGATCGAGAGTCAGACGCTGGGCGCGCCTGGGCGGCTCAGTCAGTTAAGGCATCCGACTTCGGCTCGGGTCGTGATCTCACAGTCCGCGAGTTCGAGCCCCGCATCGGGCTCTGTGCTGACAGTGTGGAGCCTGCTTGGGATCCTCTTTTTCTCCCTCTCTCTGTTCCATCCCCGCTTGTGCTCTCTCTCTCTCTCTCAAAAGAAAGAAAGGAAGCAAAAACCCACCTTCATATCCATTAAGCACTTTCGCCCCATCCCGCCTCCAACCCAGCCCCCGGCAGGCAGCCTCAGCCTGCCTTCTGTCTCTATGGATTTGCCTACTTGGGACGCGTCATCGGAACGCAGTCTGTCACATAAAAGCAATACGCGGCTTTTGGCGTGCGGTA
Source organism: Panthera uncia (assembly GCF_023721935.1). Taxonomy (NCBI): domain Eukaryota; kingdom Metazoa; phylum Chordata; class Mammalia; order Carnivora; family Felidae; genus Panthera; species Panthera uncia. The sequence continues at coordinate 85,989,339 of NC_064807.1, forward strand.
CCCTTCACTTAGCGTAACGTCTTCGAGGCTCCTTGTCGGAGTGGGTATCAGGACCTCGTTCCTTTTTTACCTGGGAGTGAAATTGCTAGGTCCCACGGTAACTGTGTTGAGCCTTTTGGGTGACATCTTTTGCACTGCCACCAGCAAGGGTGAGGGTCCTAACTGGCCAACACTTGGGACTTCCCCGCGTGTTGAGGATAGCCATCCCGGCGGGTGTGGGGTGGTGTCTCACTGTGGGGTTTATTTGTGTGTCCCCGGTGGCGAAGCCGGTTGGACATCTTCTGTGCCTGTCGGCCACGCCGCGCCTCGGCCTTCGTGGCTGCAAATTATCTGATCCTAGGGCTGCGCCCTCATTTATCCGACCGGCTCCCTAGCTCGCTCCCTCCCTTTGTATGTCGCTGTCGCAGATGATACTGTGGGAAACGCCTCCTTTGCCTCTTGAGACATGCGAAGCGCCAAACAGGTGGATCCGAGGGTGCGCACGCTGAATTTTAGGACTTCTGACGGAATGCCCCACGGCCCTCCAGCTGCCTCCCCTGCCGGCTCCGTGGGCGTGGGTCCCTGGCAGCCAGCCAGCTCCGCACCTGTCTCACCTCCTTGTGTCTTCCAGATGCCTGGGAACCGCTCACCTCCTCCCGTGCCATGAGGCCACCTCCGCCCCCGACGCCACCCTCCTGTGTTCCCCCAGCCTCTCTCCGCATCTACACCCAGCCGGGCGGCCCTGGAGCCGCGGGGCCCGGTCTCCTCCCCCCTGCCCTGCACCCACCGCCGCCTGAAGCCACTGGTTCCAATCGCCAACAACCTCTGCTTGTCCAGAAACCGACACGAAACGGAAAAGGCTACAGCCCCCTGCAAAACCAAGGCCTCGGCTGCTTTGCGGGCAGCCTCTGGGTCCTTCCTGCTCTCCTGTGCGTGTGCTTTTTTTTTTTTTTTTTTATTTCAAACAGACATTGACAAAGGGAAAAAAAAAAAGAAAAAAACAACCACCTTCTGTCCTAGAAGATACAGACTGACAGATGGGGAGAAGGCTGCCGTGGACCTCAGAGAAGACTGCCTCCCGCCTCGGCTGTCCTTCGGCAGCCGGAGAGGCCACGGGGAGTCACGGCCTCGGCCACGGTGTGCTCGGGGGCATTGGGGGAGGCCTGCCCGATTCGCGTTATTTGTCGTCCCATCCTCGAGCAGCCAGACCACCTGCGTGGCAAGGATGATGAATTGTGATGATGATGATTTTTTTTTTGTTTTGTGATAACAGTATTGTGCTTTTTGTGGGGAAAGTGAGGTGTTTGTTTTTTTTTTTATACCTATATAATTGATACCTTTTATTTATTGGTTGTTAACTGTTGCTGCTGCCTCGTGTGTCCAAAGTTCCCAGGGATGCGGGGCCTACCGTTTATATGCGCACGCCCCCGCCCACCTGCGCCGGAGAGAATGGTGGCCAGAAGCGGCCAAGAAGCCAAAAACCTTTTTTTTCTTTTTCTCTTCTTCTTCTTCTTTTTTTTTTTTTTTTCAGATACCGTGCTTGATGTTTGGAGAGGGGAAGGGTGGGTTTCTTAAATGGCTAACGCACTGTTCCCCCAGCCCGAATGCCTCCTTCTTGAACCCCTTTTCTCTGCTTCCTGTCCATACTCCCCCTTCTGTTCCTCTTCTGGGTCCAGAGCATCTTTTCTGAGGACAAACAGGGGACGTCTTTTGGCTTCTCCACTCTTGCTTGGCGCTTGCAGCAGCCTGGGGACTGGGGGAGCCCGGAAGGTGGGATGGGGTGTGTAAGGAAAGGCGGCGGGGGAGGACGCTCTTGGCAAGCCAGTGAGCAGAGGAAAGTTTCCTTCTCCCTCCTTGGTGGGTTTTGAAGAGAGTCCTTCAGTTCTCTCCCACTTGCTTTTCTGCCTGCCCGCCTGCCTTGTCCCGTAGATCACGTGGCCTCCCCCTTCCCTTTCCTCTCTCAGCTTAAACGCTGGGAGGGAGGGCAGGAGGGAAGGGCCGCAGACGGTCCAGTCCGATGGTGGCTGTCCCTTGGGGCTGCAGCCCATATGTGCTCATAGGAAGCTTGGAACGCTGCCTGCCACTGAGCCCGGGTGGCCCCGGAACCGCCACGAGGAAAGTCAGAGGCCAGGGAGCCTCTCCGGGAACCTGCGGCTGGCCCTTGCTCTGCGATCGCAGGCAGCCCCCTGCCCTCCCTGGGCCCCAGCTACCCCAGCGGCAGAACCAGGAGGCTTGGGCTGGTCGATCTGGAAGTTTCCTGTACCCACACCGACGCCGTGTCATTGTGAGCCTGGGTTTCTTGCATTTATGATTCTGCGGTCTTCGGCTGTTTGCCACGCCCCAGCAGGCACGGGCACGGTGTGCGGCCCTCTCCTGTCTCTTGGCACAAGTCTTCAGGGACATGGAAGCCACTGGTGGTTGTGTGCGGGATCAGATGACCTACCTTGTTCTCTCTTCAGCTCTTCCTGGTCCCTCCTGGACTCTCGGGCTGTCTTTTTTTTTTTTTGGCCCAGAACTAGTCCTCTTCCAGGGAAGGCTCCCGGACTGAGAAGCAGCCTCCCAGACTATTTAGGGCCAGGCCTGAGTCTCGAATTCCTGCTTCTTGGCGAACTCAGCAGCCTGTCCTCTTCCTTGCTTGCCCCTTACCTGGGAGAGAAAAAGCTGGCCCTCGGTTCTCACTTTGAATTGTCCTTGGTCCTCACTTTGCACTTTCCCGGGAGGCCAGAGCATCTGCCAATTAACCCTCAGCCGACAGACCCTCCGCCAGAGAGCGGCGCTGCTGGGGCGGGCCTTGCGTGTCCCTTCCCGCTGGCCGGACCGCTCAGCTCGTCCCAGACTCCTTTCTTGCTCAGCAGAGCCTCGGGCTGTGCTCTGCATCCACTGTAAGCCCCCAGATCACGCAGGCACGGGGAGCGCTTCAGCTCTCACAGGCGACTTTGCAGGTTGGGATGAACTTGGTGGCTTGGGGTTGCATGGGGGGGTGGTTCCCCGCGTGGCATTCCTCCCCCGCCTTCTGCCTGAGCCTCGATGTGCATCTCTGGCCCAGTGGGAAGGAGCAGTCGCACAGCCCAGTGCTAGAGGCACCATCTCGGTAAGGGACTCGTAGCCCAGGACCACCCAGGGTCAGGAGTGACGGATCCCGCCAGCTCCGGCATGGGCATCGATTCCCTGGTGTCTGTGGAACAGGTGTCTGCGAGGCCTTCCTTCTCCCTTCTTGCCCTTCGGCCGTTTAGTTTGGAGCCACAGGTGGGGCTTTTGGCCTTAGCAGGCGGGACCGTGGACCTGTGGCTCAGGCGCACCTCGGGTCTGTGTCCCGGGGACGGCCCAGAGCTGCAGGGAAGGGCCGCCCTTCTTGTTGGGCAAGGCGCTGGATACTGGCCATTTGTGCCCGAGGTGGCCGGGCAGGGACAGTTGTGTCCCCTCCTCTCACCAGGCCTCCAGATATGGAACCTGAGCAGCTGTGGGCCTCTGTCCCCGGCACCGATTCACCCCTCTCCCCCCGGCAGGCCCAGGTGGGTCACATGCTGCTCTCTGGGGATTCCAGACCCACCGAAGGCCAGGCTCTCAGTCCCTCCGCCGGCCCTCGCTCCTCGCTCCTCGCTCCCTGGCCCAGGAGCAGCGGCCCTGGCCTCTCCCCCACAGTGTCCGCTCCCCACTCTGTTGATGGCATTGACCAGAATGACAGACTTCCTGATATTTAACCAGGCAACGTTCAATGTCAAGGCAAACGCGTGTGTCCTCCTTTCCCCGAGATGCTTTTCACTTTGACAGCCAACTTCCCAGACGACACCTGGGCTTTCGGGAAAGCGTCTCTTCTCTGAGGGGAGGAAAGAGGGGGGGGTGCCCTAGATCTCCCCCGGGAGAGACACCCTCTCCCTGGAGAGAGGCCCTCGGCGGACCCAGCGAAAAGCCACCCGGTTCCCCGCGGCGCCTCCGGGGTCCGAGGGAACGCGGGCGCGCCCCCTGGTGGCCGGGAGCTGCAAAGGCATGTGGGGACCCCGTCAGGCCCAACCGGAGCTTGGAGGGGGGACAGCGGGAGGTGCCCTGGGCCCCAGCCTCCCGTGGCTGGCAGTGTGTGTCCGAGGTGCCCCTCTTCTAGGTCTCCCCCAGGGCTAGCAAGTTAATGAGCATAAGGGCGCCGTGATGGGAAGCCTTGCCCTCCCCCCTTTTTTTAATATCTGCGGAATAAACCCAATGGTTGATTTTTGAATGAATAAAAGGCTTTTGTTGAATAAACAGCTGGTCCCTTCTGTCTTGGCCTCTAGGCTCAGGCTCCTGTCTACTGCCCAGGCCTGGGACAAACGCAGAATCCGCCTCGCCTCGCCCTACAGCCTGTGCCGTTCTGTTTTTCCCGCATCTTGACGGTGGCCCCGGCCCATGGCTCCGGGGACAGCCACCTGCTCCCAGTTGGACTCAGTGACCAGCTTTCTCTGAGGCTCGGGGCAAGTGGCTCCCGCTCAGTTCCTCTGTCCCTCAGATGGGAGCAAGTGTCTGTCCCTCACAGGGCGAAGGGGGAAGTGGGCGTGGGCGTCGCGGTCACCTTGCAGAGGTCGAAGGCCAGTGGGGCAGGGCAGTCTGAGTGGTCACGTTCCCCGCCCCCCCCCCAACCCCCGACCCGGAGCCTGCAACTTTGTAAAGGAATTTGGACAACTCTTACCAAAAAACAAAACAAAAAACAAAAGCAACATTTCCTGGCTATGGTTGTGTTCTTTCTGTTTGCCTCTTTGCCTTTCCAACCCCCTCGGGGCCTCTTTTGGGGGCCGCTGTCCTGTCTGAATCCGCTGGTGTCTGTCTCTGGGGACGAAGCAGGCCCTTGTCCTGGAGGTGCCGGTGGGGGCGGGGCGAGGCCCCGGGGCGGACAGGGGCCCCGCAGTGTGCCCAGGCCTCCTCTCGTGCTCCTGATGTATGTCTTCTGTGCCATGCCAATTAAACACGCTTCCTGACTTGTCCTTGCCTCCCTTGTGTGGACCTGTTGCTTTGTCTGTTTCTGTTCTTTTTTTTTTCGTTTCATCGCAGGCTTCTTCCTCCCCCCCACCCCGTGACCCCCTTTCTCTCGCTTCGGGGGTTGTCTGCCCAGGTTCCCCAAGACAAAGACTGTGCCAAGTGAGAGGCGTGGGCGTAACGGTTAAACCAGCGCATCGCAAGGAGTGTCGTGGGAAGCCCAGGCGTCCCCAGGGTGGGCCCCGACCCCACGTCTCACCCCCCGCCAGCCATTCCTGCCTGTGTCCTCTCCTGGGGGTCCCTAAAGCGTTTCTCTAAAGATTGTTAAAGGTTTGAAAACAAAGGCTAGGGCCTTCGCTAGGCCCTCCTGCAACCTGGGATCTTGGAGGGGCCCCCTCTTGCCCTCAGGCGAGGAACCAGCCCTTTCTCAATACAACGGGGGCCTTCCCACATGCTGGGTGATTGGGGGAGAGGAGGAATTAGAGGAAGCGATGGCCCCTTCCAGAACTTGCAGCTGGCCCCTTCCAGAACTTGCCGCGCGAAAGCATTAGTTTGCAGAACAATAGAAGGTGATGTCCCTACAGGGATGTCCCTGTTGGTTGAAAATCCATTATTGCTCTGGGCCAAAGGCTCTTGGGAAAAACGCTTCCGTTGATGAGATCCAACGGCCAACATGAGAACGAGCCCCCTCCCCCGCCGCCCTGCGGAAACGGGTTATGTTTCAGAGTTGGTTTTGTGAAAGGAATCATCCCACCGTCGACCGTCGCCACCCGGCAGACGCAGCCCGGGGGCTACAGCGGCCACTGAAAGGGGGCACCCAAAGATGGCACCCTTTGTGGCCACTTTGGGCACCCAGCATAGTGCCTCAGCCTGGCAGGGTCTAGAGTAAAGGCTAGAACTCTAGACACGTGGGAGCGAGTCGAAGGCAATGTGGGAGGGCAGTGTAGGTTGGTGGTTAGGGGCGCCGGTGCCAGGATCAGACCTAGATCCCAGCCAGCCTCCACCACTTGCCATTGGGCATGTACTCTAACTGGCTGGGTTTTCTGGTACAAATGTGGACCCCTAGTTAGAGGCACATGATGGCTTCCTAGACCCGCCACCCCAACAGCCTTGCCACCAGATGGAATGCTATAACAAAAGCAGGTCTTAACTCCGCCAAATGTCCCAATATTTACTAGCAAACAAATACAAAGGAAGCCAGACCCCCGTGCCTGGCTGTCCAAGGAGCGAGGGGACCAAGACCCCAGGGTCTTGCCCCAGAGCACCCCAGGGGAGGTGCCAGGCTGCCGAGCTCACTGCCGGGAACCTTTTAGACAGTCCGCTTCTCTGACCACCTCACGCTTCTCCTAAGAATAAAGTCATTTCTAACAGTTCTTTGCTAAGGAATAAACTGTGGTATCGATTTTTTTTAACTTTATTCATTTATTTTGAAGGAGAGAGAGAGAGAGAGAGAGAGAGCAGAAGAGGGGCAGAGAGAGAGAATCCCCAGCAGGCTCCACACCGTCCGCACAGAGCCCGGCGTGGGGCTCGAACCCACGAACTGTGAGATCACGACCCAAGCGTTGGTCGGATGCGTAGCCGACTGAGCCACCCAGCAGCAAAGGCTGCTTCAGATCCTCTGTCTACCCCCCTCTCTGCCCCTCCCCTGCTCGCATTCTCGTTCTCTCTCCCCACCCCCCTCCCTCCCTCTCTCAAAAATAAATAAACATTTTTTTAAACGCCTATGTGATACCTTCTGGAGAGCAGATTCCTAACTAGGGTACTTCAGATGCTAAGGGACTGTCTGTGAGGCAGAAACTGGAGGTAATCACGCACACCCTTCAGTTCCACCTAAGCATTCAAAGTAAGTGAGTGCATGGGGGCACCTCTCTCTGGAAAGACCAGGATCTGTCGAGGGGCTGGAGTGAGGGTAGCCGGGGCCCAGCCGTGTCTCCAGCAGGCGGTGAACTACAAGTAGGTCACCGGAGTCGACTCCCGTGTTTTCCAGGCAGCCTGGGGAGGCATCTGGGGGGACAAGGTTCAGAGTTCCTGCTGCACCAGCTGTGGGCAAGTCATGGGTCAGAGTCCCTCGCTCTCGGGATCAAGCTGAGGTCTGCACTGACCTGCCCCTGTGGGTTGAGGCTCCATGGAGGCAGACGCCTGGCCTCTTCTTCCCCGTCTGGGCCACCTGCTTTTCCAGGATGTCTCTAACTGGCTGCCATCTGGGTGTGACAGCATGGATGAACCCCCCGCCCCCCACCCCAGGATGGCCCCACTTCTCCCCACCCTATCCCTTTAGCCTGCCAACCCCCAAACTCACGTCTGCATGTTAGAAAGTATCTCCCTGACTCTTTTTCCCCAGAGCCCAATTCAGAGCATCACCGGGCATAGAGAGGAGAAGGAGAAGAGGAGGGTGGGCAGCGGGGACAGGGGGGTGGGGAATGAGATGTGCGGACGCCTGCTCTGCTCTGGCCGACCTCCTTCCCGCCATCTTTTGGGGGCGGGCCCAGACCAGGTTCCATTGGATCACATTTGGGGACAGAAACTTTATACCCTCCAGGTTCCCTGGTCTGGAGGAGCTGGGCAGGGCGGTGGGCGTGGAGAGGGGCTTTAAGGCCACCTGAGTGCAGGAAAAGTGAGCTCACATAGTTATGGTGGAGGCTTCTATTCTCATATCTCTTGACCCCTCTTAGCTGCACTTAGGGCTGCATGCAATAAAGGACTACATTTCCCAGCCTCCCTTGTCACTGAATATGGCCACATGACTCAGTTTTGACCAATGGGAGGAGAAGGATGCGCACAAATCGTCTTCCAGGGTCCCTTTCCCTCTGGCTGGACTGAGGACTCCTAGAACCTGGGTCCCTGACCCCACGGAGTCAACGTGGGGCTTGAACTCACAACCCTGAGATCTAGGGTCGCATGCTCTACCGACAGAACCAGCCCCTGGGTCATTTTATTTTTTTTATTAAAAAAAATTTTTTTTTTAATGTTTACTTATTTTTGAAGGAGAGAGAGACAGAGCGTGAGCAGGGGAGGGGCGGAGAGAGAGGGCGATACTGAATTGGAAGCAGGCTCCAGGCTCCGAGCTGTCAGCACAGAGCCCGACGCGGGACTCGAACTCACGGAGTGTGAGATCATGACCTGAGCTGAAGTCGGGAGCTTAACCGACGGAGCCACCCAGGCGCCCCGCTCCTGGGTCATTTCAAACGATCAGATGCCACCGACAAATGTCTGCATCTAAACTCTCAACTTACGCTAAAGTGATTTAACAAAACCGCACAGGGCAGTGTGTCCCCCACATCGTCTCTCCTTGCCTGTAGCTTCCTTTTTCCTCTTCCTGTCTCACTGTGCCCTCCTCCACAGGCTTAGGGACCGAGGGTGCCACTGGGGAGGGCTCCGGGGCGGAGGGCTTTCACTGAAGGACTAGGGATGGGAGACAGAGGCCGGGGTGGGGGTGGCCCTGGGAGGTCCCGCAAGACTAGTCTCGTTGGGTCTTTGCTGGGAAACCACAGTGAGGGCACTGGGCGGGCTGGCCTCGTGTTAGGGGGCCCGGGGAGGCGAGGCTGGCAGGCCCAGAGCTCCTCGCAATCTCTTCCGACTCCCATCTCAGAGCCTGTGCCCGTTCCCCAGAGACCCGAAATAAAGGCATTGCATAAGCAGATCTTAGAATTAACAAATGTGATGAAACATAAACCAGCGTTGTTCAGAGACGGGGAGGAATCATCATCCGGCTGAGGGTGGGTTCTATTTTAGTCACGGGTCTGCTGGTGTGTTCTCTGTATTTAAGAGTCTCTTATGTCATATCCCCTTCCCTGGTTTTTTTGTTTTGTTTTGTTTTGTTTTGTTTTTGCTTCCCGAAGGATCTATTTGTATAAGGTCAGAGGCCAGAACTGGGACCTTGGGGTGAAGGTGCCACGGGCCAGCCTGGGAGGAGAGGGAAGGGAAGATCCCCGTCACTGGAAGGGAATCATCATCATCGTCAGGGAAAGTCTCCAGCCCCCTCTGAAGTTCAGAGTCATGCATCAAATCAACTAGCCCAATGCTGGGTTTTCTAGGCAGTTTCGAAGCGACAGCTTAAAGCGAGCTGGAGTCCTTAACTAGCTTCTGCAGGGACGAACGGGTCTGGTACGTGAACTGTTGGGGAGGAAAAGATTCCCCTCCTGCTCGTCCAGGTTCTGTGGCTGGTCCAAGAATTCAATTGCCATAAGACAGACCAACAGGAAAAAGCAGATGTAGTCATATACGTACACATGAGAGTCACGAAAAGCTATCACTCCAAAAGTGGCCAGATGATTTACTCATGTGCCATCCTGAGCTCGGGAAAGGGATAGGGGTTTGGGGCTTCTAGGTGGGGGGAAGCAGTTCACGGGAAGATGAGAGGAAGAAATGCATACGACAAATGTTACCTTGCTTTGCGGGGAAGTCTCTCGGACGAAAATAAAGTTATCTCTGGTAGCAGCTCCCTTCCAGGGACTGGTACCTTTTCTAATGGAAATTTCCTTTAGAAATACAGATTTCCCTTCTACTCTGTTTCTAGAGCGTCTCCTGCTGCTTCTCAGAAATAATCAGCTCAAAATAATCCTTAGGCCAAAGGGGCAGATGGGGTGGCATACTCTGCTCCCCTTTAGCATGCTGGGTGGTCACAATGTTGGGCTTTGGCCACAGCCTTTGATAAACGTGCTGGTTAGTTCAAGAAGGAGGGCACGCCCATAGACGGTCAGGAACACCAGCCATGGATGGGCAAGGCCGACCAAGTGACTCAATGGGGGGCCCACCTGCAGTCACCAGGCGTCCTCCCGAATGAAGAGGGGCTTGGGGTGGCCTTGAAGAATGGCAAGATCCAAATGAATGAGGAGGAGGGAAGGGCATCCCAGGCAGGGAACAGCAGGTGCAAAGGTGCAGAGAGAGGATTATAGGACATAGACAAACCAGGGGAGAGGGGAAGGCAGACGGAGCCAACGGCAGCTGCCTATATGCCAGTGAAACATCAGATTTTTCTAGGATATGATCCACACAGAAGGACAAGATACAGGTCACCTTCAGGGAGTTGGCACCCACACAAGCCGGGGGTGTCTGAGCTTATCACCCCGTGGCCCTCTTTCTGTGCTTTTGGGAACCCAGGTGGAAAGCCCCTTCTCTGTAACCCACCCATTTTAACTGTTAGCAAAGTGATCATGACAATATTGAGCTTGAGCAAAATAGTTGTGTGCTAGGTTCGCATGCATTAGCTCATTGACTCTTTCTGGCAGCGCCCCCTTGAGGCCAGTCTCAGTATTACCACCCCACATTTCAGAGACAAGGGTGCCGAGGCCCAGAGTGGAGGTACTTGTCCAAGTCTCACAGTCTGTAAGGGACTTCCAGGCTCCGATCAAACTGCGTTCGGTCGGAGGAAGGGGGCTGGGGGGAGGTAGCTTCTGTTCAGTCCAGATCTGGGCGGTGGCTGTTCACCACTGTTCTTGCCAGGTGCTTAGTGTTGAGGGAGGTAAGGTCGACCAAGAACGGGGCCTGCCCAACTGGGTCCATCAGTGGGAGAAGCAGCTCCGAGCAGGGTGGGGGAGGCAAGGGGACAGGGGTAGGGGCAGAGGCAGAGCCCATCGAAGAGGGCCCTGCTCACAACCTACTTGGAGCTGGGGGCCCCGGGACCCTGAGGGTACCCAAGCCCTAGAGCCCCATCCACACCTCGGTAGCCAATGAAGTGTGGGAGGTGGGGGTGGGGGTGGGGGTTCTCCAGGGCATAGGCATGAAGCAGAAAGTCTAGAAAGGGTCCCAGGGCCCCTCCTGGGCAGGATTGGAGCTGTAAAATGGGGTTGATCATGGGAGTCACCTTGCAGAGCGTTGTCATAAACATCACCTGGCTGGGAACAGAGCGTGCTGATTGGTGCTGGGCTCTCCACGAACGCCCACGTACAGTTGTCGCGGTTGCAACGATGGCTTTGCTCATGCTGGCTCCCAGCCCCTCCTCGCCCCTGTCTCTGCCAACCACCGCACCTGTGCGCTGTCCCCTCCCATCCAGTGAGGTAGCTGCTGTCCTTATCTCCCTTTTCAGATGATGAAATCTAGTCTCAGAGCCACTAGATGGGAGAAGAGGGATTTGAGGCCAGAAATACTGGACCCAAAGCCGTAACTACCACTATGACCCATCACCTTTGGCCTCGTGTTCACTCTCTCTCTCTCTGACTCCACCTAGAACTGGCACTTCCCAGGGTCTGGAATTTTCCACCAGGGCCACAGGGCTAAATCCTCATGTGAGGCAATGTCGTTTTCTTGATGCGAAGACGAGTCAGACCCTCGGCTCCCTTAAAGGGCTGACCCTAGTTGGGTGTCCTTGGCTGGCTTCTGGCCTCTGTCTGCCCTGGACGCTCCGGGAAGCCAAGGAGACAAGGAGCCGGCCACTCCCCTGACCCACCCACCCTTACCCTCCTGACCACTCTGTGGACAAGGCAGGACAAGAGGGTTTCTTTCACAAACAGGGATCTGATTGACCTCCCGGTGGCCTGGGGAGGCCTGGGATTCCCGGGGCGGGGTGGGGCCTGGGAAAAGACAGCTCTCATTGGCCTTGTGGGCTGGGGTCAAGACATCTCCCAGCCACCCCACTTGCTGCATCATCTGGCTGTAAATTAAATGCTGCGGGGGTTAGGAAGAGGGCCCCCCTCTTCCCCCAAAGTTTCTTGCCTCACCAACACAACATAATTATGTCCTTCCCCTGGGTTCCCATCGTGGCACCTCTGCCCGCTGAGGGATGTGGGGTAATACTGAATATGAACCCCTCTTTTTAAAAAAAAATTTTCTGGGGCGCCTGGGTGGCTTGGTCGGTTAAGCGTCCGACTTCAGCTCAGGTTATGATCTCACGGTCCGTGAGTTCGAGCCCCGCGTCGGGCTCTGTGCTGACAGCTCAGAGCCTGGAGCCTGTTTCAGATTCTGTGTCTCCCTCTCTCTCTGCTCCTCACCTGTTCACGCTCTGTCTCTGTCTCAAAAATAAATAAACGTTAAAAAAAATTTTAAAAAAATTTTTTTTCTTTTTAACATTTATTTCTTATTGAGAGACAGAGCATGAGCAGGGGAGGGGCTGAGAGATGGGGAGACACGGAATCCGAAGCAGCCTCCGGGCTCCGAGCTGCCAGCACAGAGCCCGACGCGGGGCTCGAACTCACGAACCTGAGCCGAAGTCAGACGCTCAACCGACTGAGCCACCCAGGCGCCCCTGCATATGAACCCTTCTTAGCCTCAGTTTCCTCGTACGTAAAGTGGGGACAGTAGAAGCACGTTTTTTTTTCCATTGAGAATCAATGAATGCGACACGTCTGAAGGCCTTTCGCAAAGGGAAGGCGGTATGACTATTGCTAACATCCACTGGCCCCCATCCCAACGTTGCTGTCCTTCATTTGGTCCAATTCTGGCCCAGCAGCATGGCCCCCAGCTTCTGTCTGTCACCATTTTTGCCACTGGTTAGACCGCACTCAACATCCCAATCTGAGTCCCAGATCCTAGAGGGAAAGACCCAAGTCAGGAGCCCAGGCAGAACCATTCAGTGGCCCAGGGAGGCTCCCTCCCTGCTCACAGATCTTCTGCCCTCCCTGCGCCTGCCCCAGTTGCTGTCTCTGGAGCACCCCAAGCCCCTAAAACCCTCGAAGTGCATGAAGGATGCTGTGCCGAGAGCAGGGAGAAAGCCCCTGCCTTTTGCTCATCCGGGGAGGGGTTTAGACTTAACCGTGACCTTGTTGCCGCCTTTCCCGTGCCCTCCTTTTCTGGAGCCGCGAGGACTCAAAGACTCAGGGAACTCCGCAGCAAAGGCAGCCCTTTGTCGGCAGTCTCCGCGACTAGCATCGGTAACTCGGAAATTCCCCAGATCGATACCCAGCGCAAAACGGGCTGAGCTCTGCTCCGGGCCACAAGAAAACGGGAGAGCTTACAAAGACACAGGGGACAGAGAGGGACGCGAACGTGGTTTTTCCCATAAAGTGAAATGAAATGATTTTTAATGCGTCCCTAGCTCCTCACGAGCAGAAGCAGCTTGCCCAGGGAGGGGACACGCAGCCACTTCCGGAGTCCCCGTCCCTGCCGGCCATCGCGGGGAGCGCTTCACCGTCACCTCGGGTCAACCAGACCGGGTTCGGATCCACCGGAAGTAGCAGCTGAACACCCTGAGCGGCTACTGTCCCCCAACGTGTGTGTGTGTGTGTGTGTGTGCGTTTGCAATCGAAAAGAGTAATGTATTTAATGCTTTCGTGCCATAAGCGTTCCACAAAAATGAAAGGCGAAGTTGAATTATATCAATGGAACGGACTTCAAATATGTCACCGATCAGGCCGAGAACACAGAAGAGAAGGATCATTTTATTCCCACAGGTTGAGGGTTACTTTCTGGGGCTACATGTTACCGCTGCGATCCAGCCAGCAGTCACGAGCGGAGAGGGCAAACGCTGATGAATTAGGCCTTAGTCAACACGATTGTGCCTCTCAGGATTCATGTTTCTTTTAATGCTTATTATTTATTTATTTATTTTCGAGAGAGAGAGAGAGAGAGAGAGAGAGACAGAGAGACAGAGCAGGGAAGGAGCAGAGAGAGAGGGAGACCCAGAATCCAGAGCAGGCTCCAGGCTCCGAGCTGTCGGCACAGAGCCCGACACGGGGCTCGAACCCACGAACCGCGAGATCGTGACCCGAGCCGAAGTCCGACGCTCGGCGACTGCACCACCCAGGCGCCCGGAGATTCATTTTTTTTTTTGTTCATTGACCTAAAATTCCCGTAACACAAAGTTGGCCATCAGCCGTTTCGATGTGTTCAATTCAGGGGCATTTAGCACATCCACAGTGCTGTGCAACCAGCCCCTCTGTCTAGTTCCAAGACATCTCCATCGCCCTAGAAAGAAGCCCTGTTCCCAACGAAGCAGCCACTCCATCTCTCCCTGTCCTCGGCCCCGGGGAACCCCTCGTCGGCTTTCTGTCTCCGCGGATTTGCCTGTTCTGGATATTTCCTAAAAATGGAGTCATGCAACGTTTGTCCCTTCGTGTCTGGCTTCTTCCACGTAGCGTGACGGTTTCGAGGCTCGTCCCTGTTGCAGCATGTGTCGCACGTCAGGACTTCTTTCCTTCTGTGTGCTCTCTAGTCTTTAAGTTGGGGTGACCGAGCCCACGTGGATCTGCGGAAGGGAAGGGAGTCCCTGCCCGCCCCCCAGACTCTCCAAGTGGCTCCAGGAGGGTGTAGGTGACATCGCGCCACTGTCACATGCACAATCCTCGCATCAGCGGGGACAGTACACTCTCTCTCTCCTCTTCTGCCAAGTGGGGATCCCAGGAGGGTCCGCCTCCCAGCCCAGTGTGAGACTCACACTATACGTAGAAAACACTCGACAGGGGGGCGCCTGGGGGGCTCAGTCGGTGAAGCGTCAGACTTCGGCTCAGGTCGTGATCTCCGCAGTTCGTGAGTTCGAGCCCTGCGTCGAGCTCTGTGCTGCCGGCTCGGAGCCCGGAGCCCGTTTCAGATTCTGTGTCTCCCTCTCTCTCTCTGCCCCTCCCCCACTCGTGCTCTGTCTCTCTTTGTCTCTTTTTCGCTCAAAAATAAATGCACATAAAAAAAATAAAAAAAGGAAACACTCAACAAATGATCCTATGATCCTCCTGGGCTCCTCCCCCAGGCAGGCCTCGGCAGGAAGCCCCCTGTTCTTCGAAGGGCCCTTGATGTGATGAGCTCTAAGGGCGGAGGCCCGAGCCCCATCCTACCAATGGAGTTGTCTGCTGGCCTGGGGGCTCTCCAGATCTCAAGGCTGAAGTATTCTCTCTCTGGACTCTGCTGGGTGCTCACTGCTCATGCGTGCTTCGGTTCCCGTCGTACTTCCAGGCTCCCCAGAAAAGGTCCTGCACGAAGGCTTCAAGGACCAGGATTTATTTAAGCGGTGATCCCAGGGAACCATTGCAACAATCCAGGAGGTGGGTACTGTTCCCCCCATTTTACAGATGAGAAAACGGAGGCTCAGAGAAGGTGAACACATGGATATTAACATTACTCTTGGACTCCTGTTAGATTTTGCATAAGATGTTATTTTTAAGCAATCCCTATACCGTGGGGCTTGAGCTCACAACCCCAAGGTTAAGAGTTGCACGCTCCACCGACTAAGCCAGCCAGGCGCCCCTCCTGATAGATGTTTAAATCGTATTTTCTTGAAAATCCTCCTTTTGTAGACAGGTATCATATGATTTCACTCACATGTGGAATTTGAGAGACTTCACGATGAACCCATAGGTGAAGGGAAGGAAAAATAAGCTAAAAACAGAGAGGGAGGCAAGACTCTTAAATACAGAGAATAAATTGAGGGTGGATGGGGGCTGGGAGGTGGGGGAGTGGGTTAAATGGGTGATGGGCATTGAGGAGGGCACTTGTTGGGGTGAGCGCTGGGTGTTGTATGTGAGTGATGAACCATGGGAATCTACCCCCAAAACCAAGAGCACACTTTACACACTGTATGTTAGCCACTGTGACAATTTGACAAAAAATTCTATTTAAAAACAATAAATGATATTTATTGACAATAAATTATATTTATTGACAATATTATATTTGACAATAAATTATATTTATTGACAATATTATATTTGACAATAAATTATATTTAAAAAAAGGGGGGGCACGTGGGTGGCTCAGTCCGTTGAGCGTCCGACTTGGGCTCAGGTCGCGATCTCACGGCTCGTGAGTTCGAGCCCGGCGTCGGGCTCTGTGCGGACAGCTCGGAGCCTGGAGCCTGCTTCGGATTCTGTGACTCCCTCTCTCTCTCTCTCTCTGCCTCTCCCCCCCCCTCAAAAATCAATAAAAACATTAAAGAAAATTTCTTTAAAAAAAAAACCCTCACACCCCTCGGAATGTCTACCGTCAAACAAAACAAAACACCCAGAAAATAACAAGTGTTGACACACGTATGGAGCAATTGGAAGTCGTGTGCACCGTTGTGAGTGTAAAATGGTGTAGCCATCGTGGAAGGAACTCCTATCGCAGCCCCTCAAAAACTTCGACTTACCATGAGATCCAGCAACCCCATTTCTAGATACACACGCGCGAGAATTGAAAGCCGGGCCTCGAAGACCCGTTACGCGTTCACGTTGAAGCCGCGTTAACTCGCGGTGGCCAGAAGTGCAGCCCGGGTGTCCCGTGACGGATGAATGATGGGCAAAATGTGGCGGGTCCGTGCCACAAACACACTACTGAGGCATAAAAGGAAGGAAATGATACAAAGCCGAGTGCCTGGAACCAAGCACGCCATGGATGAACCTCGAGGACATTCTGTGAGGTGAAATGACGCAGAAGGACACGGAAGGACAGGTACCGTGGGATCCCACTTAGATGAGGTGCCTAGAGGAGTCGAATGCGGAGACCAAGTCAACAGCGGTTGCCAAGCGCTCGAGAGAGAGAAGAATGGGGAGTTGGCGTTGAAGGGGGACGGAGTGTCCGTTCTGCGAGATGAAGTGTTTTATGGATAGGTGGTGTGACGGTCGCCCGACAGTGTGAATGTACCTGACGCCCCTGGTCTGTACACTTAACAATGGCTCAGATGGTTTATTTAAACAAAACAAAACAACTGTTTGCAGAAGAACACAAATAAGAGAAAGGAGGGCACTTTTCCGGAGAAGCACCGGGTGTCGCTACGCCTGAAGCCAAAATTACGCTGTATGTTGGCCAACTTGAGAATGCTACTAATAATAATCAAATCCTACTTTCGTGACTTCCGAGGGTGTTTAACACGTTCAACTTCATTAGTAAACCAAGAAATACATGTAAAAACAAGTATAACGTATTTCCATCTACCGTATTGACACAGACTTTTTTTTTCCTTTATTTTTCAAACATTTTAAGTCATCTATACACTTGACATGGGGCTCGAACTCAAGACCCCGAGATCAAGAGTCCCGTGCTCCACCGACCGAGCCAGCCAGGTGCCCTTAAAACAACTTTCCACATCGGAAAGGGTGTGGGAGAACGAAGAACATCACTTACTGCAAACGGAAGGATATATTGGTACAGATTTTTTGAGGGCAATCTACAATTTCTATCACAAATATGTATTTGGGGGGCACCTGGGTGGCTCAATCAGCGAAGCGCCTGACTCTTGGGTTGGGCTTGGGTCATAATCTCACGGTTTGTGGGTTCGAGCGCCGCGTCAGGCTCTGTGCTGGCGGTGAGGAGCCTGCTTGGGATTTCTTTCTCTCTCTCTCTCTCTCTCTTCCCCTCCCATGTCTCTCTTTCTCTCTCTCTCTCAAAATAAATAATAAACTAAAAAAAAATCATTTAAAAATATTTTTTCAATTCTTCAATTCCGAATTCTGCTTCCAGAAAACGTTCCATCCCAAATAAGTATGAATAGGGACACCCGGGTGGCTCAGTCAGTTGCGAGTCCGACTTTGGCTCGGGTCACGATCTCGCGGTTCATGGGTTCAAGCCCCGCGTCGGGCTCTGTGCTGACAGCTTAGCGCCTGGAGCCTGCTTCGGATTCTGTGTCTCCCTGTCTCTCTCTGCTCTTTCCTTGCTTGCTCTTTGAGGCTAATTTGTAGGCAATTTGTAAAGTGCAAAGATTTTCCTTTCTGCCGGCGAGAAAATAACCCCCCAAATAATCCCGGTGTTGTATCTAATTTAGCAATCTGTCACCGTTCCTTTGTTCACCAACTGTATACAACTCCACATGGTTTCATTGTCTCTGAACCAGTTTCATCGTTCTGCTGATTCCCTGGCTAATGAACTTGACTGCGTCACACTATTTGTATGTGAATCATGTTTTTATCCTTTTGAAAATTTTGCTTTCACATATATAATATGAAAGATAGGAGCCAACAGCAGTGGCTGATGATAGGGCATTGGCTGAATAGATTACGGGGTACCCATGGCACAATGGATTATAAAGCAGCCACTAAAAAGTCAGGTTGTAAGGGTGCCTGGGTGGCTCAGTCGCTTAAGCATCTGACCTCAGCTGAGGTCATGAGCTCACAGTTTGTGGGTTCGAGCCCCGCATCACGCTCTATGCTGACAGCCCAGAGTCTGGAGCCTGCTTCGGATTCTGTGTCTCCCCCTCTTTCTGTCCCTTCCCCACTCGCACTCTGTCACCCTCTCTCTCAAAAACAAACATTAAAAAAAGGGTTGTTTTTTTTTTAATTAAAAAAGCCGGGTTGCAGAAGACTCTTTAATGGCGTATTGTAAGTAACACAGCAGATTCCAAAGTATAGGCACAGGATGATGTCATTCTTGCCGAAAACAAAGTCAGATGGACCGAATGTTTGTGTCTCCCGCCCCGCCCCCACTGCAAATTCACGTCTTGAAATCCTAACCTCCAAGGTGCTGGTGTTGGAGGAGATTTGGGAGGCGATTAGGCTATGACGGTGGAGACTTGTCAATGGGTTTGTGTGTAGAGATGACTTAAATTAAAAAAAAAAACTCTTTAATTAATTAATTAATTAATTAATGTTTATTTTTGAGAGAGACAGAGTATGAGTGGGGCAGGGGCAGAGAGAAAGGGAGACACAGAATGGGAAGCAGGCTCCAGGCTCCGAGCTGTCAGCACAGAGCCCGACGCAGGGCTCGAACCCACACACTGTGAGATCATCACCTGAGCTGAAGTCAGACGCTCAGCCGACTGAGCCACCCAGAACCCCCCCCCCCAAAAAAAAAACTTTTTAAAAAAGCCTCAGGTATATTAGTTTCAAAACTATAGATTGATAGCCCTTTCTATTCTAATCTTTTTGGGCTTCTCTATTTTTTAAGGTTTTGAATTAAAATCCAGTACAACGTACTTACTTTTCTTTTTTCTTTTTATGCTTATTTATTTATTTTGAGAGAGAGAGGACCCCCAAGCAGGCATCTTATGAACCAGGAAGCAAATCTTTTCCAGACACTGAACCTGTGGGCGGCATGACCTCGGACTTCCAAGCCCCATTGCGGGGCTCGATCCCCCAAACCCTGAGATCGTGACCTGAGCCGGAATCAAGAGTTGGACGCGTCACCGACTGAGCCACCCAGGCGCCCCTGGTATAAAGTTCTGTGAGTGTTAGCACATGTTTAAATCTGGGTCAACGCCACCCCCTTCAGCATCCAGAACACTTCTGTTGAGAACACTCAAAAAAAAATGCCTTTAGGCTGCCTCTTGCAGTCACGGGCCCCCCTCACTCCTAACCTACAGCAACCACTGACTGGGTCTTGTCTAGACCACTAGAGTTTTTGTCTTCTTGAGGACGTCCTGTAAATGGACACATGCACTGTTGGGGCTGGTCATCGAGAGGACAAGACTGCCTGCTGACCCTCGAGCCGAAGCAGAACAATGGGAGGCTCCTCACCCTCTCCCCTGTCCCCGGAATGTACGTCCCGCCCCCTGTCCCCACAGAGGGAGCCGCTCTTCAGGGACGCCGCTTTGAGAGAGTGAGGGGTCTTGGAGGTATCTGGACGGTGTATGCGATGGGCCCCAGAAAACCTCTTTAGAAACTTTTAGCATTCTGCTGGCGGCTGGGGAGATCTACTGGTCTTCCTGTCCCTAAGACAAACCTCCTAAATAAGTTCCCTTGCTTCGTAAGCCTGCCAGATGCCCATCAGGAGCGCCCTGACTCCGTCTTTGGCCTCTCCCTGCCCTCTGAGTACAGGGGGCCGGTTTCAGATTTCACCCCAAACTCCCAAGGGCGCGAACTAACCTGCAGCCTATAACCTTTTTAGGCTGGCTTCTTCCTCTCTGCCTATGAGGGTCGTCGCCTGCCTCAGTAATCATTCCCGCGTTGCAGGGTTACAGGGAGGGATCCACTCACCTGTCGAGGGACATCGGAGTCATCTCTACACCCGACGTGGGGCTCGAACTCACAACCCCGAGATCAAGAGTTCCGTGCTCCATGGACTGAGACAGCCAGGCGCCCCTGCCCGTTGGTTTTGTATAAACCAGGTCAGGGTTCTTTTTTTTTTTTTTTCTTTTTCTTTTTTTTATCGTTGTTAGTGTTGGCATATGGATGTCTAGTTGCCCCCAAGACCACCCTTTGAAGAGCTTATCCTTTCTCCGTGAAATCGCTTTCACACCTTTGTCAGAATCAACTGGCCGTGATTATGAGCGTCTATTTCTGGACTGTCTCCTCTGTTCCATTGATCTCTGTCGCTCCTCCCTCACCGAGTCCTGCCCTGGCTTGATTAATAACCAACTCTTGCTGTAGAGTAAGGCTGAACACCGAGGCGTGTGATTCCTCCCAATTTCTTCTTTTTTTCAAAATTGTCTTGCGTGTTCTAGGCTCTTTGCCTTTCAGTAGAAGTTTTAGAACCGGTTTGTTTAGATCTCGAAGGCTGCTGAGATCTGTATTGAAACTGCATTAACTCTACAGACCAATTTGGGGAGAACTGACATCTCTCCTATGTTGAGTCTTCAAGTCCGTAAACACAATATGTTCTTCCATTTCTTCAGATTTTCTTTCCTTCCACTCATTAGCACCTTGTCATTTTGGGCACGTGGGTCCCGTAGAGGTTTTGTTAGATTTATAGCTACGTGTCTCGTTTGGGGGACCCGATGTGAGATGGTGTCTTTAAAATTTTAATTTCCAATTGTTCATTCCTAGTTTATAGAAATACGATGGGTTTTTGTGTGTTGACCTTGATTCTGCTTCTATGGTAAACTTACAAACTAGTTTGTGAGCTTTTTGGAAGTAAATTTATTGGACTTTTCTATTCTGACAATCATGTCATGTGAAAAAAGAGAGTTTTACTCCTTTTCTTTTAATGTTTCTTTATTTTTGAGAGAGAGCATGAGCAGGGAAGGGGCAGAGAGAGAGAGGGAGACACAGAATCGGAAGCAGGCTCCAGGCTCCGAGCTGTCAGCACAGAGCCCGACGCGGGGCTTGAACTCACGGACTGTGAGATCATGACCTGAGCCGAAGTCGGACACTCAACCGACTGAGCCACCCAGGCGAGGCTTGGTGTATTTCTTAAAATATGAATTTCTGAATTTGGTGCTAATATTTTGTTGCGAATGTTTGCATCTTTGTTCTGAGAAATGTTTGTCTGTAGTTTTCTTTCTTTGCATATCTTTATCTGGTTTTGGGCTCAGGGTAATCCTGGTCTCATAAATTGAGTGACAAAGTGTTCCCTTCTCTTTCATCAGGAAGAATTCCCACCCCCCCCCTTAAATATTTGGTACAATTATCCACTAATTATCTGGACAAGGAGTCTTCCTTTCTGGATGGTTCTCAAGCTACAAATTTCGTTTTCTTTATCCGTTATGGGATGAATCGGATTATCTGTTTCACCTTGGTCGAGTTTTGATACTTTGCAGTTTTTGAGGGATTTGTTCATGTCGATATAATTATTGGGATTATGTGTACAGAGTTGTTTTGACTATTTCCTTATTATCCCTTTAATGTCTGTGATGGTGATATCTCTCCTTTCGTTCCTGATATTGGTAATTTTTTTTTCCCTCTTTTGCCTTTGTCAGTTGGCTGGAAGTTTATTAACCGTACTGATCTTTTCAGAGAACCAGCTTTTGGTTTTGCTGATTCTTTTTCTCCCCCTAATTTTTCTGATAGCAGAGTCATTGATTTCCGCTGTAATCTCCATTTCCTTCCTTATGCTTTGGATTTATGTTGAATTTCTTCTAGTGTCTCAAAGTGGAAACCCGGATTATTGATTTGAGACCCTGCTTCTCTTCTAACATGAGCCTTTAATGCTATACACGTTCCCCTGCTTTACCTGCATCCTGAGTATTTTGATACGTTGTAATTTCATTTTCCTTCTTGATTTCTACTTTAATGCCATGACGATCGGAGGACATACTTTGCATACTTTAATTCTTTGAAACTTGTTAAGGTTTGTTATGATCCAGGATACGGCACATCTTGGCCATTGTCCCTGCTGCTATCGAAAAGAACGTATATTCTGATACTGTTGGGTGGAATGTTCTATACACGTTCGATACAGGGGGTTGACGGTGGTGTCCAGTTGGATATCCTTGCGGATTTTCTATTTACTAGCTCAATCAGTTGAGAGAAGCTGTCCTCGCCTGTAGGGGTTTGTCACGGAGGGGACAAAATGCCATTTGTGAAGAACAAGATAGCTCGGTCTCCAACAGGCTGAGTCCTCACGGGGGCACGGGCGTCATTCAGTGCATCATCCTGGGAGGCAGACACGCCATGAGTGTGACCCTCGTCAGTCCCCCTCGCCCCTAACGGGGAGTTCATGGTTCGTGGTTGAGTTTCAGACATGACCTATGTACATCCAAACGCGTGTATGCCTAGAACCCACTTGTCCTCATGTTCTCGTTAGGACATTTTTGAGGAGGGAAGGTTGACGGAGTCTGGGCGTTCACTGCCTTTCCCCATCCTTGACTTCCTAATGAACATTTTGGTGTTTTCTGTGGGCTCGTTGAGGGGTAATGGGTGAAGGTGGGACAAGTCTAAAGGGGGCTTGGTTGGTTAAGTGTCTGACTTCTGCTCAGGTCATGATCTCGCAGTTCGTGAGTTCGAGCCCCACATTGGGCTCCCTGCTGACAGTGGAGAGCCTGCTTGGGATTCTCTCTCTCCCTCTCTCTGCCCCTCCCCCCCTCAAAAAATACACAAATAAACTTAAAAAAAAAAAGGGCTCCTCTTGGGATCTCTGGGTGGCTTTGTCGGTTAAGCATCTGACTTCGGCTTGGGTCCTGATCCTGTGGTTTATGAGTTCGAGCCCTGCATCGGGCTCTGCGCTGACAGCTCAGAGCCTGGAGCCTGCTTCAGATTCTGTGTCTCTCTCTCTCTCTGCCCCTCCCCCACTCATACTCTGTTTCTCTCTCTTTCTCAAAAATAAATAAACATTAAAAAAGGGGGGGCTCCTTTCTTGATCTTGGGGTCATGAGTTCGAGTCCCACTTGGGGCGTAGAGATTACTTTGCATAAATTACTTTAAAAAATAATAAATAACAAATAAATACATAATAAAACGCTTTCATTGCTATCGGAAGGAGGAAATAATCGGAAGGGAGAGGGGAGCTGGAGTGAGGGAAAGGAGGAGAAACGTTTGGGGGTACAGCTATGGGAAGGGGACATCTTTGGGGAGACATGGGGAGAGGGGAGAGCGGGTATCGTGAAGCATGATGGCCCCTTTGCCAACACCTAAAAGTCCTCCGTAAAGATCGACCTGACTGATGTCGCACTTGTGTTTCTTCCGGCTGTGACGTCTTGCCGAGCGGGTCGTGAAGGTCAGACAGCGGCCAAGCTGTCCCGTTCGATGCACTCACATGGGAGGCAACGTACAGGAGCTGGTGGCAGTGGGTTTTCCCTCGTGGCACTCCCAGAAGGCACAGACCTGTGCGCCCTGTGCCCGCAGGGGAGACTTGGCAACAGCGTGTTGCAAGCTGGGAGTTCAGGAAGTCCTTAATCGTGGAAGTGCTGTGTTCCAAGCGGAGGGCTTCCTCCAAGGGCAGCTCATCGACTCCCTTAGTGAACACCGTTTCCTGGTCACATCAAAAAAAAAAATGTTGATTTTTCCCTTCCTCAAGCTCACAGAGTTGTGGGAGGACCCACTCGAGGCGGGGTCGTAACTGGAGAGGTTTGGAGGAAAAGGGGAAGCAACCCACGCCAGACCCAATCCCCTTAGCAGCCTGCGAGTGGCACCACCCCAGATACAAGAGTCCTCCCTGGGAGAAACATCTCAGGGAAGGATGCTGATTGGCTGTGCTGGGGTCACATGTCCATCTCTAGACCAATCACTGGAGCTGGAGGGCTGGGACCAGACGATTAGTTCAGCCTGGGTCGTGTGATCATCTTGTGGTTGGGGGGAGTCTGGGGGCGCGGTTATCGGAAGGAACGGATCAGTGTTCTTTATTATTATTATTTTTTTTTTGTAAGAAGACCTCACACCCAGCGGGGAGCCCCCTGCAGCGCTTGAACTCACGACCCTGAGAGCAAGACCTGAGCTGAGATCGAGAGGCGGGCACTCAACCGACTGAGCCTCCCAAGTGCCCCTAGATCAGTGTTCTTCACTGAAGACAGCAAGAGCTAACTTTTGCTCATTTAAGCAGTGCTTTTGGGTGCTCACAACGAGCTAGAGAGCCACACTTGGCGTTAACGAGGCGCGAACAAGCCTGATGATGAGGGGCTGGAGCTCACACCCTGCCCCGCCAGCCCTTTTTCCGGCCATGTGGTCCTGTTTCTACTAAATGTCACATGGGAAGTATCACACCTCCTTTTGCAAGGAGTCCACCCCATAAATCTTGCCACTTGGCAAGCCGCCCCTCTCCAGGCTGAGAAGGTCGCAGCTTGATGTCTGGGCTGGCGAGCATCCTTTCTCTCCTTCAGATTTCCCAGTTGGGGCTTCGGGGGAGGCAGCTCCAGGCACCATTAGTTTAAACACCTTTCATCTGATTCTTTTTGCGGTTCTCTGCTTTCATCAAAGGTCAGCTGTCAAGGCTCAGTTGTCCTAATTGATCTGTTTCTTTGATTGCCGCCATCTCCATGACACTATGGATCCTTCGGTGCAGACTTCCCGAGGGGAAATTGAATGGGCAAGAAGTTAAAGGAAGCTGGGGGGCAGGGCCCCAGGGTGGTGGGAGAATCCTTCGTCCGCCCCCACCCCCCCCATAGGGGCTGGGCTCAGCCTTCCCAGAGCTACCCTCCCCAGATCCCCAGGGGCCTTCCAGAAGCCTTACTTTGGTTTTCCACCCATCTTCCCCAGGCATCCATGCCTTGCCTGTGTGTGTGTGTGTGTGTGTGTGTGTGTGGTGAAATACACATATCATAAAATTCAGCATGTCAATCATTTTATTTTTTTAAGTTTATTTATATATTTTAGAGAGAGGGAATGAGAGAGAGAGAGAGAGAGAGAGAGCAAGTGGGGAAGGGGCAGAGAGAGAGGGGGAGACACAGAATCTGAAGCAGGCTCCAGGCTCCGAGCTGTCAGCACAGAGCCCGATGCGGGGCTTGAACCCACGAACCGTGAGATCACGACCTGAGCCGAAATCGGACGCTCAACCGACGGAGCCACCCAGGCGCCCCCATTTCGATGATTTTCAAGTGTACAATTCAGTGACATTTAGGACACTCACAATGTTATGTATGCAATCATCAATTCCATTTAGTTCCAGGATATTTTCATCACCCCGAAGGAAACCCCATACCTGCGGGACACTCGCTCCTCACCCACTCCTACCCCCGGCCCCCACTCATCTGCTTTATGTCTCTAAAGATTTGCCTATTTCATATTCTGGGTATTTCCAGATTCTACTTAGGTGATTCCATATGAATGGAAACATACAACCCGTGGCCTTTCGTGTCCGACTTCTTTTACTTAGCATAATGTTTTTACGGTTCATCCGTGCTCTGGCAAACATGGGTAATTTCTTCTTATTGCTGGATAACATTCTGTTGTTTGGCTAGCCCAAACTCTGTGGATCTGTTCATCTCTGATGGACGTTTGGATTGTGTCCACCTGTCGGCTGTTGTGAGTAATGCTGTTATGAACATGGGTGGACAACCTCGTGTTTGTGCACCTGTTTTCAATTCTTTGGGGTCTCTGCCTAGGAGTGGAATTTCTGGACCACAGTGCAATTCCACGTTTAATCTTTTGAGGAAATGCCAAGCTTCCACAGCGGCTGCCCCACCTTACACCCTTACGCCCTGCTTTTCCTGACCCGGCGTCTTTAAATGTTTTGCCGTGATTTTTCGTGGCTGTCATGCTTCCCTTCCATTACCTGGGGGGCAGGCTCTCAGAATCTCCTGGTCGACAAGAGCCGGTCTGCTGAACAATCCAAGCTAATAAACCGACGAGAAAGGGCGAGGGTCATCTTATCTGAGCCAAGCGCTGTATCTCAGGGGCCTTCTGGAGCAAATTCCTTCACCTTTGCCATGTAACACGGAAGCGGTGCTAATGGTGAGCCCTTCGATGACAGGAGGAGAGCCGCAGCTGTGACAGGAAGGGTCCTGATTTGGGGGCATCGCTCTTTAATGACCCTGTCCCCACCAGAAGCCTGTCCAATTCTGATCACATTCTTCAAACATCTGGGGGGGATTGTTCCAGTAATGGGAGAGTGTAAATTAGGGAGAATTGGTTAAGGAACAAGGATACGGTTTATGGAATTTAATTGTCCCGGTAAAGCTTGTGGGTTTATAACACAGCATGGGAAAGGGCTTGGACTTTTGTTCATCTGTCCATCCATCCGCACAACATTTATTGAGCTCCGCTAGGTGCTGTATAGGGCTTGGGGCTCTGAATGAAACAGAGTCACATGTGGTCTCTGTGCTTTGGGGACATGTTCTTGTGGGTCGCTTTTCTGCAGCTCTTTCCTCAGGGTAAGTTAGCACCTGCCCCAAGGGTTGGAGGCCAAAGGCAATGCATGAGAAGAAACGTAGATATAGAAAAATTGTTTGATATTCCCTTAAACTAGTCATGACGATCAGTGTTCTTAGTTTGTTTGCCGCCTGAGTAGAAACAGTTGTATCAAGTTGTATACCATATGAAGGAAAATCAAGAGGACGGGCATGTCTCCGTGAGGATGCTTTTGGCTGCAAGTAACAGAGAATGCAAGGCAAGTGCCTTAACCAAGAAGGAAGTGCATTATTGCGCATGATGATAAAGCCACACACGGGCGGCTCCCAAGCTCTCTTCTCGTCAGGCTGGCTTCCTCATGGTGTCAGGCTGCAAAGTTCCAGGAGTCCTAGACAGACACGATATCAAGTGGAAGAAGAAGGGCTCTTTCTTCCTTGTGGTTCTTTTTCCAGGAGACTTATAGTTTAGCTTTTACACTTCAGCCTAGGAATCATTTCAAATTAGCTTTTGCGTATGGTGTGAGGTAGGGATCCAGGTTCATTGTAATTCCAGGCAGCTATCCAGTTGTCGTCCTAAGACCATTAGCTGAAAAAGACTTTCCTGTCTCCGAGGGCACCTCTGTCAAACATCAATTGCCCATATATGTGTGGATCTATTTCTAGGCTCTCTTTTTCCATCCTCTTGGCCTTGTCCCCTTTCTTTTTGCCTCTATTACAGCGTTTTCATCACTGTTGTTTTAGAATAAGACTGCAAGTCAGGTGTGTAAGTCCTCTGACTCTGGGGAGACCCCAGCACATGTTCCTTTAAGTCTCATTGGCCAGAACTGCATCAAATATCCCTCCCCAGAGTGAGACCGCAGGGGTGACCTATCCCATCAGGTTTCCCCTGGAGGGAGGAAAGGGTCACTTTTCCACAAGTCACATGGAAGAAGGGTAGAAACGTGAATCAGAAAGCTGATGGGCTCTGTGTGTGTGTGTGTGTCTGTGTGTGTGTGTGTGTGTGTGTGTGTGTGTAAAGCCAGGCTTTCCAGGAAGAAGGAGGGAAAGACTTTAGGGTAAGAAGTCAACAGTGTGTGTCACAATGTATGAAACAGTTCAATGGAATTTTAAATTATGAGGTAGATAGATAGATAGACGATAGATAGGGATGGAGAGAGGGGACACAAAAATAAAAGGGATGGACAAGAAACCTCAACTCATTCTGGACATTCTTGCCAGCCACTGATGACAATGACAAAGGTGACAACATGGCCTTAAATGACAACACAGCTTAGCATCCAGCACAGTGAGCTGCCAATGAGGCAGGCTCTTTCTGCCCTGATGACAGCATCTGGGGCTCGGTGGCACATGAGCTCCGTCCAGGGGTCTGGGTGGCTGGGAGCAAGTCTTAGAGCTCTTGGCTCTGGTTTAGCTCATCTAATTATTTGTTCTTGAAAACATGGGGATGGGCAAGGGTTCCTGTGTCTCTTGAGCTGCTCAAGTATTTCTTGGGACAGTCTCAAACCATTCTTTACGGTACATGTGACTTGGAGGCCGGTTCCCTAGAAGGACCGGATTCGGCAGTAAATCACTCAAGTGATTGGAGCCCTTGGCAGTCATGCAGATTCTAACTTCCTGCCTCCTCCTTCTCCTCAGTAGCTCGGACTCCCTGCTAGCCTTGTCCTCCAGGGCCCTCCCTTCATTCTTTAATTCCTCCCCAGAAGAGAGAAAACAAGGCTTTGAGACTGTTTCCACTTCTCAGGCCCTGGGCGCGTGTCCACAGAGCGATGGCCAACCGCACCTGTTTACCTACATGGTGGTTTTCTCTCGAATCTCATTTTGCCCAGGCAGTTTGGCTAATTATGGATGGGTAGGCTAGTATTCTTCAGCATTACACAGGCGCTAAGTGTCTGAAACCTGAGGCCAAGTCCGGCCCGAGGAGCCGTGCTCCAGACTCCACGTTAGTTCTAGAAGTTTTGCTTGCTGGGAGCCCTGTACGAGGCACCCCCACGTTTCAGAGGCAGCGTGCAGGGGTGGGGCGGATCACAGGCTCTGGAGGAAGGCAGCTGTGATGCAAAATCCAGCCTGGATGCAGGACTTCACCTCTCCGAGCCTCAGTTACCTCATCGGTCACGGGAAGAGTAAATATTGACCTTAGCCGTTGTTAGAGGGGATCTAATGAGGAAGTGATCTCCGCAGAGTGCCTGGCACTCAGTAAGGGTTGGCCAAATGCCCTCCACCCGAGGGACGGGGCAGAGTCCCTCAGGAAGAGGGCTGGGTGGGACGAGGCGAGAGGTGCTTGTGAAAATCAGAGAATCTAATGGGGTCACAATACGGTACATTTAGGGCATGGGACATAAGGAAGGCCCACTGGTAGGGAGGGGCCGCTTTTCTTTGGCCAAGTGTCCAGAGCCCTGGGTTCTGATCCAGCCACCCATCTGGTCTTGGTTCCCCAGTGTAGACACAGTGGACGGGACTGGATTTCCAAGCCAAGGCTGAGGGCGGTGGGGTGAACAATAACAGTGCATGTTTCCTGGATGGGCCAGGCCCACGGTGTTCTCCACAGCAAACATGTGGTATGTTAGGAAACAAAGAACTCCTCCGGGACCGCTCCTTCTGGAAATAGGGGAAAAATGCGGATTATCGCCAGTTCAAAAATGTGGGCTCCCAGGTGGCCTGGAAGGTTGGGATGGAAATTGATTGATAAGGCTGGGTCGTTTTCTCTGGGCCTTCTGCTCTCTTGCTCGGTCCTGGGGCCTTGCCCCCTTGGGGGACCACAGTTACAATCTTGGTCAGCACTGAGCATCTGGAGAGGCCCATGCTTGGGGCAGCATACCTGGACGGAGCGACGGGCACCTGCCCAAGGCTCTCTTCCATGGCAAGTGGGGAGACTTTGTCTCCAGGAGCGGAGACGGTCTTTCGAACGTCTTTCGAATCCTTCCTGTGCCTCCTAGGGGCTCCTGGAGGCGGTTCTAGAATGGCGAGGATGCAAGAACCATAGGGGGTCCTCCCGTTAGCCCCCCTCCCCCTCAACTAATTCTACGGATGGGGAAACCAAGGGCCAGAGAGGGGGAGGGCCGTGGTCAAGTTCACAAAGCCATTTCAGGACTCAAATCCATGATCCCACAAGCCTTTGGGATCCGCCCAAGGCGACGCATCTTGTTTTCTCTGGGGTCAGCTCTGCTCTTACGTCCTTGGGGAGTAGGTTTATGGCTTCTTGGTGCCTGCAAGTTCGACCCTCTGAACTTCTGCCCGCTGTGACCTTTCTGAAATGCAAATTGGATTCAGTTGCTTCCCTCCCTGACACTCTTCAGTGGCTCCCCCGTGTGCCTTCGGAGGAATCCCACACTCTTCACAAACCGATTAAGGTCCTTCAGGATCTGGCCTTCGCCCGCCTCCTCTGCCGTCACCTTTCGGTCACACTGGGCTAGCCGTGGGTGACTCGCGACTCGCTGTCTTTGCACATGCTGTTCCTTCTCCTCCAATGCCCTTCCCCTCTTGTTCTGAAAGGCTTCTCAGGCTCACTCTGCG
Organism: Panthera uncia; assembly: GCF_023721935.1. Taxonomy (NCBI): domain Eukaryota; kingdom Metazoa; phylum Chordata; class Mammalia; order Carnivora; family Felidae; genus Panthera; species Panthera uncia. The sequence goes on from NC_064807.1 coordinate 86,018,974, forward strand.
GCCTCCTGTGACCCCTTAGGCTCAGCCACTCCTTCCTCTGAGCTCCCAGAGCTCTTGGTAATTCCTTTATTAGCACTTATGTCATTGACTTAGAATTATTTGTTTACTTGTCTCTTCTCCCCAGGGTAGGAAGCGTGTCTTCTGCATCTGTGTGTCCCCCCTCCCCCACCAGTGCCTAGCAGAGTGCCTGACGCCCGGCTCAGGCTCAGCCAATGTCTATGGGGTCAATGACTCGAGGAGTTGTTTGTCCCCAAACGTTCCCTGCACTGTGCCTGAGATGTCACCGTCCGTGAGCCCTGCCTGATCCTGGCTCCTGTTCGCCTTTGGGGCCTCTCTTCTCTCTCCAACAGCTGGGGCCTCTCTTCTCTCTCCAACAGCTGGCCCAGCCCTGCCCAGGCTCTGGGGCCAATCACGGAGATTTAAAGAGCCCGCGTTCGGAAGTGCAGGTGACACAACCTTCCGTGAGAGCGGCGGGGAGGTAGACTCTCACGGGGCACTTGGCTCCCACCAAGGCCCTGGTCTAGAAGTGAGTCCCCGAGGACACCCAGGGACGCCTCCCCTCTGCCGCCCACCGTTACCAATGCCCAGCTACCAGGCCTCTCTGATCCCCACTGACCCATTCATGGGGCAGACCTTCCTTGGGCACCTGTCGTGTGCCAGGCACTGGATCTCTGCTGCCACAGAGCTCACAGCCAGTGGGGGGGAAGGGACAGATCTACGGACATGGCCCTGGTGATAGTGTGGGCTGTGCTAGGACGAGGGGGGCAGACTGTGGGGTCACACAGCAAGGGCACTGAGGCAGCCTCAGAGGTGGGCTATGAGCTGAGATTGAAGGGGACTTTCTCCTGGTTGAGGCTCTGAAGGGGCAGGGGCTGGAGAATGCCCCCCTCCCCCCATCCCAACAACCAATCACAGACCCAGAGCCCTTAGCTCTGTCTAGGCAGCTGCCTGTCCCTGTAAGTTCTCTCGGCAGAGGGACCGGGTGGGGACGAGCTGCTCTCTCTCACATGGCTCTCAAAACCAGGTAGAGGCTCACTGTCTCTCCCTTATCTATTCGGGCAGCATGTGGTGAGTCCCACCCTGTGCCAGAGACTGGGCTGGGAACTGGGGGCTCACTGGGGGAACCAGACACAACCCTGCTCTCAAGGTGCTCAGAGCCAGTGGGGAGAGAGGTGTAGAAACAGGCCAGGAGATCACAGAGGGGCGACCCTCTTCCTCTGGAGGAAGTCTTACAACACTTAGGGGAGGCAGCAGAGCCCAGGGGCTCTGGAATCTTTCCAGATACGGCTTCTATCCCTGTCTTCGGTATCTGAGAGCTGACTGACTTCGGCAGATCTGACTTCGCCTGTTTGCAGCGGACCGCGAACGTCAGTTTGCTCATCTGTAAAATGGGGTTGTGTTCGTGGTTTCCCTCCAGGGTTGTAGCGAGCGCTGGAGGGAGTAATAACTATGTAAAAACGCTTAGCACACAGTAGGGGCTCAACTCAGGGGGCTTGATGATAACGGTAATAATTGCAACCGTTGGGAAGCGAGGACCTCTGCGGAAAGAAAAGGCCTTGCAGTGTCGGCGTGTGTTGGGGAAGGGGGGGTGGTTTAGGGGGATGGGTGGGGACAGCAACAAAGCCAAGGCCCCCTGTGGCCAAGCCTCTGGGCCGGCGGTCGCGTCGCCCCTCCCTCTTCCACCCCCACAGCGGGGCGCGCCTTCGGCGGGAAGCGCAGGTGTCCGCGGCTTCCCCGCGCGTCCCCATCCCTCGTCGCCTTGGCGGCGGCCCCAGCTCCCTTCTGCCGTCCGCCCCGCGTCCTCCGCTAACCTCGGGTCTGGACTGGTGAACGGCGGGGCCGGGAAAATTTGAGTCACGGGGGGGGGGGGGGAGCGGAGGAGGCGGGCCGTGACCCTGAACGGGGTGGGCTCTAGGACCCGCCTCGGGCTCCCAGCAGGGGGACCCGGCGTGAGCCCGCGTGCCGCACGCACCGGCCCCGACGGAGGGAGACGCCGCGCCGCAGCCTCAGCCGCGCGCCGCGGCCGCTGGGTGCCCCCGGGACGGTCGCGCTCGCCCAGCGACACTCGCGCCTCCACCGCCGCGGCCGCCGGCCGCCCCGGCCCCGCACGCGATGCCCCGGGCGCCGCTCCGGCGGCGGCTGCTGCTGCTGCTGGCGGTCTCCGCGGTGGCGGCGGTGGCCGGCGAGCCCGGGCCGGCGCTGCCCCTCCCCACGGGGGACGCCACCCTGGCCGTCGTCTTCGATGTCACCGGCTCCATGTGGGACGACCTGATGCAGGTGCTCGACGGCGCCTCGCGCATCCTGGAGAGCAGCCTGAGCCGCCGCAGCCAGGCCATCGCCAACTACGCGCTGGTGCCCTTCCACGACCCAGGTAGCGCCCCCGCGGACCCCCTTCGCGCCGCGGGCGCCCGGTCGTGGGCGCTCACCC
>NC_064807.1:86021501-86035691 GCF_023721935.1 Panthera uncia
CCCCCCCCCCCCCCCCCCCCCCCCCCCCCGTAGCTGCAGGCTTCTGGAAGCTGCCAAATGATTACCACCCCCCAGCCTTTCCTCCCTTCCCTGGAAAGCTGAGCAGGTGTGCGTGCAACTCTCCGACCTTCACTGAGTCCTCTATGAAACGAAAACCCCAATACCCCGCCCCGTTCCCCCAAACCACCCTCCCTACAGACACCCCCAGGTCTGGGCACCCCAGCGTTTACTGAGCCCCTTCTGTGTGCACAGCCTTTGTGAGGCCCCCAGCGTGAAGGGGGCAGGCATCCTGCTGGGGACAGGCCAGGTGGAGAGTGGAAAGTATCACCTGGCTCCCGTACCAGCTCCCGACGATGGGTCGGTCAGCAAGGAAGGGCCCCGACCAAAGGCTCTCTGCGGAAGCAGCGTTGGAGCAGGGCTTGGATACGCATGAGCGTTTATCTGCTTTTGACCACGTGCCTGGCCCTTGCTGGGTGCTGGCCATGCAGCGGGGGTGGCGGTCTCCCTGAGTACGTGGAGGGGGGCTGCGTGGTGGCTGACATGTCCGGGCAGGTGTGTGTGGCAGCTGGGAGCGTAGGAGTGAAATGGGAAGGTGGGAAAGGCAAGACTGGTCCCGGCTCTGACTTGAGCACTGGGGGGTTTGGAGCACTTAGATTTCCTTGTATGGGCTGCGAGCGGCCACCGAGGGTTTCTGAGCAGGGATTAGACGGTGGTTTACGTTCAGCTGTCTTTTGAATCGGCCAGTGGAATTCTCTCTGGTGGAAGAGAAGCTTCAGAAACAGGGCTTTTAGCTGACTGTTCGGGCCCCCAAGGCCCCCATACATAGAGGGTCTTCTTAAAGGAGACCACCCTCCCCCCCCCCCATCCTAAACCCAGAGGGCCAGTCTTTGTAGGGCGAATATCAGTGGTTCTGGACTACAAGTGTTTGGAGAGAAACCAGGACCTGTGCTTTGAAATATTCTTAAAGTTTTTTTCTTTTTTTTAAGTTTATTTATTTATTTTGAGAGAGTGGGGGGAGGAGCAGACAGAGAGAGAGAGAGAGAGACAGAGAGAGAGAATCCCAAGCAGGCTCCACACCACCAGCACTGAGCCCGAATCAGGGCTCGAACCCACGAACCACAAGATCAGGACCTGAGCAGAAGTCAGACGCTTAACCGACAGAGCCACCCAGGCGCCCCCTTCTTAAAAAGTTTTTAAATGAAAGAAAGTGCTGTGTTCCCATCCTAGAAACTTAGCGTTTTGGTAACGGTTTCATCTTGGCTGAAAATTCAGCTCGTTTTCAGGTTTTCATTATTAACGTGTTGCCAAAAACACCCCCGTGTGCAAATAAGTCTGTCTGTCTCTGATCGGCTTTTTTTTTGCAGGATTCGGTTTCTGGAAGCAGAATTCCTAGGCCGTTTTTAACACACCGAATGGGTGGGCAGCTCTTCAGATTGTTTTCCAAAATGTGTCAGGAGTTGAAACTTGCACCAGGAGGCTTTGAGGGGCCAGTTTCAGAGCAACTACCCCCCCAACGCTGGGAATTAAGATTAAACCGTTTTTTTTCCCCCCTAATTCAAAAGATGGAAAATATCTCCTTATTTTAATTTCTAGTGAACTTCACTACATTTTTAAGGGTTCACGAGATTTTGGTTTCCCTATCAGTCACTGTGAGGACTTTATATTGACAGTATTAACTGTTTTTTTGTTAAGCGGTTAGTATATTTCCTGATTGTTTGCCTTTTAATATTTGTGATTCCTGGTGTTCTGAGTTTTAAACACGTATGTCGCAAAATCGATTGACTTTTGCTCTTTGTAGTTTCTTTACCTACGTGGTTAGAAAAAAATTTTCTTTTCTGTCACAAAGTCAGTTAGGGACATGTTCTTTTTTTTTTAATTTTTTTTTTTTTAAGTTTATTTATTTTTGAGACAGAGAGAGACAGAGCATGAACGGGGGAGGGGCAGAGAGAGAGGGAGACACAGAATCGGAAGCAGGCTCCAGGCTCTGAGCCATCAGCCCAGAGCCCGACGCGGGGCTGGAACTCACAGACCGCGAGATCGTGACCTGAGCCGAAGTCGGATGCTTAACCGACTGAGCCACCCAGGCGCCCCTAGGTACATGTTCTAGATTGCTTTTCATTGGTTTTCTCCTTATATTTAAATCTTTAATCTGGAATTTTTTAAAAAGTTGGTGTAAAAGTCATCTACCGTAATTCCTAGAATGGGATAATTGTTCAGGTACATTCTATCAAACAATCTTCTTCTCCCTCCCCTCCCCCCATTTATTTGGATCCTGTCCTTGTCTCTCATGACTTTATCTCTTAAGAATTTATCTGGGGGCGCCTGGGTGGCTCAGTCAGTTAAGCATCGGATTTCAGCTCAGGTCATGATCTCACGGTTTGTGAGTTCGAACCCCCGCATCGGGCTCTCTGCTGTCAGCCTGGAGCCCGCTTCAGGTCCTCTAGCCCTCCCCCGCCTCTCAAAAATAAATAAACATTTTGTTAAAAAAAAAAAAAACGGGGCGCCTGGGTGGCTCAGTGGGTTGAGTGTCCGACTTCCGCTGAGGTCATGATCTCACGGTTCGTGGGTTCGAGCCCCACATCAGGCTCTGTGCTGACGGGTCAGAGTCTGGAGCCTGCTTCGGGTTCTGTGTCTCCCTCTCTCTCTGTCCCCCCACCCCCCATGCTCTGTCTGTCTCTCTCCCTCTCTCAAAAGTAAATAAACATTAAAAAGAAAAACCCTTTTTTTCCCCCTGCTTTACTGAGATCCAAGGGACGCATATGTTGGGTTAGCATCAGGCAATGCGACCTGTTGATTTGATGCGTGTGTATATTGCAAAACGATTACCACCATAGCGATAGCGAACACCTACGGTCGCGTCCGTAATTGCCATTTCTTTTTTGTGGTGAGAACATTTAACATCTGCTCTTTGGCCACATTCAAGTATATGATACGGTATTAGCCATAATCACCATGCTGTACGTTAGAACTCCAGAACTCATTTACCTTCTTCTTCTTTTTTGTTTTTTTTTTTTTAACAATTTTTTTTTTAACTTTTTAAATTTATTTTTGGGACAGAGAGAGACAGAGCATGAACGGGGAAGGGTCAGAGAGAGAGGGAGACACAGAATCGGAAGCAGGCTCCAGGCTCCGAGCCATCAGCCCAGAGCCTGACGTGGGGCTCGAACTCACGGACCGTGAGATCGTGACCTGGCTGAAGTCGGACGCTTAACCGACTGCGCCACCCAGGCGCCCCTAATGCTTATTTATTTATTTTTCAGAGGGGGGAGAAAGAGAGAGTGAGCGGGCGTGAGCAGGGGAGGGGCAGAGAAGGAGAGAGAGTCTGAAGCAGGCTCCACGCTGACAGCCGCGAGCCTGATGTGGGGCTAGAACTCACAAACCGCGAGATCATGACCTGAGCTGAAGTCGGACGCTTAACCGACTGAGACACCCAGGTGCCCCTCTACTCTCTGTTGCGGAGTTTGGCTTTTTCAGATCCCACATGTCAGGGAGATCATACAGCATTTATCTTTCCTGGTCTGACTTAGTTCAGTTAGCATAATGCCCTCAAGGCCCATCCGTGCTATGGCAAATGGCAGAATTTCCTTTCTCATGGCCGGATAATATTCCATGATGTAGAATCGTCTTTATCCATTCATCCGTTGATGGTTAAAAGAAATTTCAGGGGCACCTGGCTGGGCTCAGTCCATGGAGCATGTGATTCTTGATCTTGGGGTTGAGAGTTTGAGCCCTACAGTGGGTGTAGAGATAATTTAAAAAAGTAAAAAAAAAATCTTAATTTTTTAAATTAAACTTAATTTTAATATAGTTTCGTTTTATTTTATTATTTTTAGCACAGTTTTATTTCAGATTTACAGAATTCTTACGAAGATAGTACAGAAGTTCCCGTATGCCCAACTCCTTGTTCCTCCTATTATAATATCTTACGTTACTGCGGTACATTTATCACAATCGACCAACCAAGATTGATGTATTATTATTTTAATTTTTTAAAAAATATATATTTTTGAGAGAGAGAGAGAGAGAGACAGAGCATGATTGGGGGAGGGGCAGAGAGAGAGGGGGAGACACAGAAACCGAAACAGGCTCCGGGCTCTGAGCTGTCAGCACAGAGCCCGACACGGGGCTCGAACTCACGAACTGAGCCACCCAGGCGCCCCGACTGATGTGTTGTTATTAACCAAAGTGCATTCTTTATTCACATTTCCTCAGTTTTCCCTTCATGTCCTTTTTCTGAATCCCATCCAGGATCCCACGTTATATATTCAGTTGCCATGTCCCCTTAGGCTCCTTTGGCTGTGAGAGTCTCCCAGGCTTTGTTTTTGATGACCTTGACGGTTTTGATGAGGATCACTCGGACGTTTTGTCCCTCAGTCACGGTTTGTTTGGTGTTTTTCTCCGGTTAGAGCGGGTGGTGGGAGGGAGAGCACACGTGCAATGCCATTCTGGTCGCGTCCGGCCACGGGTGCACGCCGTCGATACGACGTATCACTGTCGATGTTGACCTCGGTCACACGGCTGAGGCGTCCGTTGTCTCTGCTGCGAAGTGACTCTTTTCTTTCTCCCTTTCCGTACCGTCCTCTTTGGAAGACAAGTCCCTAGGTGCGACCCCCACTGAAGAAATGGGACGTTGTGCGCCACCTTATTAGGGGGGGAGAATCTGCATAAATTATTTGGAATTCTTCTGGATCAGAGCCTTGTCCCTTCTTCCCCATTTATTCACTCATCCAGTCCTTTACATAGCTCACATGTATCATGTAGTTATTTCGGACACCGGGTTCTAATCCAGTGCTGCTTTATTTTTGTAGCTCTGTTTTTCCAGCTTTGGTCATTGGAAGCTCTTCTGTTGGCTCTTGGGTGTGTGTGCAAGTGTGTGTGTGTGTGTGTGTGTGTGTGTGTGTGTGTGTATAAGCACTATTCTTACTTTCTGGCACTACAGACGTTCAAGACCCGTCTTCTGTATTTCCTGCCCCCATCCTGGATGTAACAATGCATCCAAGAGTCCCTGGCTCCTTTTATTGAAAAATGGTGTCAGAAAATAGGATCTGGGTGCTAGGGGTGCTGGGGTGTCACTGTTTCTAGATCATTAGCTGACAGAGCAAAGAAATAGGCACTGTATAGTAACCTGCGTGTATACCTGTAGCTGTGAGTGTTTACCTGTGTCTACACGGAGCCGTGCGTGACTTCGTACCGATGCCTCCAACTCTGATTTTGTTACCACGTGGATCATTCCAGCCTTCTCCCCTTGCCGATCTATGAGCCCTGACCCCCACAGGGACAAACCTGGCCCCCCCCCCCCTGCAGCCACCTTGCGTTTATTTAACTGTTATGGAACTATTTATGGAACTGTTCAGTTCCACTGTACGTAGAAGTGGTGGGAGTGTTGTTACTTTGCACCCCATGGGAGACAACCCTGTTAACCAGAGGACAGTTCTTTGGCCTTTGGTCTTACAGACTTATTTCCAGAGCGACTTAGGTCAGTCCCTGATCTGTAATCTTTTTATTCATCTGCTTCCTTTTCCTTGAACATTTATTCCGTTACATTTTTTTTTTAGTGTTGATTTATTTTTGAGAGAGAGAGAGAGAGAGAGAGAGAGAGAGACAGAGCATGAACAGGGGAGGAGCCGAGAGACAGGGAGACACAGAATCCGAAGCAGGCTCCAGGCTCCGAGCTGTCAGCACAGAGCCCGACGTGGGGCTCGACCTCAGGAACCGTGAGAGATCATGATCTAGGCTGAAGTCGGTCGCGTAACCAACTGAGCCACCCGGGTGCCCCGAACATTTATTCTTTCAGATGGCAAAACAGAAGAACTGAGTCCACTTCCAAAAAAAAAAAAAAATTCCTGTTGTGATTTTCTTTGGAATTGTGTGAAATCTTGATTTGGGGAAAATTATCATTAAATTAAAATCGTCATTAAAAAGTTCGGTTGTTTCCATCTAGGATGCGTGCCTCTTCCTTTGTTCACATATTTATTTCCTTTCGTAAGGAGTTATAGTTTTTTTTTCTCCCTTATACGTTCCACCCATTTCTTTTAAAGATCATTTCTAAGTATTTTGTTTTTTGTTACTATTTTGACTAGGAATTTTTTTTCCATTACATTTTTTGCAAATGAGTATTGCTGGTATGTTGGAAAGCAATTCATTTTCATATATTTATTCTGTTTCCAACGTTCTTGCTGAAGTTGTTCTATTATTTTTTTTAACTAGTTCTAACTTTTTGGGTAATGGCTCAAGTTTCCATTGCCTATCGAAATTATAATATTGTCTTGCTTTTCCAATCAAATATTTCACTGATTTGAAATGCCTTTTGTTCTTTCTCAGCCAAAAACTTTCAAAAAAATTTTTATGTTTATTTTTGAGAGAGAGAGAGAGAGAGAGAGAGAGAGAGAGAGAGAGAAACAGAGTACGAGCAGGGGAGGGGCAAAGAGAGGGGCAGAGAGAGGGGAAGACACAGAATCTGAAGCAGGCTCCAGGCTCGGAGCTGTCAGCACAGAGCCTGATACAGGGCTCGAACCCACGAACCGTGAGATCATGACGTGGGCCGAAGTCGGACGCTTAACGAACTGAGCCACCCAGGCGCCCCCAGAACTTTCAGAACAATGCTAAATACACAAACAACGGCCGTGGTCATTCTCGCCTTGCCTCTGATTGTGCACTGCGATGTGATGTTGGCTCTCGGTTTGAGGTTTTCCTCATCAGGTGAACGAGGACGATGCTTTCATTCCTAATTTACTAAGGGTAAAAAACAAAACAAAAAAACCCACCCCAAAACACAAAACCCCGAACAGGGATGGGCGCTGAATTTTAGCCAGTGACTCTCTGGCTGTTTGAGGTATTCGTAAGCTCTTTTTCCTGTTGACCTATTGATATGATTCCTTCGTCTCTAACTACTTCCACGTTCCTTCCAGAAGCCCTGCTCAGTTGTGGATTATTCTTTCGTATACAGCTGGATTCCATTTGCCAGTGTCTCATTGGGGAGTTTTGCATTCTGTTTCAGCTCAGATCAGTAAGTGACATTCTTTCTTTGTGCCCTCTGTCAAGTGTTGGCATCAGGGCTTAGCTCTTTTGTTTATTTAAAAGCAACTTTAATGTTTATTTTTGAGAGAGAGAGAGAGAGAGAGACAGAGACAGAGCGTGAGCAGGGGAGGGGCAGAGTGAGAGGGAGACACAGACTCCAAAGCAGGCTCCAGGCTCCGAGCTGTCCGCACAGAGCCCGAGGCGGGGCTCGAACTCATGAACCGCGAGATCACGACCCGAGCTGAAGTCGAACTCTTAACCGAGTGAGCCACCCGGGTGCCCCTTGTCTTTTTTTTTTTTTTTAAAGTAAGCTCTACACATGGCCCAGGGCTCAAACTCACAACCCCAAGTTCAAGAGTTGCATACCCCATGGACTGAACCACCCAGGTGCCTCTATTTATTTATTTATTTATTTATTTATTTATTGTAAAAATTTTTTAAAAATGTTTTTATTTATTTTTGAGACAGAGAGAGAGCATGAGCAGGGGAGGGGGCAGAGTGAGAGGGAGACACAGAATCTGAAGCAGGCTCCAGGCTCCGAGCTGTCAGCACAGAGCCCGATGCGGGGCTTGAACTCATGGACTGTGAGATCATGACCTGAGCTGAAGTCGGACGCCCAACCGACTGAGCCACCCGGGCGCCCCTCTATTTATTTATTTTTAAGATTAATTTTTTTTAAGTCAGCTCCACGGGCCCAGTGTGGAGCCCAACACAGGGCTTGAACTCACGACCCTGAAATCAAGACCTGGGCTGATGGGGCACCTGGGTGCCTCGGTTAAGCGTCCGACTCTTGATTTCAGCTCAGGTCACAATCTCACAGTTTGTGAGTGTGAGCCCTACATCGGGCTCTGCACTGACCGCGGATCCTGCTTGGGATTCTTCCTCTCTCTCTCTGCCCCTCCCCTGCCTCTGCCCTCTCTGTCTCTCGAAATAAATAAAAACTTAAAAAAAAAAAAAAAAAAACAACCTGAGCTGAGATCACGAGTCAGATGCTCAAACGATTCCAAACTGTACAACCTGTATGAAGCTCTCCTCTCAGTGGATTTCTTTTTTTTTTTTTTTTTTTTTTTTAATTTTTTTTTTCAACATTTTTTATTCATTTTTGGGACAGAGAGAGACAGAGCATGAACGGGGGAGGGGCAGAGAGAGAGGGAGACACAGAATCGGAAACAGGCTCCAGGCTCCGAGCCATCAGCCCAGAGCCTGACGCGGGGCTCGAACTCACGGACCGCGAGATGGTGACCTGGCTGAAGTCGGACGCTTAACCGACTGCGCCACCCAGGCGCCCCTGGATTTCTTATTTCTATGTGGAATCTCATATCTTGCAGTGTCCTGTAAATAAATATTAAATTCCACCCTTTCCTTTTTTTTTTTAATTTTTAAATTTTATTTTTGAGAGAGAGAGAGAGTGAGAGGCAGACAGAGCATGAACAGGGGAAGAGCAGAGAGAGAGGGAGACACAGAATCTGAAGCAGGCTCCGGGCTCTGAACTGTCAGCACAGAGCCCGATGTGGGACTGGAACTCACCAACTGCGAGATCATGACCTGAGCTGATTAACCGATTAACGGACTGAGCCACCCAGGCGCCCCAGGGCTTAGCTCTTTTAGTTAATAACTATAATTATTAAGTTTTCTCCCCAAATTGCAAATTAAAAACAAAATCATTCATTTATTTTTTGTGGCCACCTCTACATCCAACGGGGGACTTGAACTTAACAACCCCGAGATCCAGAGTCACATGCTCTGCTAACTGAGCCCGACAGGCCCCAAATTGTAAAATTAATACACGCTTGTGAAATATTCTAATAATACTGCTCTCAGGGGATACAAATACTTTGAATAATTTTGCATCCCTCCAGACCACGTGTGCGTGTAATTCACTCCTACACATAGATGCACTTGATTTTTTTATGACACGAAAAATGGGATCATACGATGCATAGTGTTCTGCACGTTGCTTTTCTCCCCCGTGCAACACCCCAGCGATCTCTTTCCATGTCAGGAAATATAAATCCACCTCACTGTTTTTAACGACTCCAAAAGATGCGACAGAAGGGATCTTCATTTATCTGGGTCCTATCTTGATTTATCCAGCCGCGCCCATATTGTGGGAAATAGATGGCTTTCAGCTCCTTTCCCGCAAACGCTCACGCGTTTGTAAACATATCCGAATGATAGATCCCAGGCACGCCGTTGCTCTGTGAAGGCACGTGAGCGTTTTCAGTTTTGGTAACGAGATTGTCCTCCAGAAATGCTGTACTGCCCCGCCCTCCTGGCACAGTATGAGACTGGGTTTTTCCCACACACCTTGCCGGCATCGGGGGACATCATTCTTCCCTGGTTTGCTAATTTGCCGGGTGTGAAATGGTGTCCTGTCTTAACTTGCATATGTTGGATCGTTGGTGGGTTCCAGCATCTTCTCTGGGTCACCAGGCGCACCGTCAGCTTTCCTCAGGGAGGAGGGGTGTCAGCCTCCTGTCACCTCGGAGTGCCATTGCTGTTAACCAGCCTCTCATGAAAAAATAGATCTGATTGGTTCTAGCTCTGAGGGGACGGTCCACCACCCCTGGCCGCCCTCCCCCCGCCCCTCCGTGCATGTTTCTCACCTTGGAGGCTGGGGGCTCTGAGCTGCCTGCGAGCCGTGAGCTGGGTTAGGCACGTCCCCAAGGAGAAGTGGCAAGATAAGGACGCGGTGGGTCTGAGGACAGGAGGCTGCCTGAAGGGGCTGGGCTGATGCGTTAGGCTGGTCCCCAGGGATCCCTGACAGACCCACCTTTCACTCGCTCAATAGGCAATTCTCGAAGGATGACCACGGGCCAGGCGGGGCTCCAGCTTGCCGTGGCACCTTTAGTCCAGCTGGGCCCACAGCAAAGGGCCAAGTTCGTTAACCACAGTGTGGTCCCTGATACAGAGAGGCCTTAGCTGCTCTGAGAGGTGGGGATACATGGATGATGTTGAGCCGAGATAGAGAGGTGCTGGGTGGGTCGGGCAGAGCCCGTCCGGGCTGGGGAGGAGCACTGCAGGCTGAGGGGACAGCGGATATGATGGCTCTGAGGCTGCCAGGAATGTGGATGTGAATGTCTCTTTAAAAATGGCAGGGATTGGCTGATGCAGACAGTTGGGGCAGAGCCCGACTCCATTGGGTGTTGGGGGCGAGGGCCCCTCCGTGCGGATCTGGACTCCTGGACACCAAGGAGGAGGTGGAGGAAGGTTCTGGGGCCATATTGGCTCTTTGGACAGCGTCACTTGTCCAGCTGTTTCCTGCCCCCACCATGTCTGTCCTTTGCGGGCGTTTTCAAGGGAGTCGCGTTCACCCAGCCCTGGGCTCAGGGATTGTGGGGAGCCTAGCAGGCTAGACTTCACTTTCCCCAGCCCCTGCCTGGTAGAAATGGGAAGACGGTGTCCCCGAGAGGGGATGAAATTGTGCCCGCGATGGTGGCAGACTGTGGGACCCTACCCCGGGGTCACTGCAGCTGGAGGAGGGGGTGGGCGTGAATCCAGACTTGGCCCCAGGACTCCCGCCCTGCTTTTAAGGGGGAGGGGGGAGGGGCAGGCCCCAGGAAGAGTCCTTGACATGAGGTCGTTCGGAGGCCGGACCGGCAGTGCCTGGCTGGAGCCCTGACCGACGTCACTGGGGCACAGGATTCTGGGTAATGGGCTGGAGCATCACCTGGGTGTGATCCTCCCGTGTCCCAGGGGCTCCACACCCTCCCCTGGTCAGGGTGGAAAAAAATCCGCCTGAGGAGAGATGGTTCCAGGCCAGGCTTCTGGGGCTCAGATGCTCAAGGGCGGCACGAGAGGAGCCAAGGTCACGGGTTTAATGATTTTTGCAGCCGGTCAGTCGTTGAGACCTTGAATGTGGGGCTGGATGGACCCACTTTGAATCCCACCTCTACTGCTTGGGTGGTGGGGGGGTCACCTCACCTCCCCGGGCCCCAAATTCTCATCTGTGAAATGGGGATAATAAACAGTTGACTTCTCAGGGCAGAGAACGGCACCTGGTGCTTCGTACATACTAAAAGGGTGGTAACTGTCCCCATCATCATCGTCACCCTTGTTTTCGGAGGCAGCCCAGCTGGTGGCAGAGGGGGCGCTGGGGGCGAACAGGTGGGTCTGGACGTTGTGCCCTCCCCCAAATTCATGTCCTTCCTAGAACCTCAGGATGCGACCTTATTTGGACAGAGGATCATTGCAGGTGCGATGAGTCAGGATGGGGTCATACTGAGGTAGAGTGGGCCCTTATCCAACACGATCGATGCCCTCATAAGAAGGAGAGACGCAGGGACAGCACAGGGAGAAAGCCCTGTGACAACGGGGGGAAGGCCCGAGTGCTTTACCAGCCAAGGAACGCCGAGGGTTGCTGGTGTTGCCTTCAGAGAGAGCACGGCCCTGCCGACACCCGGATTGTGGACTGCTGGCCTCAAGAATTGCAAGAAGGGAAATAGTTCTGTTGTTAAAAGCTACTGAGTTTGTGGTGTTCTCTTACGGTGGCCCCAGGACACTAGCACAGACGTTAACTATCGCTTACCAGCTGTTTGACCTTCACTGAGGGCGTTGTCTCCTCTCTAAGTCTTGGTATCCTCCGTGGTTACAGGGAGATATTTATTACGAGAACTGAGCTCAAATTATCAATATCATGCTAGCCAGGCCGGCATGCTAAGAGGTGGGGTGATGAGAGCTTTTTGTCCAGAGCCAGCCCTGCCTGGACAGGGTGAAGGAAGGAGATGGGGAGGCTCGCGAGACCCCTTCCAGTGGGTAAACTCATATGGGGACGTGTCAGGTGGCTTGCCCTCTCCTGCCCTGTCCTGGCACCTCAGTCTGTCCCGCTGGAAGATGGGTCTTGAAATGGTCATCCTGCTGAGAGCACCCGGTCCTGGTGGGGTTTCAGGATGGATGAGGTGCAGCCGGGCCCAGGAATGACAGATGAAAGCTAGAGGCCAGCGTGAATTAACGACAAGAAGGCCTCTCTCTTTCTGCCTGCCGCTGCGGAAGGGAGGGTGGCGGGGAGACCAGGTGGCAAGGAGACCTCCAGCCCCCCAGCCCCTTCTTGGCATCTGGGAAGCCAGCGCTGCCGTAGGGTGTTGGGACCTTCAGTGGCACCCTGTGCCCGGAGCCGGTTTGGGGATTATCTCTTCAGTAAAAGGAAGAAATCCCAGATTTTGCGTGCGTGTGTGTGTGTGTGTGCTCTCCTGAGAGCGTTCTTGATTCAGATGTTGAGGCAGGGATTTAAAAAACTCTTGCCTTCTGGGGCGCCTGGGTGGCTCCCTTGGTTAAGCGTCCGACTTCGGCTCAGGTCATGATCTCACGGTCTGTGGGTTCGAGCCCCGCATGGGGCTCTGTGCTGACAGCTCAGAGCCTGGAGCCTGCTTTGGATTCTGTGTCTCCCTCTCTCTCTGCTCCTCCCCTGCTCCTACTCTGTCTCTCTTTCTCTCAAAAACACATATGGAAAATAAAACAAAACCTTTTGCCTTCCATCTCAGCCAGGGTCGTGCCCTCTGTCTTGAGAGCAATCACGGACACTTTCGTCCGTCTGGCCAACCCTGTCTCAGTATGGCCAACTCCTCTGCGTGCCCCAAATAACCACATTCGTTCCCTGCTTCATTTTGTATTTGTTTCCCTGGGAGACGGGCAGCCAGCGTGTTGTAGGGGGAGGGTCTGGGATTCAGCACATGTTCGCTGTGTGTTGATCGTATGCCTGGCCTTGTTCTGGGACACGGGTTACAAAGGTAAGTGAAACTTTGTTCCGACCTGGGGCTGCTCAAGCAATTTGGAATTCACTGATGTGTTTATTCGGTTACTTATTTGAACCGGGTTTGTTGAGCGCTTACCGCGGGCCAGGCACTGAGCTCGGCTCGAGGCCTGCAGTGGAGAACGGAAGAAGGGGTCACCGTCTGTGGGGAATATCCCATCATTCTTGCACCAGATCTTCCCAGCTGACCTTGAAGGACTCCCGTCTCCTCTCTGGACTTCAGTTTCTCCGTCGTTAAGAAGATGGGAGTTTTGGATCTCTTTATCTTCAACCTTGTTAGGTTTGGCACATAGGTTTGTGGTCAAATTGGTTTTATTTTTTTTTTATTAAAAATTTTTAAAATGTTTATTTATTTTTGAGAGAGAGGGTCAGAGCGTGAGTGGGGGAAGGACAGAGAGAGAGGGAGACCCGGAATCGGAAGCGGGCTCCAGGCTCTGAGCCGTCAGCCCAGAGCCCGACGCGGGGCTCGAACTCACGGACCGCGAGATCGTGACCTGAGCTGAAGTCAGACGCTTAACCCACCAAGCCACCCAGGCACCCCCGGTCAAATTGTTTGTTCCCAAGTCTGTTCTTGCTGGAGACGGGATGATGGAGGCTGTGGGAGGCAGGATAGATGGTTATTTCTGTAACCCACAGAACCTGTACATCCATTATTTGACGCAAGTAAAGAGGCCTCGCACGTGTAGTTAAGGTAGGAATCTTGACATGGAGAGATTATCCCAGATTATCTAGGTGGCCTCATTGTAGTCACAAGCCTCCTTGTAAGAGGGAGGCAGGAGATCAGGGTCACAGAAGGAGATGCCGCAGAGAAGCAGACGGGAGAGAGAGGGGCTTTGAAGATGTAGGAGGGGCCGCAGTCCCGGGAACGCAGGCGGCCTCTAAACGCTGGAAAAATCAAGGAAGCAAATTTTCCTTTAGAGCCTCCAGAAGGGACGCGGCCCTGCTGATACCTTAACTTTAGCACTTCTGACCTCCAGAAATGATGTGTGTTGTTTTAAGACACTAAGTTTGTAGTGATTTATTAAAGCAGCAGTAGGAAACTAACACAGAGGCCAACCTGAAAATCCTTTCCAGGGCTTTCCAGTGAACTCGGAGAAGCCTCCCTGGCTCCTGAAATTTTCCAAGTCTGTGTTAGCCACACGGTCCCTGGCACTCCTCATGTGCTGGCCCAGTGCTTGGGATGTAAGGAGAGGATGTCACTGAGCATTGCTGAGGGGTGTGGGGGAATCAGGACGAATCTTCCAGAAGAATCTTCCTCTCTCCCAGAGCGCAGACTCTCCTAGAACAGCCTTGGTCGTGGAAGGCTAGACCTTAGATGGTAGGTCTGGCGTCCTCCCCCCCTCCACCGTAGGGTCCCCCCCACTTTGGGTTTCTCAATCCGGTAAAATTGTAAAACAAAACAAAACAAAACAAAAAAAAACACA
>NC_064807.1:86036091-86038184 GCF_023721935.1 Panthera uncia
CTAAAAGGAAAGAAAAGCAGAAGGAGTCGACATGGGTGACCAACTTTTGATCTTGCCAAGTAGAACCGTGAACAGAATCAACTCCCTGAACAATCATTGTCCCTGGATGAGAGAGGGTGATCCTCAACCCCCCTCCCACCCCCCAGGGAGGAGGCGCATAGACGTTACAATAACGGGGAAGCCCTCCCAACTGCTGTTTCATTTACGATAACTCACGTCGCCAACTTGATTCTTATGTTGCGCAAATGGAAGAGAAGGTGGTCAGCCTAGCGCGGGCCCAACGCTGGGGCTGTCGGGGCAGCTGCCGTCCCTAGACCACCGTGGGGGTGGGCGGGGCCAGCCAGAGTCAGCCCTGGGCTCCCAGGGGCAGTGAGCCATCAGTGTGGATTCTTGAGCGGGGGCGGTGTGAGCCAAACTGGGCGCAGGCCGGCCTCTCTGGCGTTGGCAGGTGGACGGATGAGCGGCTGGCACGTCTGGAGCTGGGGAGGACGTTTACGAGCTTCCTGAATTTGCTTCCAAAGTCTTTACAAACGGCCTTGCCTTTGACCCAGCAATTCCGCTTAGGGGAGTGAATGCCACGGGGACGGCCGAGCTGGTGCTTAAATGCCACGGATCCGGAGGTGTTCTTGGTCGCGCTACTCTTTTTAAATGTCGGAAACAAAGCCATGTGAGATTGGGCAAGTCCGCTCACGGTCATTTATGCAAAGGCAATACCTCAGAGTCATTCAAAAGTGATTCTGGACTGAGCATTTGGCCTTCTGGAAGGTTGCTCAAAATACGTTGTTCAGTGAAAAGAATCAGGTTAAAAATAGTATGTTATTTACACTTTAGTAGAAATTCTGCCTGAAAGAGTAGGCATGCATTGTGAGATGTATATTTACAGATCTGCATGGAAGTTTTGAAGGTTATGTACGAAAATCAAAATGACTGTCTCTGGTTGGTAGAATTCCTTTCTCTTTCTTTCTGTTTTTAAGTTTATTTATTTACTTAGAGAGAGAGAGAGCACGCCCATAAGTGGAGGAGGGGCAGAGAGAGAGCGAGAGAGAGAGAGAGAGAGAAGATCCCAAGGAGGCTCCGGGCACTCAGCACAGAGCCCGATGTGGAGCTTGAACTCATGAACCATGAAATCGCATCCTGAGCCGAAATCAAGAATCGGACGCTTGACCTGCTGAGCCACCCAGGCACCCCAGAATTCCCTTCTCTTTCCATGCATCAGGACAGTTCACAGGGAGCAGTGCTCAACAGCTCAGTGTCTGGAGTGGTACAGACCTAGGCTCATCCGTGCCACTTACTGGCTGTGTGTCTTTGGGCAAATTACTTAACCTCTCTGGGCTTCCATTTTCTCCTCTATAAAATGTGGGTAAGACTGAGACCTACCAGGTGCCAGGGAGGACTCAGTGAGCTAACGCTCTGGAAACATCTCGGCACATGGACTGGTCCTTAGTCAGTGCTTAGTACATTAGTGTCGTTTTTTTAAACATCGAACGTGTATTATTATGTAATAAAGAAATAACCAACATTGAGTCAAATCAATTTTTTCCGTCAAACTAGAGTTTGAGGCCCTCGTGTTAGAGCAAGACTGTCTTGCCCTGTGCCTTTTGTGAGACCTCACGCTGGAGCATAGGCAGTCGTGTGGCCGTGGGGGCTGGGCTGGCTCCTGTTCGCCAAGCCTTTGCTGGGTACCAGAATCCATGGCGGGGAGGGGAGGGGGTGTCCCTCCCTGGCCCCACCAGTTCTTACAATCATGGCTCTCAGCTAGGAGAGATGGTGTCGTTATATGCCTCATTTTACAGATGGGGAGACTGAGGCTGGACACAGTGAGGTCAGGTCTGGGGGACCCCACGGCTGAAGGATGGAGCCAGCATTGCAGCCAGCTCTGTCTGGGGGCAAAGCCTGAGGGTTTGGTCGAATGAGTTACCGCAGAGTTCAGAAAGTAGGGGTGCGGAGGGAGGAGGCTTGGTAAAGGCTGGAACAGCTGAGGGAGGGGTGCTGGACGTGACGAATACATTCAGAACACAGAGGCAGGGGCCCTCAGGGGACGATGGATTCTTTTTTTTTTTTTTTTTTTTTTTTTTTAACATTTATTTATTTTT
>NC_064807.1:86038284-86155812 GCF_023721935.1 Panthera uncia
TTTTTTTTTTTTTAACATTTATTTATTTTTGGGACAGAGAGAGACAGAGCATGAACGGGGGAGGGGCAGAGAGAGAGGGAGACACAGAATCGGAAACAGGCTCCAGGCTCCGAGCCATCAGCCCAGAGCCTGACGCGGGGCTCGAACTCACGGAGTGCGAGATCGTGACCTGGCTGAAGTCGGACGCCCAACCGACCGCGCCACCCAGGCGCCCCCGATGGATTCTTAAAGTGCCCGGCAGAAGGGCTGCTGTCCGCACTCTCCCTTGAGAATCGTGGATGAATGCCGGATGATTCCACAAGCTTCCTTCCCTAAGAAGGACCAAGGTCTGCTGACTGGTTGATGAGTGTGGGAATTTTGGGGGGGGTGCCTAGAATTTAGAATTCTTCAGCTAAAAACGGTCCATTATTAGAGTTCACCGAGGACTCAGAGGAAATACTTTCCTAAGAAACTTGACATCCACGAACCTTGTAAAACCCCCATTGTGCATACGTCCGTAGGGTGAGTCGGGATTCCGGGTCTACGTGGCGAGTTGGAATTCTAGCCCCGTTTTCAGTGCACTGGTAGCCTTGTCTTAGGTTAGCTGTGACTTTCAAGTATGGCTGTGAAACCTTTTTATTGGGGGAACATTCCGAACATGCACAGAGGAAGCAGAGCAGAGGAATACCCACCACCAAGTATCCAAACCGCTCTCATTCGTCTATACCTCTTCCCACCCTCCACCCCAACTCAGTGATGATTGCTGTCTTTAGCTCTGGTTTTAGGAGGTGAAATTTACCTACGCTGAAATGCACAAATCTTTGCTTTGCACTTTGGAGAGACCATATACCCACGGAGCCCCCATTCCTGCTACCATATAGAACATTTCTGCCGTCCCAGACAGTCCTTTTGCCTCTCCCCAGTCCCCAGACAACGCCCGTTCTGATTTTTTTCCGCCTTGGAATAATCCTGCCTGTTCTAGAACTTCTATAAATGGAACCATCAAACACGCACTCTTTTGTGTCTGGCTTCTTTCGTGCGGTGTCACGTCTGTGAGATTCATCACGCGGTTGCTTGTATTGGCAGCTTGTTCTGTTTTCTTGCTGAGCAGTATTTGATTATACGAAGAGACCACAGTTTGTTTACTGTTTCTTTGGTTGATGGACGTTGGACCGGTTTCCAGTTCTGGGCTATGATGAGTACAACCGCGCTGAACGTTTGAGTACAAGTCTTGGTGTAGACATATGTTTTCATTTCTCGGGAGCGAAATGGCTGGATCGAATGGTGTGTGCATGCTTGATGTTTTTAGAAAGTTCTCTTGGCCTTCCAAAGTGGTTGGACCCTTTTGCATTCCCACCGGCGGTGGACGGAAGTTTCAGTTGCCCTGCGTCCTCGCCTACATTTGGTGCAGTCAGCCTTTGTAATTGAATTCTGTTCTTTTTAAATGAGCTACCAGGGGTGCCTGGGTGGCTCAGTCGGCCAAGCATCCGACTTCGGCTCAGGTCACGATCTGGCGGTCCGTGGGTTCGAGCCCCGCGTCGGGCTCCGTGCTGACAGCTCCGAGCCTGGAGCCTGCTTTCGATTCTGTGTCTCCCTCTCTCTCTGTTCCTCCCCTGCTCGTTCTCTGTCTCTCTCTGTTTCTCAAAAATAAATAAACGTTAAAAAAAAATTTAAATGAGCTAATAAATGGATGGAGTTTCTGGAAGATTTCATTCTTGTTCATCAGCCTGGCGTTGGACAGCTCTCTGTTCCTTCGTCTTTCCAGAATTCCTTTCCCACTGATGGTGAATAGAGACGGCCGTGTTCAGAAAAGATTAGGGACCGTGGTTTTGAGGTTGAGCAGGGCGGGGGTTGCCCTCCGTCTCGCCTCTGTGCTCCCCTGGAGTTCTGGTCTGGTTTGGAGCAGGGCAGGGGGCTGAGTAGCCTGACCTCCCTTCCAGGTCAGATCCTGGCAGGCCTGGAAGCCTCTCTCCCTTTGGTGGGGGGGGGGGGGGGGTGTCTCTGGGGCCCAGGCTTCACCCCCTTTCCCCCTGGTGGCACGTCTTGTAACTGCTGCCCCACCCCACGGAGGCGCTGCGTCTGGGAATCCAAGCCCACCTGGGCCTCTCTCTCTTTTCCCTGCAGATATTGGCCCGGTGACCCTCACGGCAGACCCGGCGGTGTTTCAGAGAGAGCTGAGAGAACTCTATGTGCAGGTGGGCCGCCCTGCCCCTGGCTGCCGCCCATCCCCCGCCTCCTGCCGTCCTTCCCAGTCCATGCAGAGGCCAAGGTCTTTACCCTACCCAGTGGCCAAGATGGCGGCTCCCTGAACCGCCATCACCTGCCTCCCAACACTGCCGGGGGCCTGCACCCCAGCTGGGGGGTCCCGGAGAATCTGTACTTCTCGGGGTTCCTTCCTTTATTCGGTGAACCAAGTACCGACAGGAGTCCCTGTGCCTGGCACGTAGTAGGTGCTCATTATTCAGTGAACGGACGAAGCGGTAGCTGAAGGAGGATGCGAGGGGTCTCCTCGCATCCTCTGAGCACCTTGGTAAAGCATCTGTCCTTCCCCGCCTCCCGCCGCTGAGGACGGCAGCTTCCTGAAGGCAGGGCCCCCACATATCTGGCTCACCGCCGGGTCCCCCAGGACTCAGAACGGGGCCCAGTGCCTGGAGGGGACGGGAAGCACTTGTGGGCCGGATGAACGGGCCCGGGAGAGATGCGTTACTGAAAAGCGACCCCGTTGCTGCGTGTGCAAAGCTGTCGAGGCAGGACACGCTCCCTTCTCGCGGAGCTCCCGTCCGTGGGCCAGGAGGGCGGGAGCGGGTGTTGGTTGGTTTGGGACTGATTCCGGGGCAGAGAGGATTCGGGGGGAGGGCTGGCTGAGAATGGCGTCCTCTGCCCAACGCCCACCTCTCTCTCTCCCGGCCGCCCCCTGTACCCTCCATCGTCCAAGCCTTGGCCAACACGTGGCTTCTTTGGGGCATCTGTTAGACGTCCCGGGGCTCCCCTCCCTCCTCTCCATCCTGCATCACTCACCGCAGTGGTAATTAAAGAATCATGTCGTGCTTGTTAGCGCTTAGAGCAGGCCCCCACGGGAGGGACCCCACTCTTGCGTGGGTGAGCAGATGGCGCCACTCGTCTAAAGCAGGTTGGATGTGACCTTGTCTCAGGGAAGGCGTGCCGTGGCCGGGCCTCACCCATAGCTGGGCGGGGACAGAGGCCGGACAGAGGGGATTGCCCCCCTCCGGCCCCCCGTCGGTGTCAGAGGTCTACCTGGGTGGGCCCCACCTGGAGGAGGTGGGTGGCGGCCCCTGACACACCCCTGCCCCGCAGGGAGGCGGTGACTGCCCAGAGATGAGTGTGGGAGCCATCAAGGCTGCCGTGGAGGTGGCCAACCCCGGCTCCTTTATCTACGTCTTCACGGACGCCCGCGCCAAGGACTACCACAAGAAGGAGGACGTCCTGCGGCTTCTGCAGCTGAAACAGTCGCAGGTGAGCGGACCGGCCCGGGGAGCTCGAGCGTGGGGGCCCCAGGGGGGTCCTGAGGAAGCTGGGGTCCCCAGCGCAGGCAGCCCGGGCCCCCACCTGCCGAGCGGAGGGCGGGAGCTTCTCTTCCAGGGTCTCCGCCAGCCCTGGAGGCCGAGCCGGTCTGGTGAAGTCCAAGTGTGTTCTCATGCTCTGGGCCCCCCGCCCGCCGGGGCTCCCGCCGCCTGGTGAGGCTCATTCTTGATAAAGACCACGCCACCCCCGGCTCCCCTCGCGCCCTGTCAGAGTCTGTGCGATCCGTCTTCCTCCTGGCGTCGCCTCTGCTCCCGTCTCCGCAGAGCGAGGCGCCCTCTTCCCAGTGCCTCAAGGTCTGGACTCTCTGCTGGGGTTTTTGCTTCTTGTGTTCACAGCCAGGGCTGGGGGAGGGTGTGCACGGGACGGGAGAAGGGCCGTCTGACTGTGTGACCTCCTCGGGTGAAGCTCTCGAGAGCTGGGACAGCTTCTCTGGTCTCCTGTCTAGAACGAACGCCATTCTCCAAGGTTCTTCTTCTTCTTTTTTTTTTTCTTTTAAATTTTTTTAATGTTTATGTATTTTTGAGAGAGAGAGAGAGAGAGAGAGAGAGAGCGTAAGCAGGGGAGGGGCAGAGAGAGAGGGGACACAGAATCCGAAGCAGGCTCCGGGCTCCGAGCTGTCAGCACAGAGCCCGACGCAGGGCTCGAACCCACGAACCGTGAGATCGTGACCTGAGCTGAAGTCAAACATTCAACCTTAGAACCCACGGTTTTTCTAAGTGTGTGGCCTCCAGGGGCTACTGCTCGGGGCCAGCCGATTTCCATCCCCTTCCTTGTTGTAGATTTAATAATGGCTCCCAGTGGCTCAGTCGGTTAAGCATCTGACCGCGGCTCAGGTCGTGAACTTGTGGTTCGTGGGTTCGAGCCCCGCGTCGGGCTCTGTGCTGACAGCTTGGAGCCTGGAGCCTTCGTTGGATTCTGCATCTCCCTCTCCCTCTTGCTCACACACTCCCTGTCTCTCTTCCTCTCTCTCAAAAAATAAACATTAAAAAAACAATGGCTCCCATGTATTGAGGCACCTAGTATGCCTGGCCCTGTACCACACCCTTGACCTGCGTCGGCCCCGATCCCCTGGGGTGGGCGCTCTCATCATTCCCATTCTACACAGTCGCATCCGCTGAGCCCGGAGGGGAAGGGGCTCGGCCCAGGCCCCTCCTCCCTGGTTCTGGCCCTGCCACTCCAGTCACACCTGAAGAAGGTGGCCAGGGAAGCCACCTGTGTGTCCCTCTTCCAGGTGGTCTTTGTGCTGACGGGGGACTGTGGTGACCGCACTCACCCCGGCTACCTGGCTTACGAGGACATCGCCGCCACCAGCTCCGGGCAGGTGTTCCACCTGGACAAGCAGCAGGTGACCGAGGTGAGCCTTCCCTGACCGTCCTCGCCCCTGGGCGGCTGGGCTTGGTGGTCAGGTAGCTGTGCCACCCGTGAGCAGTGCTCCCCCTGTGGCCAGCACAGTGAGTGCTGTGCTCCGGGCTGTATGAGGTCCTCTCGCCAGCCCCCGACCCTCTACCCGCCCCCCCGCCCCCGCCCCCACCCCAAAGGCAGGTGCCGCAGACTTCCCGATTTCGCAGGTAAAGAGGCTGGAGCTCGAAGAAGCACCCTGGGTCCCACAGGTGGTCTGGGCTGGCAAGATGGACCTAGCAAAATTTGCCAACAGTTGGGGGGCGGGGGTACGGGGTGAGCTTCTCCGCAGAGTCGGCGAACCCAGGGGCGGATAGAGGAGTGGGTGGGGGGCAGGGGGCGTCCGATTCAGGCTGTGTTGCTGGGGCAGAGAGTCCTGCCGGGGAACGAGCAGGCAGGCGCTTGCTTGGTCCTGTGTCCTGAGATGCAGGGTTGTCAGTGACCTGGCATCTGTACCCTCGCCGTGTTCTTGAACTGGGTGCCTGCCCTTCCTCTCCTCCAGGCCCCATTGGCCGCTCAGAACTTGCCCTTCTTTCCCTCTCCCTGCACGTCTGCCCGCTCCCTTTCAGGAGCCAGAGGGATCCTTCCAGTGACATGCTCATAAATGTTCACAACTGCGTCCCTGGAAAGAATAAGAATGTCCGTTTCCATCTCCCTCATCTGACCAATGAGCCTCTCCTGTTTGCCCCCTGGAGAAGGTCGGGGCCCTTATCCAACCCCGTGGCCCGTGTTCTCCCCTTTTGCTCACTGCTGCCACCCCACTGGCCTCTGCTGTTTCTTCGGTGCCCCGCGTCTTTCTACCCCAGGGCCTTTGCTCATGCGGCTCGTTTTTCCCACGTCTCCTCCCCTGGCTCCTCATTTTCCCGGTCTTAGCTGACATGCTGTCCCCTTGGGAGACCTCCCTTGATTTCCCTTCTTGTTACTTAATGAACGCCACTAGGCTGTGAGCTCCCTGACAGCCCGGCCCTTACGGGTCCTGTGTCCCGGGTCCCGTCTGCTGCCGTATCCCCGGCACCTTATGCAGCCCCCAGCGTGGAGCAGGTGGTCAGTAAATAGCCGGTGGCTGGACACATGCGGGGTCCCTTGCGCCCGAGGCCCTGGGAGGAGGAAGGCAAGAGAGATTGTGTGTGTGAGGCAGGCCCTGGCCCCAGCCAGCCCTGCTGTAGCCTCCAGGAGAGGGTTTTTTTTGTGTTCTGTATTTATGCTCTCCGGGGCCGTGTTTAGATTAGCGTGCCTTAACTCCCTGTTGACAGATGGCGTTTATGGCTCTCCGCGACACATTGGACTTTATTCCTTGGCATGTGCACCTCCTCTGGCGCTGAGCCGCCCAAGTGAGGGTTGGGAGGCATTGAAGAGTGGAGGGATGGCTGGGTCCTTGTCTGGGGGGAGACCTATTTGGGCGGGAGCTGGGTGCTTGTCAGCGGCTAATCAGGCAGTGCGGTGCCGGGCAGGGTGGCGGAGGACGGCCCTGCCCGGGTGTGTGGGGCCGGGCTCTCCTGTGCTCTCTCTCGAGGTGGGGAAGTTGGGGAGACTCCGCTGGCTCCTGGCCATAGTACCCCGCCTTCTGTTGTGGGAGCCTGACTCGGCGGTAGGTGTCTCACTTGGTGGGACCTCCGGTGGCCCAGCATTGGCTGCCTCTGGGTAGCGGCCTGGAAAGCGGCCGGGGCACCCGGGAGAGGGAACGGTGTCTTTGCCCAAGCCAGGGGGGAGCTCCAGCTGAGAGAATGACTCCTCAGCAGTTGCGGGAGTCCCTAAATTATTGCCTGTGTCGTTAGCCCCTTCACCTTCCCAAGGTACGTCCCGTGTGGCAGGAGCGACACGTTCTATAATCTCTCTTCCCTTCGCTGACCGTGCACCTGCTACGCTCACCGCGCACAGCTTCAGGTGCCGGGCGCAGAGACAGAATCCATCCAGGTCCGGTCTCGGTGCTTCTGAGCCTTTACTTTCTTCCGGTTGTGGGGTTGGCCCTATGGGATTCCAGGGTAGTTAAAGCAAGGGGAGGATCCTCTCCCCCTGGCGGGGTCAGTTCGGAGCTTTTGCCAGCCTTCAGTGGACGGGGGAGGCGGGCATCATGGCCCCTTGGGGGTGTGCATTTCTGGTCTCGGCCGAGCTAGGTCCAAGGCCCCCCTCGCCCTGGCACAGAGCCCCCCACCCCCGCCCAGTTCGGTGTACGGTCACCAGCCCTGGCAGAGTGGGCCGGAATTGCTGGGCAAAGCCCCTCATTCTGAAGCTTTCTCTGGTCCTGGGAAGTCCATTCTGGGGGCCCAGACCCTGCCCCTGTTAGCACCGGCCCAGCCCGCACAAACGTGACAGATCGCCCAGATTCTGCACATTTCTCAGCTAGGAGAAAGGCGAGCCACCTTCTAAGGCAGTAAGTGTGGGGTGCAGGGGAGAAGGGGAGCTCTGACCAGGTGGTTCCAGTTAACAGATCAGGAGGCACCGGCCCCAGAGATGACTTCATCCCGGACTCTTCCCGGAGAGGGCAGCCCGGTGGAGGTTTAGGGCCGCGTGCCGGCTTCGGACCCCAGCCCTGCCACCTGCCTGCCGTGTGACCCGAACTCAGTCCTTAACCTCTCTGGGCCTCCGTTTCCCCCTGTGCACGGCTGGGTTTTTGAGAGCCCCTGCCCGGTGAGACGGGGGCGCTGTCCCGACAGGCACCCAGAAGCCCTTGGTGAGAGTTCGTGACGGCTGTGGCTCCAGCCCCCTGCTTTGGGGTGGAGCCCAGAACCCATGCCAGGCTCCGGCACACCCCCCTGGAGAGTAAGGGCTCTCTCGGAAAAGGTTCTCAGGACCCGAGCGCCCAGCGGTGGCGCCCAGCTGGCAGGGGCTGGTGCCCTCTCTCCATCACTGCCTGCCGGGCTTCCTGACCCAGGCTCCACGGTCCGGTCCCAGCTCTCTGCTCTGCGGCTCTCGGGCCCTGTAGGCCCCCTGGCCTCCCCGCTCGGCCTCCTTGGCCGGCCTGGCTGTCAGGCGTCTGGGGGAGGGGCCCCAGGGGATGATTTATCTGCCGTGAAAGGCCCAGCGGCAGCCATCTGGCCAGGGTAGCAGCTCCAGATTCTTTCCTTCCTTCCCCATCGGTGACAGAGAGATGAGCCCCATTGCAGCACAGGCTCGCGGGCCCCCGGTCCCGCTAACATCTGGAAGCCATTGTCTTCGCCAGATAAACATTGAGCTGGCTTGATGAAGGCACTCTGCTCCGAGGGCTCCCCAGATTCCTCTTGGAGCCCTGGGGGGATTGTAGGGTCCAGGAAGCCTGTCCACAGGCCTGGACGCACAGGGGATCCGGGCTGGCTGAGGGCAGCGCCCTGGTGGTGACGGGCTTAGGGCAGACCCCGTGGGCACGCCGCCGCCTGGTGGGGTCCCTGGCACTGAGCTCAGTCTGAGCCTTCTCTGCCGGTCGGTAGCCTGAACTCCTGGGCACCGTCCCTCCGTCATCCTAGAACAAGCTCGTAGTGACAGTTGCAACGCAACAGTGCGTGTGATTTCTCTGGGTAATTGTCAGCTGGTGCAGCCACCGCCTCCAGGCAGCTTTGCTCGGTTGTGATTTCCTCCCGACCCCTGACAAGGCCCGGGCCCGGGGGAAGACGACAGTGGTCCCGGAGCTGTGGCAGCAGCTGCCTCACCTCGCTGGCTTCTGTCCGCCTCTCCAGATGGGAGCCTCGACTGCCGCTTCCTCCCGCCAGCCCCTGTGTGTGCGCAGAACCTTTTCCAGGGAAACATTACTTAGAAAGCTAGACGAGCGGGCGCCTGGGTGGCTCAGTCGGTTAAGCATCCGCATTTCGGCTCAGGTCATGATCTCACGTTTTCGTGGGTTCAACCCCTGCCTCAGGCTCTGAGCACTGACTGTGTGCAGCCTGCTTGGGATTCTCTCTCTCTCTCTCTCTCTCTCTCTTTCTCTTTCTCTCTCTGCCCCTCCCCTGCTCAAGCTCTCTCTGTCTCTCTCAAAACAAATCAAATTGAAGAAAAAAGAAAGAAAGCTGGGCAAAAAAGAAGAAAGAGGGACCTCCAAGTATACAGAGAAGTGAGTTTTCGGAACCTGGGATTCGTATCCTGTAGTAACTGAAATCCAGCTGCAACGTGTAGATGTCCCAGCTCAGTCTGGACAAAATGTATTCACTTTTTGAATCTCGGGCACTTTCTTCCAATTCCCTTCTTTCCCTTTTCTCTCTCGCCGGCGATCGCACAGTAGGACTCTGATGCGGAGCAAGGTTGGCCAACATGTAGCACACGAGACCCGCTTTCGGACCCCGTATCCCAGCAGACATGACTCATCAATCACAGAACATCTTCTCACTGAAGCCGAATGCGGTTTCGACTTTTGTCGCACAGTATCCCAGGAAGCTACTTCCAGATTAGATTTGATTGGCGATTGATCAGGTTTGATTAGATTGATCGGAATTGGCGAGCGCCAGGGTACCCCTGTGGTTGCCTAGGGGTATAGATTCAAGTCATGGCATACTTGTTCTTTTTCAAGGACTTTTTCTTAAAAAAAAAATATCATGAAAGATGTTAAAGATAAAGAAAAGTCAGAAGAAGATAGAAGGAAGAAAAAGAGGGAGGGAGGCAAACCAGAAGACAGACTCTTAACTGCGGAGAACAAACTGAGGGTTGGTGCAGGGAGGCGGGTGGGGGTGGGGGAGGGGCTAAATGGGGGATGGGGACTGGGGAGGACACTTGTGGCGAGGAGCACTGGGTGTTGTACGTGAGTGATGAATCACTAAATTCTGTTCCTGAAACCAGTGTTGCACGATGTGTTAACGAACCAGAATTTATTTTATTTATTTATTTTTTAATTTTTTTTTTTAATGTTTATTTATTTTTGAGACAGAGAGAGACAGAGCATGAACGGGGGAGGGTCAGAGAGAGAGGGAGACACAGAATCTGAAACAGGCTCCAGGCTCTGAGCCGTCAGCACAGAGCCCGACGCAGGGCTCGAACTCACGGACCGTGAGATCATGACCTGAGCCGAATTCGGACGCTTAACCGACTGAGCCACCCAGGCACCCCACGAACCAGAATTTAAACCAAAACTTGAAACAAACAAAAAAGAACCTATGTCCCAACTAGATTCAGCACCTAACATGTTTACCCTGCCTCCTCTATCTGTCTCTTTCTATGCCTTTTGTTGAACGGTGACACCTTATCTGTAAATAGTCATGGGTGGGTTTTTAAAAAAAATATATATATATGACCTTGGACACAGCCCACGATACCCTCTAATAAAATGAATAGTATTCTGCTGGTATCGTCCGATGCCAAGGTCATATTCAGTTTCCCTAATTGTCCTCAAAATGTCTTCGGTAACACGTTTTGTCAAATCAGGATTTAATCAGGGGCTGTGCATTTCATTCACTTGTGTGTGTTACGTCCGCTTCCATCTGGAACAGTCTACCCTTTTTTAATGCCACTAACTTGCTGGAGAGGCATCGGCTGTACAGGATCCCGTGTTACGGATTCATCTGATTGTTTCCTTATGGTGTCATTAATTTGTTCCCTCACCCCCCCGTATTTCCCCTAACCTGCCAGTTAGCTCTCAGTGGCTGATTAATGGAAGCCAGCATTTCTGGCAGGAATATTCATGGTTGGTGCTGTGTGTATTTTCTGTTGCATTGCCCCGGGAGGTAAATAACGTCTGATTGTCCCGCTCTTCCTGATGATAGTTTGATTCCTGGTGAAGGTGGTGACAGCCAGCTCTCGGTGCATTGTAGGGCCGCATTTTTCCCCTTATGACTCAAGGGGTCTGTGGGGTAAATGCTGGGGCTCCACATGGACGTCCAGTTCCCCACCCGCCTTCCGTCTGATGGTTGTGGCGTCCGTGGAGGATGCTTGCCTGAAACAATGATTTCATTAGGGGTTGCAAAATGATGATTTCCTCATTGCATCATCTCGTTCACATTTGTTAGTGGGCGTTCTTCCCTGAAAAAAGAGCTTTGGCTTCTCCAAAGGGATGGCTTGGTTTTTTGAGGCACAGTGCCTATGGAAAAGGCAGGGATCGCACTTAGTTCTTCGTCTTTAATTAGCAGGTTGCTTTCACTGGTGGCAAATGAGGTTTTATTGTTTTGAATTTCGCTTTTCTTTGAGTATTATGGGCACACAGATTCTTTAAAATTTGTTTATTTATTTTGAGAGAGAGAGAGAGAGAGAGCACGAGCGTGCACAAGTTGGGGAGAGGCAGAGAGAGAGGAAGAGAGAGCGAATCCCAAGCCGACTCCACGATGTCCGTGCAGAGCCCAACGCAGGGCTCGATCTCATGAACTGTGAGATCATGAACTGAGCCGAAAATCAAGAGGCAGACGCTGAACCGAATGAGCCACCCGGGCGCCCCGGGGCACACAGATTCTATAGTTCAATGTGTTTCACTTGATTAAAGTCATTATTCTTTTAGGGGTTCAAGTTGCCCCAGATTTAGCCAATGGGAGCTCTTTTCTCTCTGCGCCTGTGGTGCTAATTTGTTGGACAGTGAGGTTCCTGTTTCATTTTGTTTAGTTCAAGAAGCATCCCGTGAAAACCTTAAAGTCACTTGGCCCGGGGCTGGCGGGGGGATGGGGGAGGCCCCCTCCGAGTCCTCTTGCCTGGTTTTCTTACTGGAAACTGTGGGATGTGGCTGCTACAAAGGCAGGGACCGGGATGGAGCTGAGTCAGGTGACTGCCAGGTGAATCTGGTGGCCCTGGTCAGGAGGTGCGTGCCCTGTCGGACCACACACAGTGAGCACATGCTTCCTGAGTACCCTGTCTGTGCCAGACGTTGAGCTCGGGGCGCGGCGGAGGGTCTCTGCCCTCCTGGGGCTCCCAGGCCAAGAGGGGAGACGGGCATGAATGTAGCCAGGAGTGGGTTGATAAAGAAGGGGCAGGTCATCTCTGTCAGAGAACAGCATGTGTGGGGGGAGCTGCCTAGGGAGGCCCGGGGGTTCAACCCTATAAGCGTGGGGAGAGTCAGGGGCACGCTGACCTTGAGTCGGGTTGGACAGCTGCCTAAATCCTAGGACAGGACACGGGGTCTCGAAGATCGTGGTCAGGATTTGGAGAAACTCAACAATTTTGTGCTCTGTGCGATAACTTAGACTGGATCCGGGGTTGCTGACATGGGGTCTGTGCATGCATGGGGGGTGGGGTCTTTGAGAACCCCCCCCCCCCGCCCACAAAATCATGCTTTAAATGTGTACCTGGGTGGGGGAGTCCTCGCCTGTTGCCTGCTTTTCAATGGGACCAAAACACTTAAGATTTTAGAATGAATAAGCACTTCTAGAAACCAGGGACTTAGGATTTCTCAACATCGTGAAATGAATCAGGAGGAGACTCCAACTTTGCAGCAGACCCTCTCGGTCCTGCTTAGAGAGTGTGCTACCCTGGCAGGAATGTGGCCTGAGGCCCCTTGGGGGGGGGGTGACAGTGAATTACATTGCTCTGGGGGAGAGTCCGGATCTCCAGCGTTCATCTGTGGGTAGGAGGCATCAGGAAGGCTTCCTGGAGGAAGTGGCGGGTGCCATAGAAATTGGCCATTCCCTCTGAGCTGCCTCGGTTCAGGCGTTACATCTCCCAGCCGACGGGCCAGGAGGGTAATGATGTGTGAACTGGCCCTCTTGTAGAGCGGTGGGAGTGTGGGGGGACTGGGTGACCTGGAAAGCCCATACGCTGCCTGAAACCCAGGGTGGGGGACTGGATTCTGCTGGCGACCTGTTAGAGACCTGCCTCCAGTGGGTCAGACACAGGCGGGACCACAGGCACCTCTGCTGGCATCAGCTTCTCATAACCTGCCTCCCAGGTGCTGAAGTGGGTAGAGTCAGCGATCCAGGCCTCCAAGGTGCACCTGCTGTCCACGGACCACAAGGAGGAGGGCGAGCACACGTGGAGGATTCCCTTTGACCCCAGCCTGAAGGAGGTCACCATCTCCCTGAGCGGTCCGGGTCCCAAGATCGAAGTCCGCGACCCGCTGGGTATGCGCACCCTAGGACTGGCCGGCCTCTGCTTTGGCCCCAAGACTGAGCTGGGAGTCCGGGGGGGGGACAAAGAGAGAGACCCGGGGTGGCAATGGGTTTGGACACAAGGCTCTGGGAATAAGGAGGGTGGGGGGGTGCCAAGTGGAGGGCAGAGGGGGTGCCCATGGTGAGCGAGGAAGCAGGGAGGCTGTTAGCAGCCAAGGGAGGGGAATTAAAACAACGACAGTCCTGGGGGCGCCTGGGTGGCTCAGTCCCTTAAGCATCTGACTCTGGATTTCACTCAGGTCACCATCTCACGGCTGTGAGATCGAGCCCCACGTCGGGCTCCGCATTCAGCTTCACATTCTCTCTGTCTCTCCATCTGCCCCTCTCCTGAGTGCGCCCTCTCTCACGTGCTTGGGCTCTCTTTCTCTCAGTCTCTCTCTCTCTCCAAGAGTAATGACGGTCCCTGGGATGCAAGGTTCACGCGGAGTCTTACCCGTATTCTCTCAGTGGGTCCCTACGGTGGGCTAGCAGACCAGTCGGGGCAAGAATTGGTGGCATGTCACCGAGATGGGAAGCTGGGGCTCTGGGAGGTGGAGTGATTTGTCCAGGTCACCCAGGGTCGGTGTGATTGGGACCCAGCCACCTGGCCTCATGGAGCTCCGAGGATGTCCTGGGTCCCCAGGTCTGGAGGCGAGGTGTATGGCCCACACCCGGGGGTGGATGAGACTGGAGTGTAGAATGAGGTAAAGGCCCGAGCACCGCCTGAGTCCTTTGTCACTTTCTCTGGGAAGGCTGAGGCTGGTGGTTGGGAAGACCGTGGGTTCCTGGCAGAATGGGGCCTCTGTCACAGTCAGGAAAGATGTGGGGGCAGAAACCCTTGGGCGTTCCACAGGGAGGATCCTGCAGAAGGACGAGGGCCTCAACGTGCTCCTCAGCATCCCTGACTCTGCCAAGGTCGTGGCGTTTAAGCCTGAGCATCCTGGGCTGTGGTCCATCAAGGTACGGGGCCCTGGTGCCCAGGGAGGGGACCAGTTTCACCAAGCTGGGACACTGTCTCCCTCCTGCCTGTCCCGAGAGCCTTGGGTCCCTGGGAGGCTGAGGGCTGGAACATGGGTGGCGAGGTGGGCGTACCAGTAGAAGCAAAGGGTCCAGAACAGAGGAGGAGTATTCTGCTTTGCACCAGTGAGAGGAAGTGGAGTGGTTTGGGGTTAGTTAGGGAACTTTTAAGAAAGGTGGAGAAGTGACTTGAGGGTCCAGAGGTGGGTGACTGAGCCGGCTTGAGGTTCAGAAACCTATCCTGTGAAGAATGAACGAAAGAAGCAAGGGTGACCTTGTGGGGAAGGATGGCTCAGAGGGACAAGGGCTGGCAGGGGGAGCAGGGCCCACTCTAATCTGCAAGGTGCTGGAGGCCAGGGACTTGGGGTAGGCTGGGCCCCCGGCAGAGTGTCCTGGGATGGGGGAGGCTGCTGCCTTGGAGGGATGTGAGCTCTTGCTGATTGGACAAATGTTTGTGAAGCACCTGCTAGGCTCCAGGCCCTGGGCTGGGCGTGGGTGCTGCAGGGGAGGGGGCAGCATTGACTCCTGCCCTTCAAACTCTGAGTGGCTTTGAGCCAAGAGCTCTAATGCCAGTGGGGAAGGCAAAGCAGGGCTTAGACCTGTAGGGGGACAGACAGAGCTGCAGGTGTTGGGTGGGGGGGAGGCCAGAAGGGCAGAACAGCCTCAGGGGTCCCACTCAGGACACTACCGTAGCTGAGGCTTCTTCTGCTTCATTTGGGGAGCGTCGTGCTGGGCCCCCAGGGAGTAGGTAAGTTGCCCACGTGTCTGTCCCGGTGCTGGGGCACCGGAGGCGGATGCCCTGGTGACGTGGGCCGGGGCCTGTGCTAGGTCTATAGCAGCGGTCGCCATTCGGTGAGGATCACAGGCGTCAGCAACATCGACTTCCGAGCCGGCTTCTCCACCCAGCCCTCTCTGGACCTCAACCACACCATTGAGTGGCCCCTACAAGGTATGGTGCTCCGGACCCTGGGGACGATGCAGATCTGCCTTCTGAAGAGGCGGGGCTTGCCTTTGGGAATCGGGGAGCCTTGGGGGGCAGGCTATGAGTGTGTGACTGCAATGTACCCGGAAGAGGCTGGCTTGAGCCATTCTCTCAGACCACAGTGAACCGAGCCCAGGGCCAGCACCCTCTCCACTGGTCCCCGCCCAGGTGACGCCGTGACCGTTTACCTTTAGGACGCACTCCCTGCCCCCAAAGGCCCCCAGGACCTTTGGCTGTCCCCCTTACTACTCAGTCCACACTTTCTCCTTTTTCTTTGTCCAGACTTGTCCGTCTAGAGCTTCTTCGGTTTTCCACGGAACAGCAGGCTAGTCCAAGAAACTAACCGGTGCTAGTCAGTTGTTAGCTTACTTGAAAAGGAGAACAGTATCTTACTCCAGAGGAATGAATGTCCTGGTGGACGTTCCGATGTTCCGGAGGCTGATGGAGGTTGAGAGCCCAGGGGGATGTTGGAGTTGGAGGCACAGGGTCGGTTTTCTGATGGGAAGCCACCCCCTGGGATCTGGGGTTGCCTGTGTGTCCCATCGTGGCTCCATCTGGAGGAGGAGGGCTCCAGAGCAGGCAGGGGCTCTTGGCTCGGGTTGTCAGAGCTCCATGCCAGAAAGTACCATCTGGTGGCCAGATCAGGGGTCCCAGTGTATAGTTTGGGAAGTATGGCCCCTCACCGTGGGGCCATCAGAGGACTTTGCTGGGACCAGCTCGGAAGAGAGAAGGGGAGGGATCTAGACCAGGTCTGGTCAACTCGGACCACTGACTAATGACCAACACGGTACATACAAGATCCTTAGAGCTTTTGAGCGTGGGTTTGCTCTAACTTTTGTCATCGTTGTCAGCCCTTATTGGTTCTGTGCGAGGACCATCTCCAAAGCGAAAGGGGGCTGCTTGCTCATTTCACGTTTGTTTTTCCCAGCGTCAGGAAGGGGGGAGGCAGGGAAGCTTGGTTCCCGTTCTAGAGCCAGGAGAGAAAAGAACTCCTAAATGCAGCGCGCGAGTGGGGATTGAAAACTGAAGGGTCGCCAGGACCAGTCCCCAGTGGAAGAGAGTGAAGGGGACCTTCTTGGGACCTTTTTGGGACCTTCTTGGGTTTCTGCTTTTGATAAAGATGTGGTTTCCAAGAAAGTTTTTTTTAAAAAAAAAAAGAGAAACAGCAGGGCAATTGCAAATGAGAAGTGGTTGGCACTTGGCTTCAGTGCTGGGGCATCCAGGAGTCTGGAGGCCATGGCTATAGCTGGACAGCAACTGCCCAAATACAGAGGACAGCAGCTACCTGCCGTTGGCTGATTGTTGCCACATGTGAATGGAGCCCAGTGCCGACACACGTTATTTTTCCAAGGAATCCGGACTTCCAGATTTTGATGTGCCCTTTCCAGATTGTTCTCCACGCTTCTTCAAAAGTGTTAAGGCGTTCAGATTTTTATCCAACCACACCCCCTGTTCCCTGGTTTGTGGCCTCTGAGAAAAAACACAGTAATCACTGCCTGAAAAGGGAAAGACCCGAGCGAAGTTCCCAAATCAACTAAGGGAATTCAGAAACCCAGCTCCAGCTCTGTGTTTTCTGGAACAGGGTGAAAAGCCCGTGGCTAATAAGACAGAAAAGAAAATCAAAGGAAAGTGGACCGCGGGGAGAGAGAGGATAGGCAGGAGTCCGCGTTCCCAAACTAGCGCGTGTCTCACCTCGGCTGGTCCCAGAGCCTGCCCGATGACAGCCCACGCCAGAGTTAACGGGGGGAGGGTGGTGGTGGAGAGAAACGCCCCCTCCCAGTTCTACTCCATGAGAGCCCGAGTCTGCAGAGTGGAGGTGATGCAGCCGTGGGAAGCTGTGGTGTGGGTGGACAGTGGCGTTTCAGGACCACGGACAGTAGCAGGCCCCCTCTGCTTGTCCACCCCCCAGCATTAGTTGGCACAGCAAAGAGGTGAGGGGGCCGCGAGGAGGGCCAAGCAGTCTGGGTCCCTGACTATGGTCTGAGGGCCCCTGCTTGGGGAGGATCATGGAGCCGGCATCTTCTTCCTCACCCTTCCCTCTGCAGGGGTGCCCATCTCCCTGGTCATCAACTCCACGGGCCTGCAGGCACCCGGCCACCTGGACTCCGTGGAGCTCTCACGCAGCTCGGGGCAGCCCCTCCTGACTTTGCCCATGCAGCCCCTGTCCAATGGCTCCGCCCATCAGCTCTGGGGCGGACCGCCCTTCCACGCCCCCCAGGAGCGCTTCTACCTCAAGGTGAAGGGCAAAGACCACGAGGGGAATCCCCTTCTCCGTGTCTCTGGAGTTTCCTACAGTGGGGTGGTCCCAGGTGAGTGAGTAGCGCTCGTCACCCCCAGTGCCCCGGCTCACTTGGAGACTCACTTCTTCCTGGAAGCCTTCCCTGATTGCGTGATATTAGAAAATTAAACTTCTACGAGCAGGAAACTCTGCAATGTGTTATGCTAAATACTGGGATGGTTCAGATGTAGCAATCAGTCGGGGATTTAGTACAAAGCCATCCATCTGCCCATCTACCCATGCATCCACTCACGCATTCGTCTCTCCACCCACCCTTCATTGACCCAAACATCCATCCATTCATCTGCCTATCCATCCATCCACCCACTCAGCCATGCATCCATCCATCCAAATATCCATCCACCCATCCACTCATGCATGGGTGCCTCCATCCAAATGTCCATCCAACATGCATTCTGTGTCAGTCATGGTGCTAGGCGTTGTAGACACAGCAGTGGGCAGGGCAGCGAGTATGGGTCTGCTCTTCCATAATCCTAATCGTGGGAATACTAAGCTAGTCACCATTTTGAGCACTTCTCATGAGATAATCCTGAACCAAGCACCTGCCATACATTAGCTCATTGAGTGCTTCTGAGATGTGTCCCCATCTTATAGATGGAGAAGCTGAGGCTACCCATCTCACAGGGTTGCCCTGAGGGTTCCATAAGCTAATACACATCACGAGACAGCTCTTGGGTGCTCTGAGGCTGTGCCCATGATGTGGGCATTGTGGACTTGGGCCCTCCAGAGTGGCAGCTGCTGTTAGTGTTATGTCTTTGTAGGCACGGGTCATTTTGTGGTCCTATCTTTGGTCGTGTTGTGTTGGTTCCTACATGTATGTCTTTTTGCTTGTTTCCTTGTGTCCCTGAGGTCTCACATGCGGCTCAGAAGCTCCCAGAGGGCAGGGCTGAGTCTTTGGGTTTCTAGCTCTGCCTCTGGTCCTAGCATGGGGTATCTGAGTTCACTGGTCATCAGCTTCCTTCCTGGGCTTTGTTCCCTCCTCCTGCCCACTCCCCCCTTTCCCGTGGCCGTGGCCTGGGCGGGGAGCTCACAGAGGTGGATGTCACTGATATCCAACATCTTCTTTGCTGGGGATCTCTTAACAAGGGACAGACTCCTCTGTCTACTCCAAATAGGGATGCAGAGAGGGCACTAGGGTGAGGTGGGGGACTTTGAGGATCCGAGTAGGGTAGATTAGGGCAGGGTAGGGAGGTTGGGGACCCCGTCTCTCAGCCTCCTGACCTCCACTCCCCTGCTGTGGTCCCTGGGCCCCTCCTCCCTTGGCTTTTATAACTCCAAGGAGGAATTTTCAGGAGGGAGTTTCAGCAGGGACAATAATAGCCTGTTTCTCTCTGTCCTGTTCTTGCAGATGAGTCGAAGAGTTTGGATTTCTCTCTGGATTTTGGTCTTCATCTCAGGACTAGATTAGAGAGAGAGAGGGAGAGAGAGAGAGAGAGAGAGAGAGAGAGAGAGTATGTGTGTGTTGGCAGGGCAGGGAGAAGGGAGGTGGTTTGGTGTTTCGCTTCCTTCCCCACTTGATGGGTCGGGAGGCTGGGAGTTGGGATTAGAGCAGGAGGCTCTGGGTTTGGAGCAGGTAGTGAGGACTGGGCCATGGTCCCTGGGCCCATTCAGCTCATGGAAGACAGAGCCTGGGCTGGCCTTGCCGAGGATTCCAGTGTGTGTGGGTGAGCGGTGGCTGCTTTGCACACAGCTGAGGACGTGGCTAGATGGTCTGACATCCCTCTCCCCTGGGATGTGGCAGGGAGCCTGTAGCATGATGTCACCTGCTGCCCTCCCACCCCCAGCTCTGGGCTCGGAGGACGTCTGGTGCATTGTCTCACCCAAGGAGCATCTCTGGTGGGGATGCGGGGGAGGGCAGGACAAGAGTTGAGCACACGCCCTCGATCACCCAGTGAGGCACTGACAGCTGTGACTGACCCCGCGGGGGGGCGTTCTCAGACTTTCCCACTGGAGTGATTCTAATGGCCAAGGAAAGAGAATGTGTCATCCCAGGACCAGGGTCAGGCGGTGGGGGCGGTGGGGGGGGGGGGAGTGTCTCTCAGGGGCCCCACGGGGCTCATCACAAACTGTGGGATTTCATTGAAGTCTCTTATCTCAAAAATGCGTGTGAACTTTGCATTCACAGCCATGCTTCAGCTTCACTTATTTTTAAATAAAAAAGGCTTTCTTCCAACATCCTCGGGTAAAACCGACCCTCCAG
Source organism: Panthera uncia (assembly GCF_023721935.1). NCBI lineage: Eukaryota > Metazoa > Chordata > Mammalia > Carnivora > Felidae > Panthera > Panthera uncia. The sequence goes on from NC_064807.1 coordinate 86,057,664, forward strand.
GCGGATGAGAGGTCTGGAAGCTTGGAGAGCCCGGTCCGGGGAGCATTTTATCAGGTTTCTCAGGGCTGGTGCAACATCTACGTCCAGGACGGTGGAGAAGGTGGTTGAAGGTGGTTGCACAGACCCGTCCGTCTTGGCTGGTCTTCTTAGAAACCGTAGAAACAATGCCGGCTCGTCCTGAGGGGGCCTGCCGTGCCTTGTGGACACGCCAAGTGCTTTCCATGCACCGCCTCTCACCAGCTCCCCAGAGAGCGTGGTGACATCGGTGTCAAGATTAAGCCCATTTTACAGAGGTGGGAACTGAGCTTACGGGGGTAAGGTGATCCCGCTCTTGGTGACCCCCAAATGGTGGGGCTGTGGGTTGAATCCTGGCCTCCTGGCTCATCCCTGTGGTCTCTGCGTTGGCAGGCTGTGGCGGGGCGGGTGGGGAGGAATCCTGAGTGCCGGACCTTGCCTGCAGGTGCCCCCCTGGTCAGCATGCCCCCTAGGATCCATGGTTACCTGGACCAGCCCCTGCTGGTCTCCTGCTCTGTACACAGCACCCTCCCCTTCAGACTACAGCTGCGGCGGAACGGAGCCAGGCTGGGCGAGGAGAGGCACTTTCAGTGAGTGGGTGCTGTCTGCTCTGTGTCCCCAGCCCCAGGGGTCCGAGGGATGTGGGTGGCAGGAGAAGGACCTTGATCTCGGTCATAGTGTCCTGGGCATCTCCCAGCACGGCCAGGGATGGGGGGGAGGGTGGTCCCCAGATCTCCCACCACCGCTGGATCGTCACCCTGCGGAGGAGCTGTGGGCTTGCTGAGCTTCCGGAACATTCCCGTGCAGGGCCCCGGGCCCGTGGGGTCAGGGTGGAAAGGACCCTCCGAGACCCTCCCCGTCGTGGATGAAAGCCCAGAGCTCAGAGAGGGAAAGGGACTCGCTCAGAGTCACCCAGCATGTTGTAGAGTTGGCACGTCCTCGGCTGCCTTGCCCCTCCTTACCAAGCCTCCAAGAGGATTTGTCCCCTCTGGGCAGGGTTCCGGGGCGGGACAAGGCTGGGGGGCCCTGGCGGGGGTCAGTGTTATTGTGTGTCTCCAGCTGCTCTGTGTTCACAGGGTGTCGGGAAACAGCAGCTGGGAGATCCCACGGGCTTCTAAGACCGAGGAAGGGACGTATGAGTGCACGGCGGTCAGCCGGGCTGGGACCGGACGAGCAAAGGCCCAGATTCTTGTCACAGGTCTGTCCTTTCCGGCCCATCCCCGTCTCCCCTCCCCACCCCCTCCGGATTTTTCCCTCTAGGGTTTTATCCCCAGGGTGTCTCCATCTGTGGGGGAGCGTGCCAGCCAGCTGCCATCACCCAGGCCCTGCTGCCCACACTGCCACCTGGCACCCCATTTGGGCGGTCACCCAGGAACAGCCTGTGGATCTTAGACGGGAAGGAGGCTGAGAAACGCAGCCAGGGTCATGCCCTCCTCCCCCAGGCCCTTTCGGGGGCCACTGCCCATCTGGAAGTCCCCCTCCCTTAATGCCTCCAGGTCCCTGCCGGGATGGCCCCAACCGGCTCAGGAAGGTTGCTGATGACACAGACCATCTTAAAATGACATTGGCTTTGTGTTTTTAAATCAGGAATCTAAACTGCCTTAAAAGCCCAAGGAACATGGAAAGATTAGCCAGTCTGCAGCCTCTAATCCCACAGACTTGCTATGCTTCGATCTGGATAACCTGCAGTCTCATTCTAGAGACGACCTCCGTAACATTTTGATTTACTCCCTCTTAGACCTTTATCTGTGTGTGCGTTTTAAGAAAACTGGGATAGTGTTATATATATTATACGGACGTATGCATGTGACAACCTGGTTTTTTATCATCTAACAATATAACGTGTCTGCAAACATGCTTCTATGGCATGAATTAGTGGTTTTACTTTTTATAAACGATGAGGACAGGAAAAGGGAAAGAGTATAAGGAAACTTGCACACCCATTCCTTAGACTTAATAATCGCTCAAATTTGGCCATATTTGCTTTCTTGCTCTTTGGCTGAACTCTTTTTTTAATGTGTATTTATTTTGAGAGAGAGAGAGAGAGAGTGTGAGTGGGGGAGGGTGGAGGCAGAGAGAGAGAGAGAGAGAGAGAGAGAGAGAGAGACACTCTTAAGCAGGCTGCACGCTCAGCACGGAACCTGACGCGTGAACCATGAGATCATGACCCGAGCCAAAATCAAGAGTCAGATGCTTAGCCGACAGAGCCACCCAGACGCCCCTTGGCTAAACCATTTTAAACTAAATTGTAGGCATGCTGACATTTCAGTATTTATCACTCTCTTTTTTTTTAAAGTAGATTTTCCCATATAATAAAGATTCTACGATCACACCTAATAAAATGAACAGTAATACCTTAATGGTGTTTAATTTGGCCATAGTCGGATTTTCTCATTGGCCCCCAGGTATTTTTTCTGGCTGGTTTCTACAATATCATTTTTCAGGACTGTGGCGTTCACAGGCTCTTTGTGACATCAGGTCACTGGCACGTGTAGCTTGTGTGGACCCGGCTTTTTTCCTGCAGGTTCTTGGGCCCACATCCCCGGTTAGACAAATCTCTGATCTTGTCACTTCTCCCCTTTTCCTATCAAGAGAGTGGTTCTCTTAGCTCTTCCCTCCTCTTGGGCACTGGCCTTGGTTGTATATTTTGGCTGTTATGATGCCCCTGCTATTTGTACAGAGAATAGCTCTGTACTCATCACTCTTTCCCTCTTGAGAGTTATTTCCAAGGCTCTGTTCCCCAGGGTGGGATTACTGGCTCACAGGGTGTAGAGCTTGTTACATGTTGCACTTGGCCGTAGTGTGGAAGGCACACACGCCCCACGCAGCCCTCGCCGGGTGTGTGATGCTGGGGGGGGGGGGGGGAAGCGGGGGGCGGGCCGGGCCCTCCCTGGGGTGGTGCCGTCCCCGGGATGGCGAGCACGTGATACTTGGCTCCTCTGCTGGCCCACGCGTCCTGAAGGATACGGTGCCGGGCTCTGGAGTCAGGGCACCCCCGGGGGCCGGCAGGATGGTCCTTTCTCTGCGTCAGCCTCTCAGAGTCTCCTCTGTTTTTATCCGTTCAGACCCCCCACCGCAGCTGGTTCCTGCCCCCAACGTGACCGTGTCCCCGGGGGAGACAGCCATCCTGTCCTGCCAGGTCCTGAGTGAGGTCCCCTACAACCTGACGTGGATCCGGGACTGGCGGGTCCTGCCGGCCTCAACGGGCAGAGTCGCCCAGCTGGCCGACCTATCCCTGGAGGTCAGCGGCATCATCCCCAGCGACGGCGGACGGTACCAGTGCATGGCCAGCAACGCCAACGGGGTCACAAGGGCGTCCGTGTGGCTCCTGGTGCGAGGTGAGGCTCTTCCTGCCTCTGCGATGTGTCCTCCTGATTCAGCACCCTACCTGGTGCTTTTTAACAAACGATTTAAAACAAAGTTTTTATTTATTTTTGAGAGAGAGGGCGCGAGCGGGGCGGGGCAGAGGCGGGGAGGGGGACAGAGGCTCCGAAGCAGGCTCTGGGCTGACAGCACAGAGCCCAGTGTGGGGCTTGAACCCACGAACGGTGAGATCATGACCTGAGACGGAGTCGGACGCTCAACCGACTGAGCCCCCCGGGCGCCCCTCACTACCTCGTGCTTATCCCCAGAGCCCGTCGATCCACGCCTCTGCCCAGACACCACCCCCAGCAGGCAGCGCCAGCCCCGTTAGGGTCTTCCGGGTTTTCAGAGAAAAAAGATTGTGTAGCCTCCTAGCCTATGTATAGCAGTTCTCGCCGTGGAAAGTTCATCCTGGTAGCTAACCTCAATCTCTACTGCTGTAGACCAAGCCAGTTTCGTCGTGTCCTGTTTACCTCCCGTGCCGTGGGTCAGCTCCATTGCCGTATGTGGGGGAGGAGTGGGCTACGGGAAACTTCTGGAAGTCCAGAGATCAGAAGCGCGTGGCGGGGGCTGGGTGGCCCTGGCCAGATGGGGCGGGGGGGGGGGGGGGGCAGCGGAAAGAGCACCCGTCCTGGAGTTTTAGGACCCGGATGTAGCCTCGGGTCCACCCAGGGTTTAGCCAGATCCTTCTCTCTGGGATGCTATTTGCCCAAGTGTAAAAGTGAGCGTGTTGGAAAAACTGCCCTCTCTTGTCCCAGCCACTCCTGACTGGAGTGTGTTGAGACTGCCACTGGCATGGGAGGGGCCTGCTTGCCTATTCCAGATGAGTTGGCCTGGTGAGGTCTGTTCGAGTCTGACAAGCCCGTTGTACCGTGAACAGAACCTAAGTCTGGGGCCAGTACTTGGGCAGGCTTTGGCGTCCCCTCAAGGTCACTGGAGATGGGTGTTGCCCCCAGCCCTGGCATCTGCCTATCACCCTAACCCTCTCCAGGATGCTCAGCCCAGACCAGAATCCCAGGGAGAGCTTTGGAAAATCCTCCCCGTGTGGCCTGGGCGGCTATCTGGTCAACCCCAGCTCCCAGGAAAGCCACTCCCTGGGATTCGGGCCCTTGGGGGGCCTTTGCTTCCTACGTCTGGCCCATCTGTGACTTCGGGGATGGAGTGGAGGCACCTGGGACAGCACGGCTGCCCAGACAGACTCTTGACCACCTGTCCACTCTTTGAACTGCAGAGGCTCCCCAGGTCAGCATCCACACCCGGTCCCAGCACTTCTCCCAGGGTGTGGAGGTGAGAATTCGCTGCTCAGCTTCGGGGTACCCCGCACCCCACATCTCCTGGAGCCGTGAGGGTCATGCTCTGCAAGAGGACAGCAGGTAAGGGCCCCGGGACGAGGGACTCTGGGACTAGAGGTCCCAGGGGACCTCTCTGGGCCCCCATCTTCTTCCCTCTAAGTGGGGTTGGGAAGAGAGGGTAGCATTCGCCCTGCCTTCTTCCTGGGATCATTTGAGACTCGGCAGCGAGATCGCTTTGAAAACATAGCGATGCCTCAGTATGAGCCCGGGGGGTCAAGAGCCGTAGTTCCAGAATCCACCAGACCTGTGCTCGAATCCTGCCTCTGCCATTCAGGCTGTGTGACCTCGGGCGAGTCGCTTTACCTCTCTGAGCCTCACGAATGAAAAAGGACAATCTATGTAAAGTGCTGGGCGCACCGCCAGCCACAGAGCAAGCAGTCAGTAGGAAATGGCGGTCGCTAGTGATGGGATTAATTCGTTATTGAGGGTGACTTTGTGTCATCCCCACCTAATCTTTGTGTGACCCCACCTAATCAGCCCCCTCCCGTTGAGCATGTTATTTTATGGCGTGACTCCAGAATCCGTGTGGATGCCCAGGGAACCCTGATCATTCAGGCAGTGGCCCCAGAGGATGCTGGGAATTACAGCTGCCGGGCCGCTAATGAGGTTGGCACAGACGAGGAGACGGTCACCCTCTATTATACAGGTACCTGGGCCTCTCCCCCTCTCTCCCTCCCTCCTTCCCGTCCATAGATACTCACTGAGCTGGGGATACAGCACTGAACGCATGTTCCCTGCCCAGGCACAAAAGAAGCATGCGGGCAGCTAACAGTACTCGAGGGGGATCACAGCGCCGGGTGATAGGCGGGTGGGGCGAGGGGGAAATGGCTGTTACACACGGGACCGGCCAAGGCCTCGGTGAGGAGGTGATGCTTACCAGAGAAGGGAATAGGAGCAGTGTTCCCAGCCCGGGGACCCGGTGAGGCAAAGGCCCTGAGGTCGGCAGGAGTCTGGGGTGCTCAAGGGGCCGCGAGAAGGCTGGTGTGGAGTGAATTGAGGGGGACTTCAGGGAGGGCTGGGCAGCCCACCTAGGGCATTTCAGGACCTTGTAGGGTTTCCACTTTGATGGCAAGTTCAATAAGAAACGATGTGTGTTGAGGGGTGGGGTGGCTCCAGGCGGGACTGGCTTTGATTTGAGATCCTGGGTCAGAAACCTTTCTGGGATGACGGGTGGTGGGGGATGGGGAGGAGGCAGGGAGGCCAGGTCCTTCTCTCTCCTCGCTGCACCCCCCCCCCCCGCAAACTGTGAAAAGCCGCCCTGTCGCCCTAGGGGGTCTGTGGGTTGCTCCCAAGTTCCCCATCTGTTCCCACACAGATCCGCCGTCGGTCTCTGCCGTAAATGCCGTGGTGCTGGCTGCTGTCGGGGAGGAGGCCGTGCTGGTGTGTGAGGTGTCTGGGGTGCCCCCACCCCGGGTCGTCTGGTACCGAGGTACGAGAGGGGTCTGTGGAACTGTCCCGCGGGGGCCCCGGAGGATCAGCTTTCCAGAACAGTCAGGGGGGCACCCCCTCCCCCCACCCAGCCCAGCATCCGCACGGCTCAGTGGCCAGCAACAGGATTTAGAGTAGATTCATTGGGGCGCCCGGGTGGCTCAGTCGATTCAGCGTCCTGCTTCGGCTCAGGTCATGATCTCGCGGTCCATGGGTTCGAGCCCCGCGTCGGGCTCTGTGCTGACAGCTCGGAGCCCGGAGCCTGCTTCGGATTCTGGGTCTCCCTCTCTCTCTCTCTTTCTCTCTGTCCCTCCCCCGGCTTGCTCTCTCTCTGTCTCTCAAAAATAAATACAACATAAAAAAAAGAAACAAAACGAGAGTGGACTCAGGTTTGAATTCTGGCTCCCTGGGTGAAAAAGGGGCAGGTGACTTGGCATCTCCGAGCCTGCTTCCTTATCTGGAAAATGAGGGGAGATCAGACAGGTTGGTTGTGCAAGGATTCAGTGTATAGTGTTTAGGACCAGCCTGGCACCCGGGCTGGGCTCGGTGTCCTTAGATCGTGACAGTGATACAGTTACCTGAGAAATGGGGAGCCATAGGACCAGAGTTGTCTGAGGCTCTTTTGAGTTAATGGGCACGGAGGGTCTTCCTGGTGCCAGACGCTGGGCTAGAGTTTGGCCAACGGGGGTGTTCTCGAGCCTTCAGCAGGGGCCGCCGGCCTGGGGCTGCTGCCTCAGTCTTGCCAGGAGCAGAACACTAGCTCCTTCTCAAGGGTCAGCCTCTCAGTCATATTGCCCTCTTCCACCTGGACGCACCTGAGGTATTAGCTCAGAGTCCTGGCAGGCAGAAGTAGCTTCGAACTTGAACTTGTCCAAGGCCACCCCTGGTGGGTGCCAGGGGTGTCGGGACTCCTCATTCAGTGCTCGCGTCTCATGTTCTGGCCGAGAGCCCGGCCAGCCCTCTTTAGGAGGGCATCTCTTGATGGAATATTATTCAGCCTTAAGAAGAAGTGGAATTCCAGTTGTACGACAATGTAAATATAGTTAACACTGTAGAACTGCGCTCTTGGAAATGGTGAAGGTGGTAAATTTTGTTCTTCCTTAAAAAATGTTTTTAAGTTTATTGTTAAGAAAGAGAGAGCAAGAGCGTGGGGGAGGGGCACAGAGAGAAGGAGAGAGAGAGCATCCCAAGCAGGGTCTGCACTGTCAGCACAGAGCCCGACGCGGGGCCCGAACTCAGGAACCGTGAGATCATGACCCGATCCAAAATCAAAAGTCAGACGCTTAACTGACTGAGCCACCCAGGCGCCCCCAATTTTGTTGTGTTTTTTTTTTTTTTTTGCCACAAGTAAAAATCTTTTTCATTTGAAAAAATGAAAAATGGGGTGGGGGGATGGAGAGCCACTGTTTACTGAGGGCGGAGTTTCGGTTTGGGACGACGAGAAAGTTCAAGAAAGTTCTGGAGACAGATACACAATAATGTGAACGTACTTAACGCCACTGAATTGGACACTCTGAACGCTGGAGATGGTGCAGTTGTTTGTTTTATGTGCATTTTACCGCAGTAAAAATAAAAAATGAAAATAGAATTTAGAACGTAGGGCAGAATCAGGGGAGCCGTCAGGAGCCTGGGTGCAGACAACAGTCAGGAGAAACGAGGGAGGCCTCGGGGTGGGTTTCGGGAGGACTGCCCGGGATGAGGCCTCAGAGAGGCAGCCGTGGGTGGGGTGTGGTCATCCCAGGGCGACCCTGGGCGCCCCCAGAGCTGATCCAGACCTCAGTCGCTCTAGACCTGGGGTGGAGGATGGGGACCCAGCGGGGAGACCCAGGCAAGGAGTTTGTTGGTGCTCAGCCCATTGAATGCAGGGGGACAGGCTGGGCCTCTACAGAGGTCAACGGAGTAGCTCAGGGAAGCCCCCCCGCAGGGCTGGAGGCTTTTTTCAACTTAAAAAATTTGCCTTTAATGGTTGTAACGTACAAATAACGAACTTGACATCTTAACCCTTGCTAGGGGTGCGGTTCGGTAGTTGTAATTATACGCGTGTCGTTGTATGCCCGTCACCAACATCCACTCCCAGAACTCTGTTCGTCTTAGAAAACTGAGACTCTGTCCCCATTAGATATGCTCTCCCTTCTTTGGTCCAGGGGGTCTTGAAATGATTCTGGGCCCTGAGGGCTCCAGCTCTGGGACGCTGCGGATCCCGGCAACTCGGGAGAGGGATGCTGGCATCTACACCTGCCGAGCTGTCAACGAGATGGGCGATGCCTCTGCAGAAATCCGGCTAGAGGTTGGATGTGAGTATTGCAGCTGGCCCCCACCTGCCCCTCCCCCTTTGCCGCGCCTCTGAGCGGGGAGGAGGGAACTCTACCGTGTAGAACGCCAGTGTGGAATTAGGATCACGTGGATCCAGAGCACGTGGGACCGAGGACACAGTGCCTCTCGTTGTATAACAAATTGCCCCCAAACTTCATGGCTTGAACAGTAAGCATTTATTATCTTGCCGTTCTGGAGGGTCAGGATTTGGGAGTGGCTTGGCTGGTGGCCGTGGCTCAGGGTCTCTCGTGGGCTTGCCGTTAATGCTTCAGCTGGGGCTGCTTCATCTGAAGGCTTGACCGGGGTGGGAGAACCCAGTCTGAATTCACTCATGCGTCTGTTGGCAGGAGGCCTCAGTTCGTTCTCCATGTGGGCTTGTCTAGAAGGCTTCTCCTGACATGGATTCTCATGAGTGAGGTAGCTGAGGGAGGGGGAGAGAGAGAGAGAGAAAGAGAGAGAGAGGGAGAGTGAGAGAAAGGGAGGGAGGGAATCCAACCAGGAAGCTGCAGTCTTTAAAAAAATTTTTTTAAGTGCTTTATTTATTATAATTATTTTTGAGTGTATTTATTTTGAAAGAACTTGCAAGCAGGGGAGGGGCAAAGAGAGAGGGAGAGAGAGAGAGAGAGAGAGAGAATCCTAAGCAGGCCCCGCACTGTCGGTGCAGAGCCCGATGTGGAGCTCAGACTCATGAAACTGTGAGATCGTGACCTGAGCCAAAGTCAAGAGTCGGACGCTTAACCGGCTGAGTCGCCCAGGCGCCCTGAAGTCTTTATAACCAGCCACAGTCGTGGAAGTGACATAGAGTCACTTCTACTGTATTCTGTTGGTCACACCAACCAACCCTTGTGCGCGGTGGGTGGGAGGGGCTGCTCAAGTGTGCAGATACCGGGAGGCAGGGGTCACTGGGACCGTCTTGGAGGCTGCCTGCCACAGAGACAGTTTGGGTCAAGTTCGGGCGTTGTCATTCCTGAGACCTGAAGTCCCGTCTCGTCTCCGTCACGTCTTGCCACCTATGTGCTTTGGTCGAGTCATTGACCCTCAGTTTCCCCCTTTGTAAAACGGGGCTGACCATGCCATGAGGGTTGCTGTGAGCGTCCAAGTGAAATCAGGCATATAAAGCTTAGCACAGAATCTGGCCCATCTTGAGTGCTTGATAAACAGATGCCTGATTATCGCCTTTTTACAGATGGGGAGTCTGTATTCTCCTGTGGCTGGTGCATGGCCTTGGCTGTGACTGCCGTGACGTCTCAGTTCCAGGCCCGGACCCTGAGTCCTGGGGATTGCTTGAAGTTGTGGGCACCGCTCCTTGGCATGCTGAGCCGGGATGGACTGGGCTTTGAGGGGTTCACTGTGGCCACAGTGGGAAAGCCAGGTGCTAGGAATTCTGGGGAAGCACAGAGAATCGGGGATGTGCTTGTCTAGGCTGGGTGGGACGCCCAAGGGGCTCTCCAAGGACGGTGGGGGGCTCTGGGGGGAGAGTAAGCCCTGTGAGTAGGAGGTTCTGGCCCTGAGGAGGACAGTCTCATCCCAGGGTTGGATCCTCCCAGGCTCAGGGCACTCTTGGCCTTCATTTGTTTGTTCCATCATTCATTCCTGTAGCACATGGTCACCAGGTGGCCGGGCCCTGTGCTGGGGACACAATGGCAGGCGAGACTCGGGCTCTTGGTGTCAAGGTCCCAGATGTCAGACAGACAATACACTGAACTTTTGCAGGTGGTATCCACGGGGAGCTGTTGGTGCCCAGAGAAGGGGTCCAACGGACAGTGGGGGCTGGGAAGGCTTCTTGGAGGAGGTGGTGCCTGAGATGAACCCAGAAGCAATCAGTCAGGTGGTGAGCTGGGGAACAGTGTCCCAGGTAAAGGGAACAGCATGTGCAGATCTCCCCACGGCAAGAGAAGCGAGCCAGGGAGTGAGACAGAGCAGGGGGTGAGGGGTGCCCGGGAATCTGCTACCTGCTGTGGGGTCACCGCCAGCCCCAGGCTCCGGGATGCTGTACGAGTGAGAGATACGAAAGGCCTGGGGGCTGGTGGGTTCTGATCAATGCCACTGTCATTGTTAACAGTCAGTAGGTTCCGGGGGAGCAGAGAGGGCGCTCCAGGCAGGGCTGCCCTTGGCACTGTTTCCAAGAGTCATCCTTTGTTTCCTGTCTGATTTCTTTGCAGCACTGCCTTATTTCCTTGGTCCGCTTCCTCTACCTGTCAGATACAGGCCTTAGGGCCATGTCAAGGAGGACATGGGTGGCATCCCAGAGGCAGGCTTCTCGGCCACTGCGCCACTGGTGGCCTTCAACCTTTAGGTCAGGGAAGGGGTGGACGGTGACCCAGCGCCTGTGTGTCTGGGGAGAGCTGGCCTAGCAGCAGCGGGAGGAAATCGAATTTCCTGCCCATCTGGATGGCAGCTGCGGTCCAGCCTTCCTAGCCAGGCCGGCAGAGCCTTCCAGGGCCAGGAACGGCTGGGCACAGTGCCCACCTGCTGCTGTTGAGCTGGGAACTCTCTTCCTGGGGGCGTTTGGGAAGGAGGGAGGCGAGTGCCAATGTCAGTGGACCCACCTGCAAGGCACCTGTGCGTCACCTCTGGACGCGGAAGACTGGAGTCCGAGGTCCGTGTGCAGGCTCCCGTTTGGTCAAGTTATTGACCTCCCTGTGCCCTTCTTTCCCCATCTGTGAAAAGGAGATGATAATCACAGAGCCTTGCCCGTAGGGTCCTTGAGAGATTTGATGAGACAGCGTGCTACGCTCCGGGCTTGAATGGAATAAATACTCAACACGCTTGCCCACGGGGGCCCGGTGAGGCGGCGTGGTTCGTCACACGGCTGGCGAGCGGGGCCCCGCAGCAGGCCATGCCCGCCCCAAGTTCACTGCCCTTTCTGCTCCCTGAGAACAGCCGCTCTGAGCCGTCACCTGCGCCTGCTGGATTCTCATTCAGGATGAGAGGACCCTCCTTCCTCTTCCTGTTCCCGGCCCGTGGTGGCCAGGCAGATGAGTGGGGCGGGGGGGGGGGAGAGCAGGTACTTTGGGGGGTGCAGAGGGCCCGTGGCCAGCCCGGGAGAGCAGGAGAGAAGCGGTGCTGGGATCCGGGGCAGGAGTGGCCAGGGTTCCGGGCGGCTGTCCCGTCGGGCACGGCGGGCACGGACCCGGGGTCTGCGATGCCTCCGGCGACCCAGGATAAGGCTCTGATTTTCATTTCTTTTAAAATGAGAGGGAAGCAAATGGGTACCAACAAAGAGATAAGAAGGAATCCAGCCTGGATAGCGTGTGCCTTTATGTCAATGTGGTCATAAAATATAACCGTTGATATTTTTCCACGAGAGGAAGAGGCCCGTGAGAGTCCTCCTGCGGCCCTGGCTGGTGGGGCTGCGGCTCCGGGCCCAGTTGCAGGACCCTGCCCGGGAGGGGGCTGTGGAGCCCATCCCCCCCAGCCACAGACACCCCGGCATTCCCTCTGAACGCAGGGCAGGGCCCGAGGCCGGCCTCTCCTGTTGCCCACCTTGCCCTGCTGTGTAGCCATTGGACCTAAGACCCTCTGCCTACTCGTGGCCAAAGTCAAGACAGACTGGAGCTCTCCTTCCTGAGCTGGCTCATCCTCACCAGCCCTGCTGCAGGGCTCTGAGCCACGGGAACTAGGGCGGGGGGATGGCACAGGGGACGGGGGTGGGGGGAACGCTGGGTCTGCGCACAATGATAAAGAACCGTGGAACTTTAAGGTATTGGAGCCAGAATAAAAATAGTTACCTCCTTCTGCATGGGGAAACTGAGGCCCCAAGTGCTGAAGGGGTTCATCCACGATGCCCACTGGGGCAGAGGCAGTGCAAGGGCCCAGCGCAGGCTTTGGGCCTTTAGGCCGGTGCCCCCTGCCCTGGTGGCCGAGTAGGAGGAAGGGAAGTCATCACCTCTGCCGTGGTCACTTTGCCGTTAGAATCCATGGGGACCTTTCCCCCCGAAAACCTTCTGGAGGTGGGGAGTGGCCCTGCCGGGCCGAGTTAACCAAACCCCTCAGCCCTTCTGCAGAGGAGGGGAAGCAGGGGGAAGGGGGAGGTGGCCCTCAGGGTGGCTAGACCCTCCTGTCCTTTCCCCCCAACCCAGGCTGCTGGCTGGCATCCTTCAGTGGGGCTGTGCTCTCATCCTGGGTATTCTAGGTTCCCCACCCGGCACTGCGCCCCCACAGACACACGCCGTGTCTCCAGGGAGCCTGGTGGGGCTGCAGTGCCTAATGGTCTCTGGGCATTTGCAGCTCCTGCCCCGAAGCCCGCCTGAGGCCAAGGCAGAAGGGGCCATCCCTCTGGCAGTCGGGGGAGCCAGTTTACGGTCCCTCCCTGGGTTACCGCGGGGGTCACCTGGGAGTCTGTGGGGAGGGGGCCTGGAAGCAGAGGTGGCTGGGCCCCTGGTGAGGCCCTGGGAAGAGCACTGGGTTGGGAGCCCAGCCCCCACCGACATGCTGCAGGACTCAGGGCCGGCCCTGCCCCTGCTCCGGGCCTCAGTTTCCCATGTGCAGAGGAGGTGACCAAAGGACCTCCAGCCCGGGCGTACGAGGATTCTGGGGTCCTGCCTTATTTGGGGGCTCCAGTGAGGAACGGGGTGAGGGGGGTGTGGCTGTGCCCGACGCTGAGTCAGAGTTTTTCCGGGCAGGATCTGAGTCGGGATTTGGCTGCTTTGGGATTCACCCCAAAGAAAGGACAGAAGAGACGGGTGCGGCTCTGGCCGGAGCAAGCGGCCAAGTTGCTCCCGAGGACCCAGGGGGACGCAGGGGTGCGGTGGCTGAGAGCCTGGGCCTCAGCCGCAGCCAGACCTAAGCTCCGAGCCCGCCTCTTCCATCGGCTTGGACCTGTGCCCTTTGCCAGTTTCCTTCATCTCCCTGACCCTCAGCGTCCTCATCTGTAAAGTAGGGTTGTGATGGCATCCACTCCAGGAGCTTGTTAGGGCCGTTGATGAAACTGGTGTTTCTAAAAGCACCGTCACCGTGCCTGTCACTTCGTAGGTGCTCCAGATGCTATGCTCTGTGCATATCATTTGCTGACGATCGTAAGTCGGTTGTCCCTTTCCAGGGGGAAGTTCAGGTCTGGGAGGAGAATGGGGACGAGAGTGTGTTTTGTAATGTCCCAGAGTCGGAAGACCAAGCTGGGCTGTTTGGGGACTAAGGAGGGAGGGGTCAAGAAGCAGGTGCGGCTGGGCGGGGCCGGCGAAGGCAGGTTCTGGGAGTGCCTGTCCCGGAGCTGAGGCTCACCTCTGCCCAGGGGCCAGGGCTCTGCTGGACCAGTGACCCTGTCTGAGGCAAGCCCAGAGCAGAGGCTTTCTGGGATTCTGGCCAGGGCCCAACAAGAAAGAGAGGCGTGCGGGTGGCGTCTGAGGTTGGGTCCAAGACCGTTGGGTCCTCCTTGCAGTAATTTTCCAACTTGTGTTTATATCTCCTTGGAACTTCCCTAATCCCTGGGCCAGGAGGGAAATTTGATGTCATGATTTGGATGGAAATGGGGGTGATTTCTGGAGGGAGGCGGACAGAACAAAGAGGTGGAGGGGTTTCCATGGTGCTGGATGCTACAGGCTAAAAAAAGAAAAGAAAAAAAGGAAAAAAAACAAGGCTTCCTGGTCATGGGTCTGGGGACGGGGACCGGAGGACAGTGCCCGTTAGCTGCGGGGCACGGGGCCTGGACCCATCTGGAGTTGGACTCACTCCTGGCCTACGGAAGGGCAGAAAGGATCACGAGTTTCTGTTTGGGGAAATCACTTATTTTCTCCTGATGATAAACGTCAGACAACGCTTAGAAAAAAGTTTAGCAGAAACGCTACAAGCTATTAACAGTGGTGGCCCTGGGGAAGGGCATGAGCTTGGGGGCGTGGGGAGCAAAAGATTGGGGGGGGAAGTAGATTCTTGCGTATTGTTGGAGTTTTGTTTGACCCAGGTGAGTCCTCGTCGAGGACTGTTGCCCTGGGGTCACGATTAATGTTGAAGGATAAAGTCACCTGATTAATAATAAGCATGTTTTCATTTTGTGGTGGCGTTTCATATACTCATTGCAAAAATTTTGGCAAACAGAGATGTGGAGAAGAGAGTCAAGGTGGCCCGTAATCTCCCCACAGAGTGGGCTCTTTGGGGGTCGGGAAATGGTTGCCCAAGTTCAGGTGCAAGAGGTCCAGGAGGAGGGCGAGGGAGGGGAGGGTCTCCAAGGCGCGGGGCTCCTGTGGCTGGAACTTGATTTGCAGCCCCTCAGAGGTGGGCTTCCCAGGAGGTGTCGCCTCAGGAGCAGGCCAGTTGCCCCCGCCCCCCTGCACGGCCAGGCACAGCGGGGCTCCCGTGACCCCGTGCAGGGGCGTGAGGCGCGGCGGTAGCTTCCTCCTGCCAAAGGCCGCTCCCTCTGCCTCATCCCTAACCCCTCTTCAGGGCCGGATCCTTCCAGGCTCAGGTTGGCCCTAGAGCCCTGGAGATGAGTCAGCCCCAGGTTCACGAGGGCGAGGCCGGGAGAAAGGGAACCTCCCAGCCAGGGGAGGGGGGCAGGCGGCGGGATCAGTCCTCTGGAGGGGCACGTGGGGTTCAGCCACCGGGCATGGCTGACCGGTCACCTCCCTGCAGATGCGCCCCGGCTGATGGAGCTGCCCCGGGATGTCACTGTGGAGCTGGGGAGGAGTGCCCTCCTGGCGTGCCGGGCCATGGGCCGCCCGCCCCCGCTGGTCACCTGGCGCCGTGGAGATGGCCAGCCGCTGGGGCCCAGGCGGGGTGGCAGGACGGGGCAGCCTGATTCGGGAGTGCTGTTCTTTGAAAGTAAGAGACAGGGGCCGGGGGAGGATGGGCGGGGGAGACAGGATGGCTTCTGACACGCCGAGTGCCTCCCCAGGCCGGGTGGCTCGGAGCAGAACGTTGATGCCTGGCATTGGCCATGGGTGAGGCCGACGCGGGCTCGTGTCCTGGCTGGCTGCCTCTGACCAAGTCGCCCCGCTGCTCTGAGCCCCCCACAGCCATGACAACGACAAAACCTACCGCCTGGGTTTAATAACGGGCCGGCCTGAGGGCTTGTCGCGCGGGTCGGATCCCGGGCACTGGGTTGACCACGAATGCCCTCCCAAGGCCTGGCTGCCTCCCCCCAGCCCTCCTCCCTCACCCCTGCAGGGCCGGGCTGTGCCGTGGGCTGCCTGCACCTGGGGGGCCGGAGCGGTGGCGGGTCCCGGCAGTCAGGCCGGCCTCTTTCCGTCCCTCAGGTGTGGCCCCCGAAGACCAGGCCCTGTATCTCTGTGAAGCTCAAAATGTGTTCGGGAAGGTCCGGGCAGAGGCCCGGCTCGTCGTGACCGGACACGGTTCGCTGGTGGATCTGGTGGGGAGGCCGGGCACCCCCAGGGAGGCCCCCTCACTATGGCGGCCCATCCTTTGGGACGGGTGTGGCCGTGCCAGGCTCTCCAAGAGCAGATCTGGATCCCTGCTTCCTGGGCAATGTGCCCCGGGAAGTGTGCCCTTTGACCCTCGAGGATCCCCTATCCACTGGTTCCCTGGGGAGGAGCGGGGGGCAGTGGGGTCTCTGTCCCCGCGACGGCCACCCGCGGGAATCTAATGTGACCCATACCGTCTCCCCTCCCCACAGTCCCACCGCAGATCGCAAGCAGCGCCTCCACTGTCCGGGTGCTGGAGAGGCAGCCGGTGTCCCTGCCCTGCATCATCCTGGCGGGGAGGCCCCTCCCGGAGCGACGCTGGCTCAAGGCCGGGCTGCCGGTGAGCGAGCTCTCTGGGTGCAGGCACCTGCAGTGGTGCCTGGGGGCGGAGGGGACTGTCACGTTCCTCCCTCTGCCTCCACTTTGCTATTTGCTTGGTTTGGAACGTGCTCTTCCTTGCTCCCTCTCTTGCCTGCCTGTTTCCAGAAACTTCTCTGGTAAATGTGCTGATACCATCCGTCACCCTCCCAAGTCCTGCCAAGGTTTCTGTGGCTGCTGGTCCCCACCCCCCGAGAGCCGCAGGAGAATCTTACGCTCCATTAGTGCTGAGGCTGGGGGGCAGGAATTTAGGGGGCACAGAGACAGTGCTTTCTGCCCCCCATTCTGACCGGATGTGCAGTTCAACATCCGCCCTGACTACGTAGCTGGGTACGTGATAGCTGCTTTATCCACTCATATGGATTCGGTTTTCTTTATTTTATTTTTTCTATTTCTCCTCTCGTGGCCACTCCTTTTCTTTTTAACAGTTTTTAAAAAAAATTTTTTTACATGTTTATTTATTTTTGAGAGAGAGAGAGAGAGAGAGAGAGAGCAAGCAGAGGAGGAACGGAGAGGGAGACACAGAATCCGAAGCAGCTCCAGGCTCTGAGCGGTCAGCACAGAGCCCGACGCGGGGCTCGAAGTCACGAACAGCGAGATCATGACCTGAGCTGAAGTCAGATGCTTAGCCCACTGAGCCACCCAGGCGCCCCTGGCCACTCCTTCTTTACCCCTCCCCTTTCCTCAATTCCCGGGCCCTGTCCTCAGACATACTGGGGACCTTGTGCCCTTGAGGGAGCCTTCCTGAGTAGAATCTGATGCTCGGGTTGCAGAAAGAGGGCCCTGGGCCTTGTCGATGCCAGGCCAGTGAGCGGCTGGAGATGTGGGGTCTGTTTCAGCTCCGTGGCCACACCAGAAGGGCGCGTGCCCATAGGGCTGCCCAGTGCCACAAGCAGAAACCCCCTCAAGCTTGCTCGGCCCAAGGGGGCCTGGTACCAAGAGGGCACAGGGGCAGCTCCTAGAGCCGAGTCCCATGTGTGCAGCCAGGCTCACAGGACAGGGACAAGGATGCCGAAAGTGGTGAGGCCTGGTGGTGGAAAGGTTTTAAAAGGACCCCTCACCAAAGAAAGACTGGTTAGACATCTTTATGAAGGTTGCCCCGGGCGCCCTTCTGGAGCAGCTCTCCCTGGTCCCCATGGGGACAGATCTGGGCAGCCACCAGGAGCCACTATCTCTGCTTCTCTCCCTGGGACCACGTCTGATGTGGCCACACCTCTGTTCTGCTCCTGTGGCTCTGTTCTCTCCCTGCAGGAATTTGTCCCTACTCTCTGTCCCTACCTTGGAGCCCCAGCCCCTACTCAGGAAAGGCTCTGGCCCCAGCCCTGTACTCTTGGGAGAGGCTCCCCCCGGCCCACTGGTCCGGCTGGTCGTGGGAGAGTGGGGTCCGAGGTGTGCCCGGGGTCAAGGTCACCTAGCCCCGAGGGTCTGCGGGGGTGGAGGAGTCTCAGGGAAGGGGAGAGAGTTCTCCAAACCCCCGACCTCTCGGTCCGGCTTGCTCCCCACTGGCCTGGTGGGCAGTGTGGTTTCCAGAGCGTTCTCTCTCTCAGCGGGCGCCGCGTGGGGCTGCGGTTCAAGCTGGGGCTTCCTCACCCTCCCCAGCTCCCACCTGGCAGCCGGCATTCGGTCCGAGCAGATGGCAGCCTCCACCTGGACCGGGCGCTGCAGGAGGACGCGGGGAGGTACAGCTGTGTGCTCACCAACACGGCTGGCTCTCAGCACAGGGATGTGGAGTTGGTTGTCCAGGGTGAGTCCTGGGGTGCAGGGTAGGGGTGAGGGATGTGACGGGGTGGGGAGGACGCATGAGGAGAACTTGATCTGCAACACCTGTGTTTAAAAAATCGGGGCGCCTGGGTGGCTCAGTCGGTTGAGTGTCTGACTTTGGCCCACGATCTCACGGTTCGTGGGTTCGGGTCCCGCATCGGGCTCGGTGCTGACCGCTCGGAGCCTGGAGCCCGCTTCGGATTCTGTGTCTCCCTCTCGCTCTCTGCCCCTCCCCCACTCCGTCTCTCCATCTCCCCACAATAAACAAACATCAAAAAAAGTTATTTAAAAAAAATGCACAAATAGGGGCGCCCGGGTGGCTCGGTTGAGCGTCTGACTCTCGATTTTGGCTCGTGATCTCGCAGTCTGTGGGACTGAGCCCTGCGTCGGGCTCCGTGGTGATGGCCAGAGCCTGCTTGGGATTCTCTCCCCCCCTCGGTCTGCCCCTCCCCGACATGTGAGCTTACACACTGTATATGTCATGAGTTACATGTGACATAAATTGTATATAGCTTTGTGTACATTGTATGTAAGTAACTTGTATGTTATATATAAATTCTTTATAGGTCTATATTTGTATCCATCTATCTATGGATTCTTTATATACACATACACAGAAATGTTTAAAAACGAGACCGGGACCACAGCGTATTAGTGTCTTGCAACCTGGGTGTTTGTTTTGACGATAGATTATGATCTTATGATCGTATCCTGCGAATAAATAGAGGGCTCAGTTGAAGACGACGTGTCCTCTGTTTGGATGAGCCGGGAGCAGCTCACCTGCCCCCTCACGTCCGCCTTCTCACCAGCCCGAACACCCTGGGGGGGGGACGGTTGGCGCTCTACCTTTGCCCACACGCCCTATCCCTTCCTTAGGATAAACCCATTAATGTAGAATTGAGTTTTGACTGACAGAGACTGCCCATTTTTAGGGCTTTTAGTGTATTTTACCCAATTAACGCTCCCACGCACAGTGCTGGAGAGTCCCTGTTCCCTTTACCCGCCCATCCAGGTGCCACCGTTCTTTTTTTTTTTTTTTTAATGTTTGCTTATTTTTGAGAGAGAGAGAGAGAGAGAGAGAGAGAGCGTGCTCGAGAGAGAGTGGAGGAGGGGTAGAGAGAGATGGGGAGACAGAGGATCCGAGCCGGTGCTGACAGCAGATGTGGGGCCCCCGAACTTATGAACCGTGAGATCATGACCCGAGCCCAAGTCAGACGCTCAACCGACTGAGCCCCCCCAGGCGCCCCACGACCCTTCCTTGGAACCTAAGACGAGAGGCTTAAACTAAGTTTGGCTACATTTTGTCATTTACCAAGTATGTTAATAATAATCCTCCTTTTTTTTTTTTTCCTCCCATTTGTTTTATAAAACCCCCCAAGAGTGAGCGGGAAGAACACACTGTTCCCATTTTCTAGAGGAAAACCAAAGTTCAGAAGGAGGCAGGGTCTAGAGCGCTGTCTTGCCTCCACGTCACCCCAACGAGTAGCAGTGATCAAAGCCTGGGCGTGTGCCCCGGGCCACACCTCTGCCAGGTTCTGTGTAGGTTCCGCTGAATTTTCATAACTGCCCGAGACGTGGGGTTTAAAAGACTCCCCGTTCCGACGTTACGCCGAGGCCCGGAGAGGCGAGTAACTCCGCAGGATCTCAGGCGCCTCGTCCGTCCGTGGGGCTGGTGCTGGACGCGACCAAGCTCGTCCTCTTGGCTCCCTTCGTTTCCAATTCAACAGTAGTAATCGCCTGGCGGGCTTGGGCCACCTGGGAGGATCTAGAAGGGCATTTTCCTCCCTAACGGGTGGGTCTCAGTGTTACTGGCAGAGCCCTTGGCTTCTGGCTTCCCCTCCCGTCTTGTCCAAGCCCGGTCTCTCCCCGCCCCTGCACATCTGGACGGTGCCCAGAATGGATTTGGCACTTGTTTCCAGTTCACTGTGTTCTGTGAATACTATTTTCTGCCATTTCTCATCTGTCCATCCCTGGAGAGTGGGCAGGCAGGGAATTGGGGTTAATGAGCTGTTTTGCTGATGAAGGAATCTGGGTACCAAAAGATTAAGTGGTTTACCCAAAGTCCCCGAGCAAAGAAAGGGCACAGCTGGCCCCGGGCACAGGCGGCCCTCTGTCCGGGGCGTGAATTCATAAAGGTGGTGTCGCACCATGCCCCTTGTGTCCTTTTGTGGAAATAGTTTTTTTGTTTGTTTCTTAAATTCTGATAAAATATACATAAAACTTACCATTTTAACCATGTCAAAGCCTCCAGTTTAAGCATGTTCGTAGGGCGGCCGTCACTACTGTCTGTCCCCAGAATTTTTTCATCATCTCAACGTGAAGCCCTCTGCCCCACTGAACACCAGCTCCCCATTTCCCTCTTGCCCAGCCCCTGGCAACCACCATTCTGCCCTGTGGCTCAGAAATCGCCTGTTCTAGAGACGTCGTGTAAGTGGAATCACACAGCATTTGTTCTTCTGTGTCTGGTTAATTGCATTTCGCGTAATGTTTTCAGGGTCCATCCGTGTTATAGTATGTATCACACTCTGACTCCTTTTTATTTATTTATTTTTAATTTTTTATGTTGTTTGTTTTTTATTTCGGAGTGAGGGAGCGAGGGAGCGGGGGCAGAGGGTGGGAGAGAAAATCCCAAGCAGGCTCCACACTCAGCCTGGAGCCCGATGCGGGGCTCGATCCCATGACCCTGGGATCATGACCTGAGCCAAAATCGAGAGTCAGACGCTCAACCAACTGAGCCACCCAGGAGTCCCAGACTTTTACTCCTTTTTAAAGATTTTTTTTTTTTAATGTTTATTTTTGAGAGACAGAGCACGCAAGTGAGGGAGGGGCAGAGAGAGAGAGAGAGAGAGAGAGAGAGAGAGAGAGAGAGAATCCAAAGCAGGCTCTGGGCTGCCAGCGCCAAGCCCAATGTGGTGCTCAAACCCACCAACTGTGAGATCATGACCTGAACTGAAGTCGGATGTCCAACCAGCTGAGCCACCCAGGCGCCCCTACTGATGAATAATATTTTCTACGTACGCCCCACATTTTGTTTTTCTGTCCTCCAGTTGATAGATATTTGGATTGTTTTCAATTTAAAAAATTGGTTTGTTTTGGAAAGTGCCCCCTAGAATCCAGCCCGTGGCCACCCACCATGTCACCAATGAAGGGGTTCCAGCCTCCCTCCCCTGCGTGGCCTCGGGGGTCCCCACCCCTGCCATCACCTGGACCAAGGTAGGAGGAGCCTCTTATGCTAAGGGTACCCAGAGGGGTGGGCCCAGTGCATCATGGGGTGGGGGGATTATGCAAATCGCCATGCGGTGTGGGCTTTGCTGACGTCACCCCCAACTCTCCTGCAGGAAACCAATGCCCTGGCCTCCACGGGTCCCCACTACAACGTGAGCAAGGATGGCACCCTGGTCATCGCCCGGCCATCTGCCCGGGATGCAGGAGCCTATGTCTGCACGGCCACCAACGCGGTGGGCTTCTCCAGCCAGGAGATGCGGCTTTCTGTCAACAGTGAGTGGTGGCCACCCCCTGTCCTGGGAGAGGGGCTTGGCAGGCATGGAGGCAGGGGCATGGACGAGCTGACCTTACCTGGACCTTCCTTGTCCCCTGCCTCGAAATTCTTCCCATCTGAAGGGCACATGGACCAAAGCTGCCCTCCTCCAGCTCACTGTCCTCAGCAGTGTGCACATGCTCTAAGAGTGGGTCCAGTTCAGCCCTCTGTGAGCGGAGGGTGGGAAGCCATCACGTTAACAAGCCTCGGAAAAACACAGGCCCTACACTGGACCCCTGCCACCTGGGCAGCCCCCTTGCCCGCCACTGTCCCCGGGTCTCTGTGCCCCAGACCCTCTGGCCTCCATTCAGTTTCTTAAATGGGCCTTCCTGCCTCAGGACCTTTGAACGAACAGTTCCTTCTTTGGAATCCCCTTCCCCCTCCTGGGCCAGCTGACTTCTCCCATTGGTCAGGTATCTGCTCTCTGACTCCTCAGACTGAGTCAAGTCGCTTTGCTGTAGACTCTCTGGAATGTCCCCTTTGTAACTATGATTAGATAGTTAATTGTGTGTTGAGTTGTTCGGTAGCAGTGTTCCCTGTGGGCCCTAATGCCGGGAGGACGGGGGCAGGATCTGTCTCCTTTGCTGCTCCTTCCCCAAATCCACACAGAGCTGGGCACTCAGGAACCACCTGGAATGAAGGAGCAAATGTACAGCCAAGTTTTTCTAGACATACTCTTACAACCAGTATTTTTATACCACAAAAAAAAAATTTTTATTAGGGGGAGATTTTCTCTCTAAATGAATGTATAAGGGAATGCGTGAGGTCTTATGTGAGACAGAGAGAGATCATGAGCAGGGGAGGGGCAGAGAGAGAGGGAGACACAGAATCTGAAACAGGCTCCAGGCTCCGAGCCGTCAGCACAGAGCCCGACGCGGGGCTTGAACCCACAAACCGTGAGATGGTGACCCGAACCACAGTCAGACACTTAACAGACTGAGCCACCCGGGCGCCCCATCTAGCTTAATTATTATTGCTGAGACATGTCCTGGTATATCAGTGTATGAGCAGCTGGCTAGAAATGTAGGGGAGCATAAGGGAGGAGGGGGACGGGGTAAGCTCTGTCATTAGGAGCCTTGAACTTGATACGAGAAAGAGGTGATGTGCACGGATTGGTATAAACCCCCGATCGGAGTTTGAGAAGGCCAGAGGGACGTTGTGCATCATCTGGTGGTTAATATCCTGAGAATGACTGGGGTGAACCCTGGGGGAGAAGGGGGACAGAGAAGATAAGGACAGAACCTGCCGGAATGTCCCCGGGGAAGGGACAGCCGGGGGAGGAGAAGCTAGAGGGTAGTAGACGTTGGGGCAGGAGTGAGCATGTCAGGGTCATCAAAGCAAGCCGAGCTTCCAGAGGGAGGGTGCTGGTGGAGAGGTGGAGGCCGGGACTGGGGGGGCCATGGGGTCTGGGGCCACCCCCACATCTCCACTCTCTCCTTAGAGCCGAGCCCACCCACTTTCTGCACCCCCCAGGGTGGGGGTAGCACCTCCATTTCCTGGGGCGGCCGTCCTGGTCCCCTTTGGCCTCTGTGCCACGGCTTCCTGTCTGTCTCACAGTCCCTGTGTGCTTCTGCCCACAGCTAAGCCCAGGATCCGTGGGAATGGGTCACGTGATGCAGATGAGCCTCTGAGAGTCACGGCCAAGGCTGGCGATGAGGTGACCCTGGACTGCGAGGCCCAGGGCTCCCCACCCCCACTCGTCACCTGGACCAAGGACCTCCACCCTGTGCCCTCCGTCACCGACAGGTAACCCGATCCGATGCCCTTGGTCCTGGAGATGGGCGGAGCTTGGGGTTTGAGGAAACTGGCCTCGAGGTGGCCAGCGACCCGGCCAGTGTCTGGGACCCTGTGGACTCTCCCAGGGTCGGGCGCAGATTCGACTTCACACGTAGCACTTTTGTCCACGGGCCCCCTGAAGCCTGTCAGGGGACCCCTGAGAGAGAGAGCACAGGTGCCCAGGGTGAGACCCTTCGGAAGTTCACGTGCCCGGAGCCTCGTGCACCGGCCGCTGGGTGCTACGTGCGGAATCTCCTTTCAAATCTGCGTGGCAGCCCTTGTTGTCCGAGCCGACTGAGGCTCAGCGAGGGGGGGGGGGGTGGACTACTTGTGGTCACCCAGCTAGGAAAGAGCCACCCCCCAGTTGGACGGCGCCCCAACGTTGTCACGTGCAACGTCCCCATCTGCTCCTCAGACCAGATGTCTGGTGGCCGGGCTCTCTGACTCAGCTTCTCTCCCACCATCAGGGATGCTGGGATTGGGCACAGAGGGAGGCCGTACCCCCCCCCCACCCCCACCCCAGGCAGGGCTGTGGGAGACGGTGGTTCCAGACAAGAAGGGTCTCGAGACTCCCGGGGCTCTTGACTTTTGAGCCCAGGGCGGGGGAGGCTCCGGCCAGTGACATCAGTCCTGGCAAGGTCTTTGAGAAGTTCCAGACCCAGAAGGTCTCACCGCAACCCCCCCCACCCCCCTAACACCCACACGTGTGTCTGTGCATCTCAGAACATCTGTTGGGTGAGCCCTTCCAAACTGTGGAGCCCGCACCCCTGAAGGCGGCCGGGGTCCCGGGCCTGGGCAGGGTCTGCAGTGCCCCCACCCCCACGCCCTGTCGGTGTCCCCGCAGCTGCGTGTGTCCTGGGAACCGGGGGTGGGAGGCCGGGGGAGCCTACCGCTCTCCCCACAAAGCCTGGTGTTAACTCCTGTGCGGAGGCGACGGCCGGCTGGGTGCTTGTTTCTTTATGGCTCATTACGGAGACGAGGAAACACACAGCTCTCACTTGTTCACCCCTCCTTGTCGTGATGTGTTAATAGATCAACCGGGAGCCATAAATTGTGGGAGCTGCTTGTGGAATCTGGAGTCCTGTTCTGTTCCCCTCCGCTTCTTGCTGGCGTTCTCCAGAGATTTACGAGATTCTGGGAGTTTATCTCAGTTAGGAGTTTATCTAAGGTGGGGGGGGGGCGGGGCCGGGCGAGGAGCTTAGACCCCGGAGTTCGTCCCACCTGGCGGGCATCATCCCACCTGGCTGGGGGTCCCAGCTGCTGTCGTGTGGCCTCAGGTGGCTGCCGGCTCCCCCCGGCCTGTTTTTCACCTGCACGGCGGATGTTGGTTAAATAGTGCTCACTACTTCGTGCGATGCAGCGAGGGATGCGCAGTGTTTAGCGGATGCACGGGCAGGGGAGGGGAAGAGAGAAAGAAAGGGTGAAGCCCCAGCAGGCCCCATGCGCAGCGAGGAGCCGGACGCGGGGCTTGATCCCGCGAACGGGGAGATCATGACCTGAGCCAAAATCGCGATGCAGATGCTTAACCGGCTGAGCCCCCCGGGCGCCCCGCATTCTCACCTACTGTTTAAAATATATAAGCTTTATCGAGATACGATTCACACACAGGACAGTTCGGGTTTGGGGATATTCGGGAGGGTGCGGCCATACCACAGCCACGTTTAGGACAATGCCATCACCCCGCCCCTAAACCCCACACTCCTTGGCAGCTGCCTCCATTCCTGCCCCTTCCCCCCTCCGGCCCATGTCAACCCCTCATCTGCTTTCTGTTTCGGGACTTAACCTATTCTGGACGTTTCGTAGAAGTGGGATCGTGTGATATGTGGCTTTGGGGGTCTGGTTCCTTGCACTCGACACGTTTTTGAGGCCCATCCATGTTGCAGCACGGAGCAGGGCTTCATTCTCTTTTGCGGCTGAATGATGCTCCTTTGTGTGGAAAGACCACCTTCTGTCTGTCCATCCGCCTGTTGATGGACGTTTCTGTTGTTGCCGTGCCGGCCAGGGGGAGTGACCTCGGCAAGTTCGATTGCATTGCAGCTTCGTCCGCAGGCTCTCTGGGTCCCCCTGGCTCTTTGGGCCTCCCTGCGGCTCCCACAACCTCCCCCCCGCAGAACTGAGCTTTGCTCGCAGACGCACAGCTGCCCTTAGTCATACGACCATCCTCCGGCCAGAAAACGGAGATTTAAAAACCCCCTGGAAACAGGCACCGAGCGAGCCGAGCATGGCAGTGCAGGGCGGGGAGGGAGCTGCTGTCTGTCCGCTCCTTCTCCCTCCTCCCCTCCCCTCTTCCTTCTGTCCTCAAGGATGAAAAGCCAGCATTTGCTCTGTGGTTGCCCTGGGCCCGTCTTTCCTGACCCTGGGTGACGCGGGCCAGGGGCTCTCAGCCTTGGCTGTGGTTAGGGTCGCCGGCAGAGCTCCAATGCTGGTGTTTCCTCAAAGTTCCCTGGTAGCTCCGTGGGGGGGGGGGTCCCCACGATGTGGGTGAGTCTCAGAGGCCCCCTCCATTTCTCTGTGGTCAGGGTGGCCCCCCTGGAGGTGGCTGCATGGAGCGTCACCATACCCAGTGCACTGAGGAGGAGACACAGAACATGGGGTGTGGAAAACTGGGATCCTGACCTTCTGAGTCCCAGGGCTGGGTCCTGACACACACACACACATAGGGACACACACACAGACAAGTCTACAAACGTAGACGCATTTACATCAGGCTTCTGGGCCAACGTTAGGCAGGCCACTGCTCTCTCTGCGGGGTCTAGAGAATATTCCGGGCTCCTCTGTGCTCTGAGTCAGTACGTCCTAACAGAAAGAGAACGGTACGAGCTCGAGTGGCACTGAACTCTAAATCACTCACCTGTGTCCACAACCCTGTCCAAGTTGTTCATGTAGGTGCTTTTCTAGAATTAAACTTAGTGCACCTTCTGTTATGCCTTTATCATTGACATTCCCCCCCCTCCCCCCATTTACCCATTTTCTTGATTCATCCTGGCCCTTATCACTTGCTTTTCGTTTAAAGGGCAAAAGAACATTCCAGGGCGCTCAGCTCTCATGGTTGCTAAGCTGTTCCTCTGTTTGGGGCCATAGGCTCCATTGCCAGCTTTCAGCGGTAATAAATGGGCTGTTGGGACATCATCCCACAAACGCTTCTCTTTATCTTCTGGGTCATTTCCTTGGGGTATAGTCCCCAAAGCAAACAACCGAGTCCTGGGGTGGGAATGGTCATCGGGTGCTTCTTACCCTGTGAGGCCTGCTGTTTGTGAAAAGACCATCCGGCTCGTGATTCAGAACTGCAGTCGGCAGGATTCGCGAGCCATCTCGCGTGCGCAGCCCCGCGCCGCAGCGGCGGCAGAGAGAAAAGGCTCTCGGAGAGAGACGGGGCTCTGGCTGTGCGTGACATCACGCGGCAAGAGACCTGGGATCCCATCCCAGCCTTGTCCCCACCTCGTTGAGTGAACGTGAGCGAGACCCTTCCCCGCTCTGGGCCTCAGTCTTCCCGTCTGAGAAATGAAAGGGCCGGGCGGAGAGCTCACGGCAGACGATGGTGGCCAGACGGCTCCTAGTGGCTCTGGTCCCATGATTCAGCCCCAGGATGCTGGGGCGAGGCCGTGTTGCCGGGCAACAGTGTTTGTTTGTGGTTCTGATGTGTAGCTGGGACAGCTGTGAGTGCTCTTGGCTCGGGCTCCAGCTTTCCAGCTCCGGGGGCAGCGGGCCAGGGTCCCCCACCGGGCCAATCCAGACGCATCTGGGGGAGGAGGGGGGCAAGCCGGCGGGGAGGGGACAGTGAGCGGATGGAGCATCCCCGGGATGCTGCGGGACGGTTGGCGCGCCCACCCGCCTCTCTGGGCCCACTTGGCCCCGAGTGGAGAAGCGGGCTGCCAGCGGGGTTCTGGTGCTCCTGGAGAAAAGCTGCCTCCTCACCGGGAGCCGGTGGCGTGGTGGCGACGCCCCGGTGCCCTCCTGTGGGGTCTTTACCTTGGTGGATCCTCACCGTTTGTGCCGCTCCCTGGCCTGGCAAGGGGTCTTATTAGCTTATGGCCAGCAGCTTTCATTCTGGAGAACAGTCAGGGGAAGTAAGTTTCAGAACCGAACATTCTAGAGCACCGTGGCGGCTGGCAGCACGGGCGCAGCGTCCAAAGTCAAGTCCGCGTTCCGCCCGAAACGGGGGCAGCAGGATGGGCACCACGGGACCCGGCCAGAGGGGCTGAGTGTAGACAAGCCACCCGGACTCTGAGCAGCCTGGAGATGAGAGTATTTTCTCTGCCCCTGCGGCAGCCAGCGCACCCGGAACCCCGCGGCTCTTTGTCGAATGAATGAATGAATGAATGAGTGAGCAAGCAGCTGGCTGAGCTGGGCTCCATGCAACTCAGAGCAGAGCAAGGGTCAGGGAGGGCTTCCTGGAGGGGCTGGAGCATGTGCTGCCTTGAAGGGGGTCTGGAGGGCAGGAGGGTGTGCCCTTGAGACCATGGGGGGACACAGTGTGAGCAGAGGTGGGAAAGGGCGCGTACGCGTGTGTGTGTGTGTATGTGTGTGTGTGTGTGTGTGTGTGTGTGTGTGTGTACATCTGGGATTTGCCATCACATTTTTATCGAGCACCTACTGGGGGCCAGGGGCTGTGTTAAGGGCTGGGGACAGGGCAGGAACCCGGCCCCTCCTCTTCTAGAAGCGTCAACCTTGACAGGTGATCACAGGTGTGATGGCTGCCGTAATGGCTCCAGGGTCGGGTCACCGGAGGCAGGGCATCTCCCGGGGCAGGAGGGGCGGCTTCCCTGAACCATGTGTGAACCTCGCAGCTGCAGCCATCTGCGAAGGCTCGAGCCCGATGCGTGTCATAAACAGGAAATTCCCGGGGCGCCTGGGTGGCTCCGTCGGTTGAGCGGCCGACTTCGGCTCAGGTCACGATCTCGCGGTCCGTGAGTTCGAGTACCGCGTCGGGCTCTGGGCTGACAGCTCAGAGCCTGGAGCCTGTTTTGGATTCTGTGTCTCCCTCTCTCTCTGACCCTCTCCTGCTCGTGCTCTGTCTCTCAGAAATAAATGAATGTTAAAAAAAAAAAAATTAAAAAAACAAAACAGGAAATTCCCTGGTTCTCATCTCAGTGCCTCGGGCAGCCGTCTGGCTGTTCCGGCCACGGCCACGCCGGAGGGGCCGCCACTGATCACACCACATGCACGCAGCGGCAGTGTTCGCCCCGCCTCCTCCCACCTCTCCCCGGCCCCCACCCCCAGGCAGCAGCCCCCAGACCTGCAGAGCGCCTGAGGAAGGGGAGGGAGAGCTGGGTCCCAAGCCAGTGTGGTGGAGAGGGCTGCGACAGGGAGGGGAAAGGACAGGCAGCCGTGGGAGTTCACGGGCTGCACCTACCAGACTTGGGGCATCGAGGCAGGAGGCCTTCCTGGAGGAAGTGATGTCTAAGTACTGAAGGTCGAGCAGGTATAACCTGGGTGAACAGGAGGTGGAGGGGTGCCCCAGGTAGGAAGAGCGGCACGGGCAAAGGGATGAGAGTGAGACGAAGCCGGTCCTTCGAGGAGGAACGGTGGTCCATCAGGGGTTGGGGCGGGGGACTGGTCCGTGTGGACCCACACAGGCCAGGAGGCTATGCTTGGATTTTGCAGGGCAACCACAGAGGGCTTGAGGGAAAGCAGTGATATGACCATTCTGTCAGTGACAGCAGACACAGGCTCCACGGGGCAGGTAATGGGGTCCTTTGGCCTCTGCTAGGCCTCAGCTTGTCCATCTGTAAAATGGATTTTCCCTTCATTCCGTTTTTCCTTTGTGGTAAACTAACAGCGTTCCCTTTCTGAGAAATGACCTGGGGCTGGTCATAGGAAAGACAAGATGCCTGCTTTCATCGGGGGGAATTTTCCCCTTCTGGAAATTTCTTTCATTATTATGATTACTAATTATTTGAAGCTCATTCATTTTGAGACAGAGAATGGGTGCACGCAAGTGGGGGAGGAGCAGAGAGAGAGAAAGAGAGAGCATCCCAAGCAGGCTCCAAGCTGTCAGCGCAGAGCCCGACGCGGGGCTCGAGCTCACGAACCCCGAGATAGTGCCCTGAGCCGAAATCGAGAGTCGGACGCTTCATTGACTGAGCCACCCAGGCGGCCCTGATTATTTTTCTCCCAGAAGCTCCCAGTTCCTATCCTTTAAAGGTCTTGCTGAGGGAGAGAGAGCGAGCGAGGGGTTCTATGGTCTCTGAAGTTTTCAAAACTAGGAGGCAGCTTCTGAATAAAAGAATCCGGAGCTGCCTCTTCAAATGGGAAGCAATTGGGGTTCAGAGACATTGACTGCCTGCCTCAGGTTGCACAGCACGTCTGTAGCAGAAGCAGATGTCGGATCCCGAGCTCTGGTTCCCAGCCTGCACCTCTTGCCGCTGACCCACGCCGTCCCCATGTTCTCCGCTGAGGTTTGCAGTGAGGTCCTGGGAGGGAGGGAACCGTGTAGACGGAGTGTATATATATGTTCCAGCCTCAAGCTGGACCTGGCCCTTGGTTGGTGGATGTCAATATCATTTAATTAAAAAGTATATAAAAACCTGTGGATGCGAAAAGTCAGGGAAGCTATGCCACACGGGGGAGACGTGTACCCGTCGCTGGGACGAATCAGGATCTGCGCGGTGTTTTTCCTCCTCTTTGAGAGATCAAGTGACCAGCTCAGGGCAGCCCCGCTGATCGGAGAGTCGCAAGGAGACCCCGGACACTAGCGGGTCGTGCTAACAGCAGGGCTATTTACTGAGCACTTACTACGTCCCAGGCACGTGAGCTTGGCGTGCGCCGTGTCACTTCATGCTTGCCACCTCCTGTGACTCCAGATGAGGACCCCGAGTCCCCTGGAGGTGGAGTCCTTGGCCCACGGTGGCAGACGGTGGTTCACGCGGGCTCACTCAAAGCCCTGCTCCCGTCTGCTCTTTCGTGATGCTTCTCAGGGTGGGGACACTTCCTCGTGTCCCTGGACAGTGTGCCCAAGGGCTGGTCCCCTGACCTATGTCAGAGCCACCTAGGACCTTGGTGAAACCCCAGTTCCTGCCCCTCGCCATCAGAGCCCCAGGTGGGGCTGGGAATCTGCGTGTTTCACACGAAGCCTGGAGATTCTGATGAGAAGCCCTGCCCTGCAAGGTGTGAGTGAGGCGTCTGTGCCCATGACGGCTGATGGTGTGTGAGCCCTGGCCCAGGACTCCTGGTCCTGTTCAGGCAGGACCCATAGAGCAGTGTGCAGAAAGGTCTGGCGGTGGAAGGAAAGAAGGAAGGGAGGAAGGAGGGAGGGAAGAAGGGAGGGAGGAAGGAAGGAAAGAAAGGGAGGGAGGGAGGAGAGGAGAGAAGAGGGGAGAGGAGAGGAGAGGAGAGGAGAGGAGAGGAGAGGAGAGGAGAGAAAAAGAAAGAATATCTAAATATTTAAATGTCCTCTGCAGGGGAACAGATTCATGAATTGTGGTACCGGCACGTGAGGGACTACTATGCAGTGGTGAAAAATGAACGAATTAGATCTACGCACATACACGTGAAGCCATTCATATGAATGTTTTTATTTTATTTATTTTCTTTTACTTTTTAAAAGTGTATTTGTTTTTGAGAGAGAAACAGAACGAGGTGGGGAGGGGCTGAGAGAGAGGGAGAGAGAGACTCCCGAGCAGGCTCTGCCCTGTCAGCACGGAGCCCGGAGCCCGATGTGGGGCTCAAAGTCAGGAACTGTGAGATCATGACCGGAGCCGAGACCGAGAGTCGGACACTAGCTGACTGAGCCCCCCAGGCGCCCCCGTATGATATTGTCTCCAGTTTCCAGAACGAGACAAGTGAGGCACAGAGAGGTTAAATGACCAGGCCAACCTCACACAGCAAGCATGTGGCCCAACAGGGTTGGATCCCAGTGGTCCAGCCCGGTGCCGGGGCTCTGAGGCCATCACCCGGTGTCACTAACTGTCCTCAGAGAGCTTGGCACCAAGTGCCTGCTGGATGCTTCGGAGGAGGGGGTACTGGGCAGGGGGATTATTACCCCATCTTACAGATGGGAAGACAGAGGCCCAGCAGGGCAAAACTAGTAGCCCGAGGTCGCACAGGCAGCCCACTGCCAGCAATGAGGACCCGTCTGAGAAGCACATGCCCAGCACTTTGCTTGCAGCTGCCTGGGAGATGGGGATCATTGTCACCTCCATTTTGCAGAGGAGGAAACCGACACTCAGCAGAAAGGGGAGTGGGGACCCCAGCACTGTTGGACTCTAGAGCCCAGCTGTTATACTAGGAGCACAGGCTGGCGGCTGGCCTTTGGGGTCCCCCACCCCCGTGCTGGCCGCTTGCAGTTGGGGCCAGCTGGGGCCAGTGGCCGCAGCTGCCCTCCCGATTTATGGGGACAGGGGCTTCACGGAGCCAGCACATATGGGCCGGTGACATCATGTCTGCTGGGGCCCCTTGGGGTCCAGCCCAGCTGCAGGAGCCTGGCTGGGGGTCCCAGATCCCTCTGGGAGGGGGGCCAGGTGGCTTTAGCAAGGTGGGCCAGGTTGGGGACGGCAATGACGAGGGGCCTGCACAGCTTCCTCCCGAGGGCCCAGCGCAGGGCTGGACGACAGAATACCAAAATGCACTGGATTCGGAGTCTGGCCGGCCCTGGCACTTAGCCTCAGAGGGCCTCTGGGCTGGCAGCTTCTCCTCGGAAGCCGTGGGGAGGGTGTATGACCGGCCTCGTCCCCCGCCTCAGGGCAGGGCATGCAGAAGAGACAGAGTTAATTGGTGACCATGTGCCTGGCCCCGGGCTGAGCCCACACGGAATCTGGCCATCTGCTGGGGGAGGCGGGTGCTCAAGTGGAGTCTTGAGGTCTTTCCGGCGGGGCTGGGATTGGTTGGGGTCTCACCAATGCCCCTCACTCCTGCAGGCATCGCCTCCTGCCGTCAGGCTCCCTGCGTGTGGCCCAGGCCCAGGTCGGTGACAGTGGCCTCTACAGATGCACAGCCAGCAACCCTGCTGGGTCCGCTTCTCAGCACTACATGCTCCGGGTGCAAGGTAGGGCCCGGGCTGGTGGCCGGGGTCTCGCCCACGACCCCTCCCTTCCGTCCATCTTTCTTAGGCCTTCTCAGTGTCCTTCCCTGTTTGCAGGCCAGGCCCTGTCGCCTCTTCGTGGGGCCCTCCAGTGCTTCCTCCCCTCCCCTCTGGGTCCTCCAGCCCTGTATCTCCTCAGTCCCTATCTCCCTTCCCCTGTACCCTCGGATGGGGCCCCCTGAGAACAGAGGGCAGGGCCCAGGGTGGGCCTAGGGTGGTAAGGGTTAGAGGGGAACCCATGAAGGGGTTCTGGTTCCCAACTTGGCTGGGGCCCCAGGGGTGGACATTCCCTGGGATGTCTCGGTACCGTCCACAGAGGCCAGCCATGCTGTCGCTCCCCCAGAGAGGCAGGGAGCTTATTAGCTTCAAAAGCCCCAGGGGATTACCAACGCTAGGGGCCAACCGACTGTGGCCCGCGGGCCATGTCTGACCCATTTCCTGTTTTCACATGGCCCACCGGTGAAAAACGGTATCCGCTTTTTTAAACGATTGGGAAAAAAACCCAAGCAACATTTTTTGTGACGCGTGAAAATTACAGGAGATTCCGATTTCAGTGTCCGCAAAACCAGCGTTCTTAGAACCTGAGACTCGTGTCCGTGTGGTCTCTGGCTTCTCTCAAGCCACAGGGGCGAGTTGAGTAGTTGAGAGAGAGGCCATCTGGCCCGCAAAGGCTGAAATATTTACTCTCTTGCCCTTTATGGAAAAAGAGACCCCGATCTAAGCTAGCACCCCATCTTACAGGTGGATAGGCTGAGGCTCAGAGAGGGAAGGGGTGAAAGGTTTGCCGTGGGCTTGCGTGCGCGTATGAGAGATAGGGCAGTGGCAGGGGGCGGGGGGAGGGAGGGGGCTGGGTGGTGAGCAAGGCCCCAGAGTTAGGAGGACCGGATGTGAGTCCTGACTCTGCTACCACTGATGGGCTGTGTGACCTTGGCCAGCCGCTTGGCCTCTCTGAGCCTTGGTTTCCTCCTCCGTAAACCAGGGGCCACAGTCACGCCCATCCCATAGCTGTCAGAAGGGGAAGCGTCACAGTGGAACCTGCTGTTGTTTTCAGCAGGTGTGAGGGGCGGGCAAGGCACGGGCACCCTCGTGCTCCTGGACACCGAGGTCCTGGGGTGGCCCAGGGAAGCGGCCTGGATTCCCGCTCAGACAGACTCAGGGCTGGGGCTGGCTCCGGTTCCTCTCAGCTGAGGGATTGGGTGACTCTGGTCAATCACCTGACCCTTCTGAGCCTCAGCTTCTTCATCTGCGAAATGGGCTTGGTATCACCAGCCCGGAGGAAGGACCGGAGTGGGACAGAGGAGATGTAAACGTGGAAGGAATGATGGCCCCCATCTCCCCCCAGCCCAGGGAAGGGAGGGAGCAGGAGTAGGGGGATGGCGGGGAGAGCGGGTGAGGAGAAAGAAGCTGGGAGAAAGAAGGAGGAGAAAGAAACGATTCTGCGATGAGAGCACATGCGTTCAGGCGAAAGGCGGATTCGATTCACTTTGGGCGAATCACCTGGGGCGTCCTGCTGCCCTTTCCTGACAAAAGGAGGAATGGTCAGCCTTAGGCTGCGGCCTACAGTGATCCCTGCTGCTTGGCGATCCCCGGAAGTAAGGGCAGGTGGGTCTGGGCTCTGCGCCCCCCCACCTGGGGCCCCAGTGACCGGATCCCCCTCCCCGGGGCTCTTCAGTGCCCCCTCAGGTGCAGCCGGGCCCGCGGGTCCTGAAGGTGCTGGCAGGAGAGATTCTGGACCTGAACTGCGTGGCCGAGGGCAGCCCGGAGCCCCGGCTGAACTGGTCCAAGGACGGGGTGGCCCTGCGGGGCGGGAGCCCCGAGGGTTCCGTCCACTTCTCAGCCATCCAGGCCTCTGACGCGGGGCTGTACCGCTGCGAGGCCTCCAACAGCGCCGGCGTGGATGCCTGGGAGCTGGAGCTCAGGGTGCTGGGTGAGTCTCCCCTGAACCCCCCCAACTCACCGCTCCGCACCCCCACCCCCACCCCCAACAGTAGCCTGGGCTTCTGAGAGTCTTTTTTATTTTTAATGTTTATTTATTTTTAAAGAGAGAGAGAGAGAGACAGAGAGGATGAGCGGGGGAGGGGCAGAGAGAGAGGGAGACACAGAATCTGAAGTAGGTTCTGGGCTCCGAGCTGGCAGTGCAGAGCCCGATGCGGGACTCGAACTCACGGATGGAGCTTCACTGACTGAGCCACCCAGGCGCCCCTGGGCCTCTGAGATTCTTAACCCCTTCCTTCCTCCCGGCCGCTAGCCCCTGAGGCGGTGGGAGCGTCCAGTGTGAGGGAGCCTTAGGTCAGCCTTGTGGGCACCCTCTCTGCTCCGGGGTGGCCAGAAGGTGCCACGGAGTCATGATCAAAGAGCAGGGGCCTGGGCCGAGACTCAGCTCCTTCCGCTTTCTGGCTGGACGACTGTAGGCCATTTACACTCTCTGACCCTCAGTTTTGTCCCTTGTAAAATGGGCCCGATAATAGCAAGGGGTCCGAGAGAATGTGTGAGAAGCATCCTGGTGCACGGGGAGGTCTGGTCTGGATCAGTGGTGCCGCATTTTTCACTATTACGAGCGTAAGACAAACCCGGAAAGCCGCTGCTGGAGGGGAGCGCGGGGCAGGACCCTGCCAAGCTTCGCCTCCCAAGCCCGTGGGGTCGCTCGTGGCCCTGGCGACCTCTCTGCGGGCCAGCCCGTGGGAGGTGGGGCTCGTGCCTGGCCGGGTTCTGGATGGGACGCCCTCTCCACCGGCCTGGGTGTAAGTGCGGCCACACTGCCTCTCCCCAGAGCTGCCGCACTGGGAGGCCGATGAGACCGGCGGCCTGCTGGAGAGAGTGGCAGGAGAGAACGCCAGCCTGCCGTGCCCTGCCAGAGGTGAGGCCGGGCCCCGGGGTGGGTTGGACTGGGAAACACTGTGGGCAATGCCCATGGGTTAGGGAGCGTTAGGGGGGTTCCTCACTCCCAGCCAGGCCACGCCAGACATTTTATCCTGCCGACGACCCTGTAGGATGGGTGTTAGCGTTAGCTCTCTTCTGTTAGGGGCAGTCTAGGCCCAGAGGGACTAAGCAACTTGTTAGGGGTTGCGCAGCCGGGAGGTGACCCACAAAGCGTGGTGTGGGTTGACCCCAGCGCCCTCTGCCTGGGAAATGCAGCAGCTGGGCTGAGGACGGCCCGAGGGTCCAAGGATTGGGGCTCAGTGCCCCGCCCCCACTCTTCAAGCCCGCCCCAGACTTTCTACCAGAGATGGACTCACGTGGCCCTAGGCAGACCACCCCTTGGGGTCAGCAGCATCCCGCGGGGCCAAGATGGGTCCCTCTGTGGCCAATTGCCCCGCGCTGACCCCTGCTTTGGCCCTTCCAGGCCAGGTACCTTCTTGGGGCAGTTTATACCTTCTTTCTGAGCCTCTGTTTCCTCGTCTGTACAGTGGGGTCATTCCAGGCCCTCCACGCGGGGCTGCTGTGAGGGCTCCGGGGGACAGCAGGAGTCTTAGGTCCCAGCACCGTGCCCGGCACATACAGGGGCTCAGGGCGATGTGTCGAACGAAGAGCCTCCCTTTCTGTCGGACCCGGTGGACCTCACTGCCTGCCCCAGCTGCCGCTTTTGGCTTCGGGCTCTTCTGTGGCGAGAGGGCCTGCCGTGTCCCCTGTGCGCGGGCGCTCTCCAGAAGGGTGGGTGTCTGGGTCTCAGGAGCAGGTGACAGCTTACAGAAAGCCTGGCAGGAGACTGGAACCAGGGAGTTTGCTGGAACAGGCCTGACGGAGGGCCAGGTAGGAGGCAGGTGCTGGGTGGGAGCTCTGGGCACCTCAGGGGCTCCTTTCTGAGAACGGCCCCTCTGGAGGGGCCGACGCGCCGCCCTCAGCCAGAGCGCCACCTTGTGCCTGTCGCTGGTAACAGCAAGCAGCCGTCTGGCGGTCTGGGAGCGGGGAGGGGGATCCCTGGCCAGTCAGGGGCTTGTCCTCTGCACCAGACTTCAGCGGAATCAGCATAACCCAAGCCCCCGCTGATAACCATGCCTGGCCTGCGCCTGCCCGCAGGCTGCCCTTGGCCTTCTCCCTTTCAAGCAGGTGTTTGCTGCTGGGCAGTGCTGGGCGCTGGCATTCACCAGCCACGTGGCCTTGGGGTCGGAGGGCTAAAGGAGAAAGTGCCCAGCCCGGCGCCTGGAATGTGGGAGCCTTGGTGCCTGCGGAGGGTGGCCCCGGCCCGACCGCCTCCTTGTGGGTGGGACAGAAAGGCCAGGAGCCTGGCCACTGACTCGCTCTCTTGGCCCCTGTGAAGTAGGAGTGGGGAGGGGAGGGGAGTGGTTTTCAGCAACGGCCCCGAGTCCCCTGGAATCTTCCGGGGCTGAGCTACAGGGCAGTTCTGTGGCTAGAGCTCATCCAGGGGAGAGACGTTTTGCCTGAAGAAAAAAAAAGATCCAGGGTTCAAGCCTCAGGCACAGAGGACGCGACGTGACACAGGAGCACAGAGCAGGGTGGCAGGCAGAGGCCCAGCACGTGGGGCAGAGGGGCCAGCGCAGGCAGAGCGGGCCCGGGTCCCCCACCTGGGATGCCCTGAGTCTGGGATGCCCTGAGTGTGCCACGTTCTGACTGCCACCCACGTGTCCACCCAAATGGGGTGCCCCCCCCCCATGGCTGTGGGTAAAGGAGTGGGTGAGACGGGAGAGTTCACGTCCACCCGGGGCCCCATGCTGCCCGGGAGGTGTCAGAGAGCGCGTGGGGTGTTGCGTTTGCCCACGCGTGTTAGCCCACGTTGCGGTCCCGATGGCTGACGTTGGCAGAGCGCGATGGGGGAGACAGAGGTGCCAGGTGCCGTCCTGTGAGTTTGGGGAGTGCCCCCCCCCAGGGAGGCCCCCCATCTGCATGTGGCTGGAGAAGGACGGAAGGTGGCCGAGGCCCCAGGGGACAGAGGGCTGCTCTTGTCCCAAGGTCGTAGAGCAGGTCAGCAGGGCTGGGGCTCGGGTGACCCCACCACCACTGGGTGCCGCCACCTCACGGGCCTGAGTGGTGCTCAGAAGCCCGGGTCAGTCCCACAACGCCCATCTGAGGACCTCCGTATGGCCAGTGGCCCCAGATGGGTGCCGAGCACAGCAGGCGCGATCTTTCACTTAGCGCCTCCTATGGGCCGGCACTGGGCTTGCAGCTGGGGGCACAGCGGGGAGTTAAAGCAAAGACCTTGGCCCCAAGGTAGACAAAAGAAACCTGAGTGAGTGCATCCTGTGCACGTTAGGAAGTTGGGGGTGACGGGCAAAGAGGAACGCCGGGCGGGTAACGGGGGCAGGAGTGCCATCCCACACAAGGCGGCCCTTCTTTGAGGAGGGAACCAGAAAGAGGGTTCTGGCCCCTCTCCTGTGGCCTTCAGGGCACTGGGAGACCAGCGGACCCCCAGCACGGGTGGGAGGCAGCGGGTGTGTGGGCCCCGAGGGAGCTGCTCCCGCCAGCCTAGGGGGCGAGGAGCTGCCCGGAGCCCCCCACGGGAGGGCCAGTGACATTTGCCCAAGGGGGGGCGGCGTGGGTGCCCCAAGGGGGGGGCAGATTTCAGAGCGTTCATGCTGATGACTCCGTGCGCCCCGCCAGGGGTGCCCAAGCCGCAGGTCACGTGGCGGAAGGGCCCAACCTCGGAGCCCCTGCGTGGCCGGCCGGGCCTGGAGGTGCTGGATGAAGGCTCCCTGTTTCTGGCCTCAGTCTCGCCCACCGACAGCGGAGACTACGAGTGCCAGGCCACCAATGAGGCAGGCTCCACGTCCAGGAGAGCCAAGCTGGTGGTCTATGGTAAGCAGGGCCCCCAGAGTGGGGGCTGGCTTGTGCTCACTTACCCCAACGGCACCCCTTCCCCAGAGAGACCGCCATGGGGACAGTGTAAGGGGAAGGACCTAGAACTCCCTAAATGGCTTTTAAGGTGGTCTCGTAGGTGAATTCATTTTACGTTTATTTATTTTTGAGAGACAGAGTGAGACAAAGTGAGAGTGGGGGAGAGGCAGAGAGAGAGGGAGACACAGGATCGGAAGCAGGCTCCAGGCTCCGAGCCGTCAGCACAGAGCCCGACACGGGGCTCGAACCCACAGACCGTGAGATCATGACCTGAGCCGAAGTCGGACGCTCAACCGATTGACCCACCCAGGCGCCCCGGTGAATTCATTTTATAACAAGCACCAGTGGCAGGGGAGAGAGTCCCAGAGCAGGGAGAGCCTCCTATTCCGCCTGACCCTTTCCATGGTCTTGTGGGCAGAGGGAGGGGGCCCTTCTTCTTAACAGGAGTAGGGAAAGTTTTAACTGCTCCTGATGGGCCACCTCCCCCCTCCCCGTGACCAGCCATCCTGGCTCCCCGTATAACATCTTGCCTGGGAAATTTGTTATGAAGATACACCCAAGCCCCGTCTTCAGAGGTTATGACTTGGGTCCCTCCCAGGTGACCGTGACAAACAGGTTATAAGTAGACCCGGGTGGATCCGGGGGCTCCAGCATCTTGCAGAGCTGAATGTCAGAGAGGGTGGCATGGTGCCCGGGCACAGCTGGGGCGTGCGGGTCCCCGGGAAGGCTGCTCTGGCATTCCCAGGTCCACACGGCTCCCGGTGGCCAGATTGGGGACAGGCCCGGGCCTCCTGGGACCTCAGGATCTGGGGAAGGGCAGGAGTTGGGACTGCCTGTCCAGGCCAGGAAGAGTGACCCACGTGGGGTCTGGGTAGCGGTGGCTGTCCGGAGAGGGGATGGTTTCTCCGCTTCTCTTTGCTCCCAAGTGCCCCCTAGCATCCGGGAGGACGGGCATAGGACCAATGTGTCAGGCATGGCCGGGCAGTCCCTGACTTTGGAGTGTGACGCGAATGGCTTTCCAGCCCCTGAGATCGTGTGGCTCAAGGACGGGCAGCCGGTGGGTGTCCTCTGGGGTGGCTGGGCTGTGGGTGGGATTTGGATAAGGACCTTCTGGATGGGTTCCCGCACGGGCTGGGTGTGGCGGGGAGATGTGACAGGTGTTTTGGGGGAGTGCAGTGGGCAGTGGAGGAAGCCTAGGGGGCTGCATGGTGGAGAGGGCATGGCACTCTTTTGGGAGTAAGAAGCCCCAGGTTCCGGACCCCTCTCATCAGCTCCCTCTGGCCTCTTCCACCCAGATTCCTGAGGCGGGTGGTCACCGCCTCCTGGACAAGCCACGGGCCCTCCACTTTCCCAGGATCCAGGAGGGCGATGCTGGCCTCTACTCCTGCCGGGCAGAGAACCAGGCCGGGACTGCCCAGAGGGACTTCGACCTCCTCGTGCTCAGTGAGTGAGGCCCGAGCCCCTGCCCTTTGGCGCCGGCTGGGGAAGAGGAGATTTCGCCTGCTGAGAGCCGGGGGCCCATGACGGACTCTATCCCTGTCCTCGCAGAGCCATCGGGGCAGATGTTAGATAGTCACATGATCAACCACGTAATTAGCGTTGTGTTACGTGCTACAAAACGGTAGCGTAAGCTGCGGAGGATGCACCAAGCAGGGTCCTGATCAGCCAGGGAGCTTCGAGTCATGGACCGGAGGGGAGGGAAGGGCGCACCTGGGGACCCGCACAGACAAAGGCCCGCCCCAGGGCCTTTGCCTGTGCAGGGTTTGAGGACTTTCTGCCCCCTGCCCCCTAGTCCCTCCTTCCGTGACGGGAGCCGGGGCTGCCCAGGAGGAGGTGCTGGGCCTGGCCGGTGCAGGGGTGGAGCTGGAGTGCCGGACCTCGGGGGTCCCCACGCCCCAGGTGGAATGGACCAAGGACGGGCAGTGAGTGGTCTTCCTGGCAGGTGGGGGGTGGTTCCTCTGCCAGAGCCGGGCGCACGGGGGCAAGGAGCTTGGTGAGCACTGCAGGTGCCTCCCTCCAGGGCCCAGGCGGGGGTCAGCATGGGACACCTCCCACCCCAGCCTGGAATTCCCCAGGGGGCCCTCCTCTCTCCCCCCAGCAGCATTTTTTCATGACTCAGCCAGTCTTGCTTTTTGCTTTAAACTTCTTTTTTTTTTTTTAGGTAAAATTCACAAAACATCAAATCAGCCTTTCTGAAGTGCATGCTTCTAGGGGCATTTAGTACACGCACCATGATGTGCACCGCCACCTCTGTCTAGTTCCGGAACATTCCATCGCCCCAAAAGGAGACCCCCATACTCCCCAGCCCCTGGCGACCACTCATCTGCTTGCTGTCTCTGTAGATTTACCTAGATTTCATGGAAATCCCATGCAGTCGTACGGCGGGGGGCCTTTTGTGTCTGACGTGTCTGAGCGCTCAGTTCACAGGGTCCACCTGGGCCACAGCAGGTGTCAGTACAGGCACACGTCCGGGCTGTCGCGGGTTTGGTTCCGGAACACCGCAGTGAAGCAAATATCGCGATAAAGCAAATCAGACGACTTGCTTGGTTTCCCAAGAACAGTTAGGTTTACACTCTAGTCTGTTGAGTGTGCAAAATACTTACACAGCATACGTACTTTAATTAAAAGGTAGTTTAAAAACATAGCTCATCGCAGGGCGCCTGAGTGGCTCGGTGGGTTGAGCGTCCCACTGAGGCTCAGGTCATGATCTCACGGTTCGTGAGTTCGAGCCCCGCGTCGGGCTCTCTGCTGTCAGTGCGGAGCCCGCTTCGGATCCTCTGTCCCCCTCTCCCGACCTCTCCCCGGCTCGCGCGCTCTCTCAAAAATAAATAAACCTTAAAAAAAAAAAAAAGCGTATTGCTGAGAAAATGCTAACCATCATCTGGGCTCTCAGCGAGTTGTAACCCCGTGCAACAAACGTACGTTGTACATCACGGCGTATCAAATATAATGAAAAATTTGAAATATTGTGAGAATGGCCACGATCG
The DNA here is from genome assembly GCF_023721935.1 of Panthera uncia. NCBI lineage: Eukaryota > Metazoa > Chordata > Mammalia > Carnivora > Felidae > Panthera > Panthera uncia. The sequence continues at coordinate 86,098,736 of NC_064807.1, forward strand.
TGACGCGGAGACACGAAGTGACCAGACGCCATTGGAAAAATGGCACCGACTGGCCTGCTTGAGGCACGGTTGCCACAGACCTTCAGTTTGTCAGAAATGCAGTATCCGCCTATGCGTGACTGCTTTCAAGGGCTGAATAACAGTCCATGGTAGGGATCGGCCACTGTTTGTACCCACCCACCTTTCGGCCACCGTGAACCTTCCAGATTTGCTTTTCACAAGTGGCAAGCCCGCCTCTCTGCGGCCGGGCCCTGCTTACTGGCGGCGTTTTTCTCGACCCAGGCCCATCCCTCTGGGAGACCCTTATGTCCAGCTTCAGGAGGACGGCCAGGTTCTCAGGATCCCCAGCAGTCACCTGGGGGATGAGGGGCGGTACCAGTGTGTGGCCTTCAGCCCCGCCGGCCAGCAGGCCAAGGACTTCCGCCTCAGGATGCACGGTGAGCCCGGCCCCCACCACGGGCTGCCCACTTCCCGGAGGGAGGTCCTAGGGGAGCAGCCCCGGTCCAGTAAAATCTGGGGCGAGGGCCCGGGAATCTGGCCCGGCGCTCCCAAATCCCATCGTCCCCATCCCCGGCTTTGCGAGCTTTGCTATTCCTAATCCTGCTTGGGGTTGATCATTTCTGCCCCTGTTTCTTTAAATCGACTCGGTTTACTTTATACGGAAAGACACTCATTTAAAAGGATATTTACTGTCTCGAGCGTAGGTGGGAAGTCAGGGCCACTTGGCCTTCGGGGAGGAAGCCGTGAGAACAGATACAGCAGAAGAGCACTGATACAGGGAGTGCTAGAAGGGTTAAGTGCACAGTCTATCCAACCGCGCCTTGCCGTCTGTTGTAATCAGCATGGAAGGGGTTTGGGAAGGGCGGAGCCGTCCGTTCTCAGATGCTATTTGGTGCTGTGCCCACGTGCTCCCAGGATCGCCGTGGGTGTCACTAGCAGTGAACCCCTGATTTAGGCCCGACCCTCATTTTACAGACAGGGAGACCGAGTCCCAGAGAGGGGAGTGACCTGTGCCGGGTCACGCAGTGAGTTAGAGGCAGCATGCGTCCAAAGCCCGGATCTGTGGCCCCCTCCGCCAGCATGTCCCAAGAGGCCTCTCCCGTCTGTCCCCAGATGCCCACTCTCCCCGCCCCCCCCCCCACACACACACTCCACACCCCGCAGGAGCCAGTGACATGGGGTGGGTGGGACGCCAGCCGCCTTGAGGAGGCTCCCTGTGACCAGCATTTCCTATTGTCCTCAGCCCCTCCTACCATCTGGGGCTCCAACGAGACGAGCGAGGTGGCTGTCATGGAGGGCCACCCGGTGCGGTTCCTGTGCGAGGCCCGAGGAGTGCCCACTCCCAACATCACCTGGTTCAAGGACGGGGCCCCTCTCCCGCTCAGCGCTGAGGCCGTCTACACCAGGGGCGGCCGGCAACTGCAGCTGGAGAGGGCCCGGGGCTTGGATGCTGGCACTTACACCTGCAAGGCCAGCAACCCTGTGGGGGTCGCGGAGAAGACCACCAGGCTGGAGGTTTATGGTGAGCGGTGGGCAGCTGGGGTGGGCAGTGGGGGAGGGGGTGGTCTGAGCCATGGCGGTCCGGTCTTCAAAAGTCGCCGAGGGAAGTGGCCAGAGGTACAGGGTGATGAGACCGAGGCCAGGGAGAAGGGCCATCTCAGCTTGAACAACTTCCCTCTCTTGGACAGGCGAGGATGCTGAGGCCAGGGGCGGAAGGGCCTGTCTGGGGGCCCAGGCAGAGCCCAGGGGAGAATCTAGGTGTCCCACAGGGGGAAGCGCTTTTCCGTGCCCTTCAGTGAATAATTAACTGCTCTGCGATAATCACTCACTGTGAGCCGGGGCTCCTGGGGCTTTTCATAGCATCGGCTCATTTAATCAGGGTTCAGGGGCCTGGGCCCTTGTCGCCCTGGGTCCCACTCAGGTGTTCTCTGGGGATGAGAGACTGGCCGAGGGTCACTTGCTAGGACGTGATGGGACCCTTTCATGGTGAGGGGAGCGGGGGTGGGGGGTGGGGTGGTTCTGACCGTAAATCTTGTGCTGTTTACTTGGGTGTAGACCCAACGTGAGGGGCTGGGCTCTTAGGATGCATGGAGAGGGGAGGAAAATCCAAGTGTAGGTGGGCAGGGATAGAGTTTGAGCAGGTGAGGTTTGAGACCCAGAATGCAGGCCAGTGGCATCATCCTGGCCCCTCGAGAGGATTCCGCTCCGGAGTTCCGGCCCCCAAAGATGAGGGGGGCCTGGGTGCTGGGCTGTGTGGGGTCCACGGGCATTCTCTGCGTCCCCGGCTGCCAGCTCCAGGACTCTCCTTTGGGGATCGGGGGACCTCCTGGGAATTGAATGGAAAACGTGTGCTTAAAATTTTCAAAGGGGCTTGTGACCCAAACAAGGTTGAGAAGCTCGTCCCAGGCAGTTGTCCCCCACGTCCCCTGGTGAGGACTCCGTGGTCTCAGCAGCTTGGGGGCCCTCCTCAGGGGGAAGAGAGAAGTCCCCCTCTGGCTACCCCCTTGGCCATCCAGGGCTGAGCCCCCACAGACCAGGCCCTCTGGGCTCGGCTCGCCCCAGGCATCCGCTTCCTCAGACCAGGGAAGGGACTTGAAGGGGCAGTCGTTCTGGTTTTGGGCCCTGGGGAGCCCGTCACTTAGAATTCAGCAGATACAGAGCCCTACTGTGTGCAGATATGCAGACACACACCGACAAGCTATTTATTCCGCTCTTGGTGAGCCCGCAGGGGTGGTGGGAATCGAAGGAAGATACAAGCAGCGGTGAGCCGTCGGGGGCCGGGGGGGAGTGGGGTGCGGGGAGGAGATGCGGCCAAGGGGCAGAGGAGGGAGAGAAGGCTTCCAGCCAGGGTCTGGGGAGGCTTCCTGAAGGAAGTGACATCTGAACAGGGGGTTTCGGCTAGCGGAGGCGAGGGAGGAGGCTGTTCCCATGGGGTGGGGTCGGCGAGGGGCTTGAGCTGGCCCGCCGGGCGGGGAGCAGACTGGTGTCCCCCTCTGGTCCCTGAGCGGCCCTGTGCGTCTTCCCTAGTCCCGCCCACCATCGAGGGCACTGGAGGAGGACCTCGTGTGGTGAAGGCTGTGGCTGGGAGGCCCTTGGCGCTGGAGTGTGTGGCCAGGGGCCACCCGCCCCCCGCCCTCTCCTGGCACCACGAGGGGCTGCCTGTGGCCGAGAGCAACGAGACGTGGCTGGAGGCGGGAGGCCGTGTGCTGAGCCTGGAGAGCCTGGGGGAGGCGTCCGGAGGCCTGTACAGTTGTGTGGCCACCAGCCCCGCCGGGGAGGCTGTTCTGCAGCACTCCGTGGAAGTGCAGGGTGAGCCTCGGTCTGTCCCCCGCCTCGGGCCACCTGGGCTGCGGACCCCTCCTCCTACACCCACTGTGCGTGGGTCCCCGCGGGCCGCCCGGGGGGTTGCGAGGTGGTGAAGTGCCCGGGAGGCGGACGCCTGCGCCCATCTGGGCTGGAGGTCCTGCAGGGCCACAAGGGGGTGGGCTCGAGCTCGGAATCGTGGTTCCTGTTCCCGCTGGGGACCCCGAGCCGGTGACTTGGGACGGGACCCCACTCTGCCTTCCGGGTGCTCCCGGTCAACGGGACGGACGTTGATCAAGGACTCCCTGAGGCCCAAAGCTGGGCTGTGGGCTTGGTTCCGGGGTCGGCTGGGGTGGGGTGGGGCCTTTTCGCCTGCTCTCTTGCCTCCGAAGGACACTTCTCAGGCATCAACTCTGGGCTGGGCGTGGTGCCAGGGATGAAGCAGGGATCAAGGCAGACGACACTCCTGAGCTGTCCGTCTGGTGGGGAGACAGGCCAAGCCTGTGGGGAGGCCGGGGGGACCACTCACTCACTCTGTCTTGGGTGGTCCTGGAAGGCCTCCTGGAGGAGGAACCATTTCTGGGGGACCTGAAGGGTGAGGTGAGGTCTGGGTCTTGCTGTCGGGGTGCTGGGGACTTGGGTTCGCTCAGCTCCAAACACCCAATGGTGGGTCCTGCCCACAGTGCCCCCGCAGCTCCTGGTGGCCGAAGGCTTGGGCCAGGTGACCGCCCTCTTGGGACAGCCCCTGGAACTTCCCTGCCAGGCCTCGGGCTCCCCAGCGCCCACTCTCCAGTGCGTATGGGGTGGCGGAGGCCAGCGCCGGGGGGCGGGGGGGGGGCAGGCAGAGTGCATGCTGGGGGGTCGGTGGGGATGGGAGACCCTTCCCCTTCCCCGGAGTACGAAGCAGGCCGCCGAGCCAGGGAGGTCCCGGCCAGCCTGACTTGCCTGGCCTCAGGCTGACCTGTCCCCACCCTCCTTAGGTGGCTGCAGAACGGCCGCCCGGCCGAGGAGCTGGCTGGGGTGCAGGTGGCCTCACGGGGGGCCACGCTGCACATCGACCATGTGGAGCTGGGCCACGCGGGCCTCTTTGCCTGCCAGGCCACCAACGAGGCGGGCACTGCCGGGGCTGAGGTGGAGTTGTCCGTGCACGGTGAGGGGGCGTGGGCAGCCTGAGACACCGGGCTAGGGGGGCGGGGGAGGGGGAGCAGGGGGGCCACGGCCATCCGTGCCCTCGTAGGCCTGCCGGACGAGGGAAGGGCACAGGGCTGGTCTTTTCCTAGACGGCATTTCTGGACTGGGCTTTCCCGCTCCCTAAAGAGACACAGTTGTGAGAGGCTGGCCTCGGCTGCTTCCGCGCTTGTCACGTGTCCAGTCCACAGGCCCCCGCTCGCCCCCTCCCAGCCCCGCCCTCTCTGCTCTCGCTCTCTCCACGCCGACCGCGCCGGGCTTCATTCCGTTCTTTAAATACATCCGCTTTCTCACCTCCACGCCTGCCCATTCGGTTTCCCCTGCCTGGAATATTCTCCCTCTTCCTCTTCGCCTGCCCAGCTGCTCCCTATTTCTCAGGCCCGTCCTAAAGCACCCCTTCCTCCAGGAAGCCCTCCTTGATTCCGCCGTGGTTCTAATCTGCAGTGCCTAGCCCGTCGTGGCCATAGCCTACCACCCACTGTCTTAAAATGGCTTGTTTGGCTGTCGAGCTCCACGGCCCAGCTCTGGGAGCTCTGGCAGGGCAGCGCAGTTAGCCGCTGTTCTCTGCTATACCCCCGGGCCTTGTACCGAATAGATGCTCAACGCACGTATGGATGGGTGGATGAAGGGTGGATGCATAGATGGGAGAATTCTAAAGGGAAAGACCTGCTTTACTGGCTCCTGGTCTGGTGCTCTCCCCCTAAGCCAAGCATCCCTCGGGTTGAGCGGGTGGAGGCCGGAGGCCAGCCCCGTAAGGACACTCCCTATTCTCCAGGCATTGAGGGGGTGGCTGGATAGTCACTGCGCCCCTCCTGACCCTGACCGGGACCCACCCTGCCTCTCCCCCTGCCCAGAGCTCCCACTGGTGGCCATCGTCGGGGGCGACAATATCACAGCCCCTTTCCTGCAGCCTGTGACCCTCCAGTGTGTGGGGACTGGGGTGCCCACCCCAAGTCTCCGCTGGTGGAAGGATGGGGTGGCCCTGGCAGCCTTGGGGGGGAAGCTGCAGGTACGTTTAGGGGCCCCAGGGCTGGTGGGGCAGCTGGGCGCGGGTGGAGGGGCCACTTTTTAGGGATCCTGGTGACCCTGTACGGGCCCCTGGCAGCCTGGGAACAGGATGAGTACTGGGTGGTGGGCCTGAAGAGGGGAGGGAAGTCGGAGGGGCATAGTCGGGGCAAGGGGAGCATCCCGGGAATCTGAATGCATAGCTTAGGACTCCACCCCCGGAGCCAAACTGTCCCCTGGACTCCCTTCTCCTGCCCCTGGGCTCTGCAGCGACCCACTGCTCACTGTGTCCCAGCATCCCTCTGACCACCCTAATAGGGCCCCGTGTTCCCCATGGCACACACGCGGCCGTCCCTCCTCCCCCTCCAGATCGAGAAGGTGGACCTGAGGGATGAAGGCGTCTACACTTGTGCCGCCACTAACCTGGCTGGGGAGAGCAAAAAGGACGTGGTTCTCAAGGTTTTGGGTGAGGACGGGGGGCACCGGACGGTGGGGACGCGAGGGCCCTCGGGGCCGCCCTGGGCGGGCAGGGAGCAGGGGATTTTAAAAACATAGCACGTCCTCATCTGCACGCCTATTTACTTTTGCTTCCTCCGTTCATCCTCGGGTTCGTTTACGTCCTCGCGTGCGTGCGCAAATCCCAGCTCTTGTCACTTTTCCCGGCTGCCTAACTTTCCACGTCTCTACTGTGCCGGCTCGCGGCTGTTCCCACAGAGCTGGGCGCTGGGGTCTTTCCGGTTGCGGAAAGGTGGCAGCCTGGTGCCTTTGTCCTCGTGCCGGTTCAGGAGTGGGGTTCCTCGGGCAGAGGACGGGAGCCGTTGGGGGCTTTTATGGCCCAGGACCCTTCGGGGAGGCTGGGGAGGGCTATCGGGCATGACCGAGGGGAGATGGGCCGAGAGGAGCCCAGAGCCCACATCCACTAAGACGGGGCTCTGCTCGTCTCCCCTAGTGCCCCCCAACATCGAGCCCGGCCCGCTGAACAAGGCAGTGCTGGAAAATGCCTCGGTAACCTTGGAGTGCCTGGCTTCAGGTGTGCCCCCTCCTGGTAAGACCCCTCCCCTTGGCCGAAAGCCATCCCAGCCAGCCCCCAACTCCCCATCTAATGAGGCCGGCCAGCGCCCCAGGCACCGCCTGGGCTGTGGACAAAACAGGGAGGGATCCGTAGGACCTTCCCCTATTTCTCGAATGTTCCTCTCTTCTCAATGTGTCGGTCACTGCCGGGGCCCCGGGCCTTTGCACTGGTGTCTGAAGCAAGCAGGGCTTCTGTTCAGAACTCGCGATTTCACAGGGCCGCCCTGGGGCTGGGGGCAAGGACCGGGACCTCAGAGTCGCCGTCTGTCTGGGGCTCTTGTCTAGAGCTTGGGGCTACGGGGCGTGAGTGTTCGGCGGACGGGATGAGCTCTGGCAGGATGTAAGGAGGCCAAGGCTGCAATTGGTCCATGCTTGTGGGGCTGAGGATTCAGAGCGTGCCATGATTCCCTCTGCCTCGTGAGTGGTCTCCTGGCAGGGAGAGGAGTTGAGGGCGGCTGGGCTGGCTTTGACTCTCCTTGCTCCTGGCAGCTCCAGCCTCCATCCCATGGAACTTCCCCTCTGCCTTCTGCCCTGTCTCAGACAACCCTCCCCTGTTCCAGCCCCAGCCTTCTTCCTGGAAAACTCTGGCTTTCTCCAGTGCCTGACATAAAGGCACACCATGTGGCCACCCTGGCCGCCTTTGATGGGTGCTCACGACACAGGCACAGCCTGAAGGGCGGGCAGGACTCCTTGCATCTCTCTTCTCTCCCCCAGATATCTCCTGGTTCAAGGGCCGCCAGCCTGTCTCAGCCCGGAAGGGAGTGACAGTGTCAGCTGACGGGAGAGTTCTCCACATTGAGCGGGCACGATTTTCTGATGCTGGGAGCTACCGTTGTGTGGCATCCAATGTGGCAGGCAGCACGGAGCTGCAGTATGGGCTACGGGTCAATGGTGAGCTGCCCTGGGACTGAAGGGGTCCTTGTCCCAAAAGTAATCCCTGCATTTATGTGTCTGTCAGTCTGTCCGTCCGTCCATCCTTCCACCCATCCATCCATCCATTACCCGTGCATCCATCCATCCATCATCAATCCATCTACCCATTATCTATCATCCGTCCATCCATCGTCCATCCATCCATCATCCATCCATCTACCCATCCATCGTCTATCCTTCCATCCATCACCCATCTATCCATCCATCAATCATCAATCCATCTACCCATTATCTATCATCCATCCATCCATCCATCCATCATCCATCCATCTACCCATCCATCATCTATCCTTCCATCCATCCATTACCCATCTATCCATCATCCATCCATCTATCCATTATCTAGCCATCCATCCATCATTCATCCGTTATTCATCCTTTTATGTAACCATCCATTCAATCCTTTGCCCATCCATCCATCTAACTATCTATCTGTCCATCTACTTACCCATCCATCCATTCCTCCATTTATCTGTCTTCTGTCCAACCACTTTTATTGAGTACATCCTCTGGGGCGGACCTTGGGGCTGTAGCCCCAAGGAAACAGACCCAGGGGCCTTCTGTCTAGTGGAGAATACAGTAGTTACACAGTCACCCAGTATCCTATCTTCTGACGATTGTGCTAAGAGTTAGTAAAGAGGAGGTATGACCCAGTGCCTGGAACTGGGACACTGACCTGGCCTGGGGAGTCCCAGAGGTGTCTTTGACAGTTGGATGCCTAAATGGAGACCACCTGCCAAGGGCTGACGCTGCAGAGATGTGGGGAATTATGGGAGCTGGAAGGAGGCTGGGGGCCAGGAGCTTACCGGACAATGGGAGGAGGGGACGGGGTGGTGCAGGTGGCCAGATGGAGGCTGGGGAGGCAGAGCCTTTATGCTAGGAGCAATAGGTGGCTGGGCAGGAGGCTGGGACCCTGGGCATCGTGACCGTGACCGTATCTCCCAGATACCGTTGAGTCTTCTGACCATTTTCCGCCCTCGAGGGGCTGCCTGCCAGATAGCTTTTCATCTGATACCTCTGCATTGGGAAACAAAACTTCCCAGAGGTCGCCCCCTGCCGTCCGCATCCTAAGGACCTCATGCTCACTGGAAGTCCCAACTTCAAGTGCTATTTGTCACTTTCTAACTGGTCAGCCTTGGCCATGACTTACCCTCTCTGAGCCCCCGGTTCCCGTCGGTGGAAACCCCCGCATGGTGGGGTCAGGATGCGAGGAGCACCCGTGCTGGGAGTGGCGTCCCTGTGCTTTTGTTTGTGGCCGTGTGCCCTGTGGGGTGGCCCGGCCAGGGGCCCTGCTGGCTTCGCCCCCAGTGGGGCTCACCCTGGGCCCTGCGTTGTCCCCCGCCCTGCAGTGCCTCCACACATCACACAGCCACCCAGCCTGCCAGGCCCCGTGCTGCTCGGAGCCCCGGTCCGGCTGACCTGTAATGCCACTGGAGTCCCCAGCCCCACGCTGCTGTGGCTGAAGGATGGAAACCCCGTGTCCACCGCAGGGGCCTCTGGCCTCCAGGTCAGGCTGGGCAGCCCTGGGTCACCTCTCCGGTGCCTCAGGAGGTGCTGGGAGCAGAGGTCGGGCCCCGGGAGCTCCGAGGCGAGGGACGAGCCGCGGCCGCCGAGGATGGTCGGCTGGCGGGAGGAAGGAGAGTCTAGAGCCCCGTGGATTCCAGAAACATGATACGTGCCACCAGCGTGAGCCGTATATGTAGTTTTGGGCTTTCTGGTGACTACGTTCAAACGAGTAACGAGAAATGCACGAAAGCAGTTTCAGTAAAACATTTTAGTTAAGCTAATCCAGCCAAAAAATCCATGATCAGTATGGAAATTATTAAGGCATTTCCCAGGGTTTCTTTTTGTTCCAACTCTTTGCAGTCCGTTGTGTCTTGTCCCCTTGGGGTTCAGCCCCATTTCAAGGGCTCCGTAGCCACAGCCCGGCTCTAGAGGGAGCACCGATGTAACTCGTCCACCAGCCGGCGGAGGTCCTGAGGCCTGGGGACAGCTCACGGCTCCCCCGCATTGTGGGGGGGCTCTGGGGTCTGGGGCAGGCTGCCCAGGGGAGCCCAGCAGCAGGGCCAGCATGGGAACGTGTGGGTGCTGCCGTGCGTAGCTTGACGTGGGCTTCCTTCTGGGGACACAGGTCTTCCCTGGGGGCCGGGTCCTCACCCTGGCCAGCGCCCGGGCCTCCGACTCTGGCAGCTACTCGTGCGTGGCCGTGAGTGCAGTGGGAGAGGACCGTCGGGACGTCGTCCTGTACGTCCACAGTGAGTCTCAGGCTCGGGATGCTGCCTGGGCTCGGCCGGGGGCTCAAGAAGGTGGGGCTGGGGGCGTCCCTCCCCAAACCACGTCCAAAGCGGGGTGGCGGAGGGGGCGCGCCGGCCTGAGACCGTGGCTGCCTTCGTGGGGGCGTCAGTTGGAGGTGAGCTGCTCCCCCGTCGCAGACAGGGAGGCAGGTGAGTGGCCCGCACAGCCAGGAGCTCGTGTTCAGGGAACAGGTGGAAGGAACACGACGTGGCAGGGAGAACCCCGGGCCGAGTCAGGAATCGGATGTTCTCACGGTCCTCGATCAAAGGGGTAACTGCTTTCGGGGAACATTTAAAAATTTTAAAAACTTTTTAAAAAGGTTTTGTTTTTTTGTTTTTTTAGATTTTTTAAGTTTAGTTTGGAGAGAGAGACAGCATGAGCAGGGGAGGGGCAGAGGGGGGGGGGAGGAGAGAGAGAATTCCAAGCAGGCTCGCACCTAGAGCCCCACGTGGGGCTGGAATCCACAAAACCGTGAGATCGTGTCCCGAGCCGAAACCAAGAGTCGGACCCTTAACCAATCGAGCCACCCCGGGGGCCCCAAGACACTGTGTTTCTAAAAGAATTTGAGATCATCGTAAATTCACATGCACTTGTAAGGATTAGTACAGAGAGATCCTGGGTCCCCTCTGCCCAGTGTCCCTCGACAGAATCCTCCTGTAAAGCACACAGCCACACGTGGGGGTATCGACGTGGCTATGCGTCACCATCCTGCTCAGATTTGGGGGCCTCCTCTTGGAGCAGGACTGGGAAGGTCCTTGCGGGGAGGATGAGAGGCCACAGCTCGGGCCGGAGGGCCCCTCCCAGCGCTGACACCCCCCCCCCCATGCCCTGCTGTTTGCTCCTGGCTGCCAGAAGTGGCCGGGCCTGACCCCGGGCCTGGCGTCCTGCCAGCCCCACCCACGTGCCTGAGACCCCTCTCCTGCCCCCTCCCGCAGTGCCCCCAAGCATCCTCGGGGAAGAGGTGAACGTGTCCGTCGTGGCCAACGAATCCGTGGCCCTGGAGTGCCGAAGCCAAGCCGTGCCCCCTCCCGTGCTGACCTGGAAGAAAGACGGCCGCCCCCTGGAGCCGCGGCCCGGCGTCCACCTCTCCACAGACAAGGCCTTGCTGGAGGTGTGCAGGGCAGGGCCTGGGGGGGCCCCTACGAGATCAGTTCAGCTCAGCGTGACCCGGCGCCCGGGGCACATCCTCCTGACCTGGTCAGAAGCTGCTGCAGGGGCCTCGCTCGGTCCCCACAAAGCCGAGCCTCTCGCTTTTCACCTGTTTTTTACTCCTTCTTCCAAAGCCTCCTGGCCTTTGGGGATGGGAGCCCTTCGTCGGGCCTCTGGCCCAACAAGGGAAGGGTCGATGAGGGCCGGGGACTGTGGGGACCGCAGCCTGGATTTAAATGTCAGTTCCACCTCCTCCTGGCTGGGCCGCCTCAGGCAGTGTCTCGACTGCACCGGCCTCCGGTCTGTCACCTGTAAGCACATCGGTGCTGCTCTTCTGGGGTGGCTGGAGTTCAAAGCCAGCCCCTCGAATGCCTCATCCATGTCCGCTAGGGGAGGGGAGGTACTTCTCCAGCTGTTGGGGAGAAACTTCCACTCCAGCCTCTTCCTCCTGCTCCCACCCCTCTACACCTTGTGATGTGATCATTCCCAACTCTGAACACCTCATTTTGGTTTCCTGTACCCACAACTTAGCTTCGTCACCTCCTCCGTCAGGATCTGACCTCTGAGGACGGGACCGACCCCCACCCCCCACCCCCCACCCCCCGCCACCCAATCCTTCTTCATTTTCTACCTTCCCTTCTGGTCTGCTCTGTTGGACTTTCCAAAGAGGCCGGGAGCAGATTACAGGCGGGAGGGGGGCTGACCCAGCCACACGCAAACCATCCTTAGCGGGGCTGGGGTGTGGATGTGAAGTGGGGTGAGGCGGGCAGGGCCGCCATCTGGGGAGCCCAGTCCCCGTGCCGGCCCACGTCAGGCCACCACAAGCTGTGGCTTCTGGAAACGTCACGGTGCACCAGGTAGGGGAGGTACTATCATTGCCCCCAGGTTCCAGGTGGGGAGGCTGGGGCGCAGTGAGGTCAGATGACCTGCCCAAGGTCACACAGTCTGTTCAGGGGTGACCCCATCCCGGTGCTGCCCCCGCTGATGGCTCATTCTTGCTTTCGGCCAGGTGAGCAGAGCAGAGGTGGGGGACGCAGGCCGCTATACCTGCGAGGCACTGAACCAGGCGGGCCGCTCGGAGAAGCACTACAACCTGAATGTCTGGGGTGAGGGTCTCGGGGGCTGGGCTGGGGTCCCTCCCCTGTCCCTGCCGTGGCTGGCTCTCATGCCCCCAGAGGAGTGCTGCCTCCATGGTCCCGGGATCGAGGCTTTTTCTGTTCCCCGCCCCTGTCCCTTCCCGGCCCAGCACCTACCTCATTTGCCTCTCTGTTCTCCCCCAGTGCCTCCTGTGTTCCCCTCGAGGGAACCCCGCATCCTGACCGTGACCGAAGGGCACCCCGCCAGGCTGTCCTGTGAATGTCGGGGCGTCCCCTTCCCTAAGATCTCCTGGAGGAAGGACGGTATGATTGCCTCCCTCGCCCAGCCCCGCCCTGGGTGCCCCCCCACAGTGGAGGGCTGCTCCTTGCCCTCGCTGGGTGCCCCCCCCCAGAGCCTAGCTGAAACAGAGACGGGTGGGCTTCTGACACTGGGGGTAAGGGTGCCGTTTACAGAAGTGACAGTGCCCTCAGCCCCTCTCTGCTCGGTCCCTGAGTCTGCCAGTGAGTGCTGGGTTGGGCCGTGGCCTCCTCTTCCAGAAAGCCCTCCCTGACCCCCACCCTAGGCTGGGGCAGGGCCTCCTTGACATAACCCCTGAGAGTTTACCTGTCGTGTAACCACCCTAGTTCTTCAATGTCTGCTTCTCCATGAGTCTGTGAGCCCCGTGAGGTGTCATCTTGGCCCCCCTGAATTCCAAAATTGGTATAAAACGGGTGCTCAATAAATAAATACTTGTCATTCATTCATTCACTGAACCAATAGTTGCTGAGGGCCTCTCCGTGCCAGGCCCCGTTCTGGGTGTTGGAAATATGGCAGCAGATTGGGGGTAGTCAGGTAACAGGGAGTTAGTGAATAACTTAGATGGTAAGTACTACCTATGGAGGAAAATAAAGCCAGGAGACGGAGGAGGTGTTTGCAGTTTCAGGCTGGGTGGCCACGAACGTTTGGCCGAGCAGAATTTAAGAAGGGGAGGGAGGGGTGAACATGAGAATATGGTAGGGAAAAACATTTCAGGCAGCGGTCTTAGCAGGTGCAAAGGCCCTGGGGCCGGGCGGGGATTCAGGCGGGACCGGATCTGCAGGCAGACCCGTGATACGGAGAAGCCCAGGGATTGTGGGAGCTCAGGGATGGGATTTGGCACTCGGGGAAAGCTTCCTGATAGATGTGCCGTGTAAGTGAACGCCTTCAAGGGTGAGCAGAAGCCGGCCAGGACGGGTGGGAGGACACACGTTCCAGGCGGAAGGACCGGGGACCAGGGGCTTCTTTCTTGCTGCCTCCAGGTCAGCCCTTGCCAGGGGAGGGGAACAGCCTCGAGCAGGTGTCAGCGGTGGGGCGGCTGCTGTACCTGGGACAGGCCCAGCCGGCCCAGGAGGGAACGTACACCTGTGAGTGCAGCAATGTGGCGGGCAATCGCAGCCAGGACCAGCTGCTGGAGGTGCATGGTGAGCCGGGCTGGGACGACCTGAACCCGGTGGAAAGGGCCAGAAGGGCGGGCCACCAGGCACCCCGGTAGGGCAGACCCCACCCTCCAGAATCCGAGCAAAGACAGAAACAGTGACGACGAGAACAATTTCCCGTCCCCCCTTGACCACTGGGGTTTTACGAGCTGCCCCCCTGCTCAATCAGCCTCTTCCAGCTCGTGACCTATGCGCGTGCGCGGGGGGGGGCCCCCCCCCCCCCCACCCCCCCCCCCCCCCCGTGGGCCCAGAGAAACAAAGTTTATCTGGACAAACCTCTGTGAGGTTCCTGCACATAACGGGAGCCTGTTTCCAGAGACTTGTCCTGCAGCGATGCAATTAAATACCGCAGCCTTGTAGACATCTAGAAAATTCTAGGAAAAAAAAACAAGAAAAGCACCATTCAGCATCCCACCTATGGAATGACGCCCTGCCCCAAACAGTCCCAGTGTCCCGTTCAGGCCCCAGGAAGCCCCTCGTTTCTGAGGAAGGAGACCCCTCACAGATCTTCAGGGCTGTGCTGTGATTTTATTCTCCAAACAGAGGGCCTGCCCCTGATTTCCAGGGTGCAGGAGAGGGGCGGAGAGGTACTGGTGCGGCCCCCGTTATAGAGATGGAAAATGGAGGCCCAGAGAGGTGAGGTCACCCGGCAAGGTCACACAGCCAGGGAGTGGCCAGGGGAGCACAGGCGGAGTGGGGGCCGGCCCGGCTCGCGGCAGATGCTTGGTGCCCCGGTGGCCACAGCAGCCCTCCCTGACGCGCTTTCCCCTCATCCCCAGTGCCGCCTCGGATCGCTGGCCCCCGGGAGCCCCACACGCAGGTCTCTGTGGTCCAGGACGGGGAGGCCACTCTGTGGTGCCACGTCACAGGGAAGCCCCCGCCCAAAGTGACGTGGGAGTGGGGCGGCCAGCCGGTGAGAGCCGAGGCCGGCCTGCTGCTGCGGAACCAAGGCCAGAGTCTGCACGTGGGGCGGGCGCAGGCTGCCCACAGCGGACGCTACACCTGCGTGGCCGAGAACGTGGCCGGAAGGGCCGAGAGGAGGTTTGCGCTGTCCGTGCTGGGTGAGGACCCGCAGCGTGTTGAAGGAGGGCGGGATGCGGGGCCCGCTGGGGAACACACTCTACAGAGGCCTGGACAGGTGACACAGCACTTTCAGGGTGACTGCCGCCCCATCCTCGTGATTCCAGTCTTTTATTGAGCGCCTACTGTATGCCTCAGGGTGGGGGCAGGAAGTGGTAGGAGATAAGGTGAGCAGGGATGGGTTTAGCGAGGCCTCTCTCATCATGGCCCCCACCCCTGCCACTGCCTCAGGATCCCTGGAGCGTGACCTCCTTCTGAGTGGGTCCTTTAGAAAGCACAGAGGTGCTTGGCGTGTGGGTTTAGGGGGCACATCTGTGTCCACCCCGGCCCTAATTCCGGTCTCGTTGCTGAGTTCTTACTGAATCCTCCTGGCATCCTTCTGAGGGAGAGGGGAAACTGAGGCCCAAGGTTTGGCTGCTGCCAAAGCCCAGCCTGTGGGCACCCGTCACTCCCTCCAGCGGGAGCCACTCTGATCTTGTCACTTCTGTTCCTCAGACTCTCCCGACCGGGGGTGGGTCTCCTTGCGGGGCACGACTGTTGGGGGACAGGGAAGGAGCATACAGCCCCCATATGCAACCTGAGTGTGGTTTCTCCTCTGTGTCTAGTGCCCCCAGAGCTCACCGGAGACTTGGACCCAGTGACCAACGTCTCTGCTGCCCTGCACAGCCCCTTGACGCTGTTCTGCGAAGCCACAGGCGTCCCACCCCCACGGGTCCGCTGGTTCCGAGGGGAGGAGCCCATCAGCCCCGGGGAGGACACCTACCTCCTGGCAGGTAAGGTGCCAGCCAGGGGAGAGTCTGGTTGTCAGGTCTGGACCTCTGCCTCCGCCTCTGTTTATCACTTGCCCCTGCCCACTGACCCTTCGCTGCCGGGCCTGGTTGGGAAAACCATTTAGCCATTGGTCCCCCAAGAATGCAGCCGAAAACACTGGCTAGGTGAGGTAAACGACTGGCTTTAAGCGTGGAAAAGACTTCCTGCTCGGTTTCCCTCCTGAAGACGGACAGTGACTATGTGCACAGTTAAGGCTCTGATAAGTCTTGCAGCAAAAATTCTCATGGCATGTCCATAACATCCCCCAGAACAGTGACACACTTTCAAAATGCTGAGCCAAGCACCTTCTCCTCTGAACATTCATCCTCCCCACAGAGCTGGTTTGTGATAGTTCTTACTGGGGAACTATGAAAGGGGAAACTGGGGCCCAAGAGGCAGTGTCCCATCCACGTTTTGCAAGAACCTCAAGACCCCCCTGAAGTTCGGCCTCGGTGACCCAACAGTTGTTCCACGTAGCCAAAGCTGGGATGACAAATTAGGTTCCCCTGTGCACCACTTCTGAGCACTTGGTGGGGGTTGCCAGATGCCTTGCGATAGGAATTCAGAGACTGCATCTGGGCGGAGGAGAGCATGGTGATCCATTAGTGATGTCTGCCCCCCCAGGTGATCCATTGGTGATGTCTGCCCCCCGGGTGATCCATTAGTGATGTCTGCTCCCGGGTGATCCATTAGTGATGTCTGCCCCCGGGTGATCCATTGGTGATGTCTGCCCCTGGGGTGATCCATTGGCGATGTCTGCCCCCGGATGATCCATTAGCGATGTCTGCCCCCGGGTGATCCATTAGTGATGTCTGCCCCCCAGGTGATCCATTAGCAATGTCTGCCCTGGGTGCAGGAATAGTAGTAATGGTATATCCGGTGTATCTGCCTTCCCTGGGCAGGTCTTAGATGATCCTTGGGTTTTCCTGGGAGGAACTGGCTCACCTCTGAGAGGTCCTTGGGAGAAGGTGGCTTTTTTCCAGGGCCACCAGAATCCCATGGCGGGGGTGGGGGTGGGGGGTTGGGAGTCTGACCTAGACCAGGACTACAGAGCCCATTTTTAGCCATAGTCAATTTCTAGAACCAAGGGTAGCCAGCTTACAGATCCTTCTTATTAGAACAGGGCCCTCAAGTTTACCCATGCACTAATGTCCGGGGCTGTCTCTACCTGTTTATCCTCCTGGGCCTTAGTTTTCCCATCTGAGGAATGGAACGCTGGGGGAGGTAGACACACACACAGCGAATTGCCACACCTGACACACTCCTCTTCTGGTGGGCAGCCTGGGCTCAGCTTGGGACAGAGGCTGTTCAGAACCGTGCCTGGAGTCCACTCCCCTCCCTCCCCAGGTGGCTGGATGCTGAAGATGCCCCGGGCACAGGAGCGAGACAGAGGTTTCTACTCATGCCTGGCAAGCAACAAGGCTGGGGAGGTTCGGAGGAACTTCAGTGTGGAGGTCCTGGGTATGCCCCAGCCCATTCCTATGAGCACCCCATGAATCCCTCCTCTCTTGTCTTGGAGCTTCTGGGGGCTATCCCCAGGACTAAGGGCTCATGCTATAGGGGGCATTCAACACAGGAAGGGGGGAAAGACCAAGCCTTGTTTTCTTTGCCTCATCAGCGGCCTCTGCTCTGAAGGTGCCATGGAACTTTCCGGAAACAGCAGGGACTAACCCCAAGTGACAGGGGGCACATATTCTCAACACCACCCAACCGTCTTCCTCCGATCAGGGCCTTCCCGCAGAGGCACTGGGACTTCCCTCAGCCAGCAGCAAATGTTTATGGAACTCACTGCCCGTGGGAGCAGGCCTAAGGGGATGGGAAACTGAGGCACAGGAAACTGAAGGCGGTTGCCTTGGGCACTTGGTTCTGGGCTCTTGGCTTCCTGCTTCATGGTTGTTCAGCCAACCCTGGTCAGCAACCGTCCGTCTCCCTGCTTCTTCCCAGTTCCTCCCAGGATTGAGAACGAGGACCTGGAGGAGGCAGTCAAGGTCCCCGAGGGGCAGACAGCCCACCTGACGTGCAACGCCACAGGTGAGGGCCCCTCCGGTGGGTTGGGACAAGCATGAGAAGTCAGCTTCAGAGAGGAGGGGGTGCCTGGGGGTTCTGGCCTGCCCCCAGCCCCAGTGCTCCCTGTGGAAGGTCTCTGTACATCTTGAACTTGGCACCACATCCCTGCTCATCTTCGCACTGGCTCTGCCTCTGCCCCAAACACTCCTCCCCACTCCTCACCTGGCTAGAGACCTCAACTTCCAGGACTTTCCACAACGCGTCCTTGGCTGACCCCTTGGGCCCGTGGGCTGCCTCCACTGGGGTCCCACAGGCCCCAGGGCTTTCTTGTCCCAGCCCCAAGCACCTTCGACCATAGTAACCTTGACATCTGTATACCCCAGCTGGGATCTGAGGTCCATGAGGACCCAAGGACTGCCTTGTAACCGTGGTTCTCCCAGTGCCTACCAGAGGAGGCTCCCATTAATGCTTGTGGACTGGGGGGGATGGATGGGTGAATGGATGAAAGGGATAACTTGCCTTTCTGTCTTGCCTGTCTACACCAAGCGATCTCTGCCCCGTCCTCCCTAAAGAAAAGGCAGTCAGCCACATAGGAAAGGTCCCGGGCCAGGCTTGGAGGCTGCTCCTATGTCGTGCCCTGCTGCAGGGGCCTCTGGCCTGAGAATGGAAAATCTATGTCCCCTGCCCTACCCCGGAGCCACCTCTGACCTCTTGGCCAACCCAGTCAGAACCTTCCGAATGGTCTCCTCTGCCTGTCCCCCTCCTTACAGGCCACCCACAGCCCAAGGTCACGTGGTTCAAAGATGGCCGGCCCCTGGCTGGTGGAGACGCCTACCGCATTTCTCCAGACGGAGCTCTCCTGCAGATCGTCCAGGCCGACCTGTCTAGTTCTGGCCACTACTCCTGCATTGCAGCCAGTGCCGTAGGGGAGAAGACCAAACACTTCCAACTTAGTGTCCTGGGTAAGTGCTGGGCATCTTCGGGCCTCCCTGGGCGCCGAAAGGAGGGGGAGCCAAGGTGGCCAGCTGCGAATAGACAGCTTCCCGCAAAGCACTCTGCTATTTTTTTCGTTCCCATTTCTTCAGGTTCAACAACAACAAAAATAGTCATAGCTGTATCGGCTGAACGTTTGTCACAGGCTGGGCGTTTGCGCAGGCCTGATTGGTTGGACAAGCCTAGGGGGTGGGAGATGTGCTCGTCCCTCTGTGTCACCAACGAAGCGCTGAGGCTTGGGGAGGTGACGGGGCCCCCAGGTGTCCGTCCGTCTCCCGAGGGTGGTCGGCACGGACTGTCTCGGCAGGAGAAACGGGGATCTAGAAAATGAGAGGACTTAATAAATAAAATCTGCTTGTACAAATGGTGGTAGAAGGGACGGTCCCCTGCAGGACCTGAAAGAGGAAATCTTAGGACCAACGAGAGCAGAGGGAGAGGGGGACGGATTGGAACACAAGCCGAATTGACAAGGCTCTGGTACATTAGTAGATGGGCTGGCTGTTAAGAGCCTTCTGGGGAAACTGAGGCGGGAATCGTCCTAAACTTCCCCTGGGGCACTGCTTAGCGGTGGAAAGCGTAGGCTCAGAAGCGAAGCACCAGGAGCTGAGATCTTTCTGGATCCTCGGGCCCAGGATTAGGGATCTCTGTTAACGATCGTGGCACCCCCCACCCCCCGCCTCCCAACAGTGGTTCCCACCATCCTGGGAGTGACCGAGGACAGCGCAGATGAGGAGGTGACAGTGACCATCAACAACCCCATTTCTCTGATCTGTGAGACACTGGCCTTCCCCTCCCCCACCATCACCTGGATGAAGGACGGCGCCCCATTTGAGGCCTCGAACAACATCCAGATGCTCCCAGGTGATGCCCTCTGTCGGTTGGAGGAAGGGACTGGTGAGCCTGAGTTCATGTGACCTTGGGGGTGACCCTGCCCCCTGCCCCCACAAGCAGGCACCCACGGGCTGCAGATCCTGAATGCCCAGAAGGAAGATGCGGGACAGTACACCTGCGTGGTCACCAATGAACTTGGGGAGGCCATGAAGAACTACCACGTGGAGGTGCTCAGTGAGTCGGGGACCCTCCCGGGCACCAGCAGGGCGGGCAGGAGGCTGCTTGGGAGCCCTGGGGCCCTGGCACCTGGACCACACGGATGCCCTAGGTATCTTCATGTGGCTTACCTCCTCTGACGGTCCCCAGGCAGCCAGGGCTGACTCAGTCATTGTAGGACCAAGGGCACCAGGAGATGGAAACAAGTGACTTAGGACTTGGGCCACATGGACGCAGATTCCCACCAGTCCCGGTTTCCTTCTGTCACCCGCGCCGCGGTGCGGCCAGAGGCCCTACACCTTGAGACCTGGCACCCCCAGAATGGCCCCCAGAGGTCACCCCAGGAAGTCCCCTGCCTCAGACCTGCCCTGTCCCGTAAATCGCTCTCAAACCAACACTCTCTCCCCTAAATGAACAGTGACAGGAGCGGGTCGGTCTCCAGGGTCCCTGTGGCTCTGCTCTTGGGAACCAGCCGCCCATTTCTGGGACCGCCCTGGGGCCACAGTGGGCACTGGG
The DNA here is from genome assembly GCF_023721935.1 of Panthera uncia. NCBI lineage: Eukaryota > Metazoa > Chordata > Mammalia > Carnivora > Felidae > Panthera > Panthera uncia. The sequence goes on from NC_064807.1 coordinate 86,118,685, forward strand.
TCTCAGCAGCCCTTTCCTAAGCCTGCTCCTCAGACCCCCTTGTGGCTTTCAGTCCCTCCTTCCATCTCCAAAGACGACCCCTCGGGGGAGGCCGGCGTGAAGGAAGTGAAGACCAAGGTCAACAGTACTTTGACCCTGGAGTGTGAGTCCCGGGCCGTGCCCCCGCCCACCATCAGCTGGTACAAGGACGGACGGGTAAGCTCGGGGCCCCGGGGTCCCCCTGCTTCTGCTTGGAACCTTCCGGAGAAGGCAGTCAGAGCACCTGGCCCCAGAGCTGGCCTGGGCCCTGCCCTACTTTATATTTTAATAAGAAATCCAGCTCTTTGTAGGGAACAGGTGTCATCAACATTAAACTCCACATTCACCTGTCTAACTCGCCCGGGTTTTCGGCTACACGGGTTCAGGGTTCAAAACTGTCAGAGCACTACCCTCATTTTTAAAATCTTATTAAACTCTTAACTACTCTCATCTAGGTCTTTTCTGCCCCTTCTTTCTTTCTTTTTTTTTTTTTTTTTAATGTTTGTTTATTTTTGAGAGAGAGAGAGAAAGACAGTGAGCGGGGGAGGGGCAGAGAGAGAGGGAGACACAGCATCGGAAGCAGGCTCCAGGCTCGGAGCCGTCAGCCCAGAGCCCCATGCGGGGCTCGAACCCACGAACCGCGAGATCGTGACCTGAGCTGAAGTTGGATGCTTAACCGACTGAGCCACCCAGGCGCCCCTGCTCCTCATTTCCGATCGCCCCCCCCCACTCTTCCCACCCCCAGCCCGTGACCCCCAGCCAGCGGCTGCACATCCTGGGCGAAGGCCGGCTCCTCCAGATCCAGCCCACGCGGGTCTCAGATTCAGGGCGATACCTGTGCGTGGCCACCAACGTGGCTGGCGAGGATGACCAGGACTTCAATGTGCTCATCCAGGGTGGGTGGGGGCCGGTGGGGCGGGGGCGGCACAGGTGGGGTGGGGAGTGTCCCTGCTTCTGGAATGGTCTAGCAGGAGGACTCTGTCCCAGGCGGCTGGCTCTTCTTCTCATTGCTGGCCGCCATGTCTCACCCCCAGACCCCTGGCCCAGGCCTCTTCCCTTAACTGGCTGTGACCTGGGGACATCACTGCCCTTCCCCCGTCTCCCGGCCTTGGTTTGACCTTTGTAAGATGTGGGTCATCCAATCAGGTGGCTTTGGGGGCCCCCTCCACTTCTGAAAGCCAGTGGTTTTGTGCCTCTGTGCTCCGCTCAGCAAACCCTAGTTACAACTTCGTGTCTGCTTCCTCCCCTGAGAGGTGTCACCATGCCACACAGTCTCTTGAGTCCACTGGACGTGAGCTGCAGAGGGCAGAACTCTATCCCAGTGCCTAGCGTAGTAGCTGCTCAATAAACACTGTCTGAAAGAATGAGTGTCTTCGAAAGCTGCCTCGACCTTAGGGATCTCCTCTAACAGTGGACTTCTCCAGCCCTGAGAGAGGCTGGCACGGGAGTCTTTTGGAACAGAAGCGCACCCCCGTCCCTCAGCTGTGCGTCCTAATGGCTTTGTCCCCCACCCCAGTGCCCCCCATGTTCCAGAAGCTGGGCGATGCCGGTGTGGACTTCGAGATCCCGTCCAGGGAAGAAGAGGTCCGCGGTGGGGTGACGGAGTACCGGGAGATTGTGGAGAACAACCCTGCCTACCTGTACTGCGATACCAATGCCATCCCTCCCCCGGAGCTCAGCTGGTACAGGGAGGGCCAGCCCCTCTCGGCCGCAGACGGGGTGTCTGTTCTGCAAGGTAGTTTAGGGTGTCGGGGCGTCTGCCAGGGAGGTCGGGGCGTCTGCAGGCAGGGATCGGGGGCACACTCACCTCGGACTGCCCTTATGTGTCCTGGGAACTCTCCTGGGTGCTGCCTGCTCTGTGACCGCGGGCAGGCCGCACAACCACCCTGGACCTTAGCTGCCTTTTGTAAACTCGGGCTAGACGCTCTTTGCTTATTTGAAGACAGGAGCAGGATCCCCCTTTGCCTCTGGTTTCTAGAACGAGCCCACCTCTGGGCTTCAAGGCCTGTAAGGTCCTGGGATAATTGGCCAAAGCTGGTGTCTTTCTCTGCAGGGGGGGGCGGTTCCTTTATTGTGATCTCGTGAGGACCACACTGGGGCAGGGGATGGGGGTCCAGGCACAGAGCCCTGTATCGTCTCATCAGTGGGGAGATCATGTGACCTTTCAACGTAGGATTTGGCCTGTGTCCTGCCAGGCCGGGGGCGATGGTGGGGCTGGCTGGGGGAGCCCAGGCCTCTAGACGAACAGGGCCATTCCAAGGGTCGTACTTTGGTGCTTGCAAAAGAAGACAGCCTCTTGGAGACGGACGAGAGGCGATGCTTACTGAAGCTGCTTATTGCTGTCAGAAACCCCCGGACTGACCCCTCAGCCAGGCTACTGCCCTTGGACTTGGACACTGATCCAGATCCTGGGTACACAGTGAGCTCAGTCACATGCTGATGCCTACCTCAGGGCCCGACCAGAGGTTAATCCCAGCCATCAGCTGATCCCCTGGTCCTAGCCATTAACCTCCAACCCTACCACTGCCCTCTGGCCCTGGCCACCGACCCCTAGGCATGGGCACATGGTGGTGGTGGCCACAGGTGGACCTTAATTCTGAACCTGACCATAGATCAACTTTACGTATCAAGTGACCCCCCCCCCCCCCCCCCCTCCCCCGCCACGCCAAAACGCAGCCACTGTTTCTCCAGTCCTGGCTACTGTCCCCCGGCTCTGTAGGTAACGAGCCCCTGCTTCTGACCCTGGCCACAAGCACACCACAGCCTGGGCCAGTGATCCCCCAACCCAGACTCCTGAACTCATAGTGACCCCAACCCGGCTCCGCGGGAGACCATCGCTAGCCCCCTCCATAGATGCCAGGATCTGGCGCTGGCTGTCTCTTGATCACAGAGTCCCAGGTGACACCCCCAGCCCCCCGCTTCCCCCTCCCCCGCAATCACCACAGCCCAAGAGCTGCCTCCTCACCTCCGAAAAGCCAATGCCTGGACCTTTGCCCAGCTCTCTGCCCCCTCCCTCTGCCTTCATCACGGAGCTGGGCTCAGCGCCGCCGGGCACTCTTGGGAAGCCTCAGTCCTTCCATCTGTGAGATGGGAGTGGTCCTAGCACACAGAGTCAGAGGCCGGGAAAATGCTCAGCCCAGGGCCTGGCACCCCGCAGGCGGGGCAGGCTGATTCTCCTCCATTTATCTCCGAGGAGGTGGGCCAGGGACGTCTCCCAGGTCCCCTCCAGGGGAAAGAGCGGGCCTCCTTGCCCTCGTTCAGGTCTCGGTCCTGTGTCCCCGCAGGAGGTCGGGTCCTGCAGATTCCCCTGGTGCGTGCAGAGGATGCCGGGAAATACTCATGCAAGGCCTCCAACGAGGTGGGCGAGGACTGGTTGCACTACCAGCTGCTTGTGCTGAGTGAGTGGCCGGCCTGGGGCCCGGGGGGGTCTGGGTCTGCAGGGCCCATGGCAGGGGGTGGGGAGGGGCTCCTTGCCGTAGGGGCTAGTCATAGCCAGTCCTGCTGTACCGAGAGGTTGATAACATAAGGCACACGACCTTGGGCTGGGGGCAGATTCCAAGTGGCTCTGTCGCCTTGGGCAAATCACGGGCGTCCGTCCCTGTGCCCCAGGGTCCCTAGCTGTGGCGCCGAGGGGGGCTTGGCCGGTAGGGCACAGGGAGCCCCAGCCGGAGCCTGGCGCCACGGGCTGCTCTCACGTCCACACCCACCCCCCTACCCCAGCGACCTTTCCCAGGCAGGCTGCCCACTCCTCAATCTGCTCTCTCTGACCCCCAGCCCCACCTGTGATCCTGGGTGACACAGAGGAGCTGGTGGAGGAGGTGACGGTCAACGCCAGCAGCACCGTCAGCCTCCAGTGCCCGGCCCTGGGCAACCCCGTGCCCAACATCTCATGGCTCCAGAACGGGCTGCCTTTCTCCCCGAGCCCACGGCTGCAGGTCCTGGAGGACGGGCGTGTCTTGCAGGTGAGGACGTCCCCCATGACTCAGTCCTGCTGGTCCGGGGACCAAGGAGCTGACGTTATCTGTGCCAGACGAGGCTCTTTGCCCGAGAGCGTGTCGGAGCCCCTGGGATTAAGTTCTGCCCACCAAATAATCCTACGTGAGGAGCTCGCTGGCAGCCCAGGGCCACACGGAGTACCCGCAGAGGACACATACGTGTGCCACATCTAGAGCCTGGCGCGGCAGGAAAGCCGCGCGACCCTCACAGAGCTGGGCCCGGCACCCTCGGTCACCCGGATCCAGGCACAGCTGTACGGGTGCCCAGCACAGCACGGAGCGGCCCTGCTCGGGGCTGGGGTTGGGGGGGGACGGTTGTCACCATCTAGTTTGCTCTAGGGAATCACCTAGCACCAAGCTCACGCTGTGCCCCAAATGTCCCAAAGAGCCCTTGACGGACGTGGGTGGGGGGTGCCCCTCGAGCACTGCTCCGTGCAGACAAAGGCGGCGGGCAGACAAAGGAGCCCTCACGGTCCTTCCTGGGGGAGCCCAGAGCCCGCAGGCCCGTGGCGTCTCCCAGGCACCTTGTCCCTGCGCCCGCAGGTCTCCACGGCCGAGGTGGCCGATGCCGCCAGCTACATGTGTGTGGCGGAGAACCCGGCGGGCTCCTCGGAGAAGCTCTTCACCCTCAGGGTACAAGGTGAGCCGGGCTGAGCAGCAGCCCCTGGGGGTGCTCCCAGCTCGGGAGGACCGCTGCTCCCTCTCTGATCTCTGAGCCTTGTGTCGTCATCCGTGGGGTAGTAGTGACAAATAGTCGTGACTGCACAGCCATGCTTAAAAGATGCTCCAAGGCAAGGCGCCAGGAGCTCCGAAGGGCCATGTTCCACTCTGTGGCTCCCTGCCCCCCCCACCCGAACGCGCTCTCATGGGTCTTTCTTTCTCCCGGTGGCTGCGGGGACAGCCCCACCACGAATCACAGGCCCAAGCTTGGAGCAGGTCACTGCCATGGTCAACAGCAGCATCTCCCTGTCCTGTGACGTCCATGCTCACCCGAGCCCTGAGGTCACGTGGTACCGGGACGGCCAGGCCGTCTCCCTGGGAAAAGAGATCTTCCTCCGGCCTGGTGGGTAAACTGAGGCTTGGAGCCCAGCCTGAGGCTGTGTGGGGAGTCAGAGTTGCTTCCCCAAACCTGGGGACCACACCGGGAGTCTGGGAGGACTTGGGGACTGTGGGCCGGGGCCCCGGGGCCTATTTGCTGGTGCGAGGGGCCGGCTCCCCCCCCCACAGGCACCCACACGCTGCAGCTGGCCAGGACGCAGCCATCAGACTCCGGGATGTACCTGTGTGAGGCCCTCAACGCCGCCGGCCGAGACCAGAAGCTGGTGCAGCTTAGCGTGCTGGGTACGTCCTGCCTGTCCCCCACTCCTTCAGTGAGCCCTCGGCCCCACACGCTGAGGCAGCACAGACAGGAAAGGGGGCAGCCGGCCCCGGGGGGGAGCCTGGGATGCCCTGCACCGTCTCTGGGCAGCAGGGTGGGTAACATCCTGGCCTGCAGAGTTGGACACGTTGCGTTTGAGACCCACCTGTGCACTTCGTTGCTCTGTGATCTGGGGCAAGTCGCGTTCCCTCTCTGAGCCTCAGACCTCCCGTCTGTAAGGTGACGGTTGGCACAAGGATGGCTTGTGAGTGCTTACCCGGCACGCCGTGAGCCCCGAGGTCGAGGAGGGGACAGCAGGACAGCCACGGGGGGGCTGGCCCAGGAGGGGCCCTTCCCAAGCCTGATTGATCCGAGGTTCTCAGTATGCGGCCTTTGTCGGGGCCTCTGGTCTTCAGACTCCTCTTGGGGAGAAGCTGGCCCAAGTTGTCATGACCCAGAGCTCACTGGAGGTTTCCATCTAGCCCCGGGGCCGGTTGGTTTGTTAGCACGGTGTTCACCTACTGTGTGTGCCCTGTGGCAGGTCCCGTGGGCTCACGGCCGGGGGTGGGGGCTTCCGTGCTGGTTTGCTGGAGGGACGTGGACTGTGGGGGACCCCCATGGGGGGCTCTGACCCAGCCAGGGCCTGCCCCGTGCAGGAAAGAGCCCAGGAAGGCCATGGGAGGATCTCCCCATCTAAGAAACTGAGGCCCAGAGAGGGCAGGAGGCTTTTCCCAGGACCTGGACTCTCGTCCCCCCGCTCCCTGGGGCCGGCTCCACTGCGTGACCCCTGTGGGCCTCCGTCGGCTGTCTCCCCTGGCTGGAACCAGGGAGGACACCGGGAAGGCTGCTGTGCCTCAGTCCGCTCACCTGTTTTCCCAGTGCCCCCCACCTTCAGGCAGGCTCCCGGCGGCCCCCAGGATGCGATCCTGGTCCGGGCTGGGGACAGAGCAGTCCTGAGCTGTGAGACCGACTCACTCCCTGAGCCGACCGTGACCTGGCTTAAAGACGGGCAGCCCCTGGTCCCGACGCAGCGCACCCGGGCTCTGCTGGGTGGGCAGAGGCTGGAGGTCCAGGACACCCAGGTGAGCGGCCCCGAGGCATGGGCAGCAGTGGGTGGTCGTGGGGCCCGGGCCTGGTGAGCCCAGGAGGCAGGCAGGGTCAGGCAGCTGCGTGGCAGGGTGTAGGGACGGTCACCTCCTTAGTCTACAGGGCCTCGCACCAAGTTGCTTAGCAGCCTGCAGGGCAGGTGACGTGAGAAGAGCACGGGGCGCCAGAGCTGGCTCTGAACTGACCTTGAGCCGTCCGTGCCCCGGCACCTGCCTCCATTTCCCTGGGATCTAGAAGCCTTCTCCAGGCCCCCCTGGCTGCGACCCTCTGGGAGCCTGCTCTGCCCACCCTCCCTGGTGTGGATTAGACGCTCACAAGTGTTTGTTGGATGGATATTTGCTGCTCCTCTGGGAAACCTTGCTGGGCTCCCGTCTCCTGGCCCAGCTCCGTCCCCCCGCAGCGAGGGGCTTTTTCCTCCAGGCTTGGCTGATGTGCAGGCCCAGGGGTGGGTGGGGGTCTGGAACCTATGCACTCACCCTCCAACAACCCTTCTGCTTCTTGAGGTTCTTGGGAAAGGCCAGCGGGTCCTGTCTCCTCTTTGGCTTCCCAGGCGGGACCAGCATATTTGGGGAGTCCCTTCTCCAGAAGGTTCTGAGGCCTGGGTGTTTTGGGGGGGCCCTAGGTATCCCCCTCCCGGCCCCGTGCACACCATCACCGCGTGTTCTCTTTGTCCCAGGTGTCGGATAAAGGTTTATACAGCTGTAAAGTCAGCAATACCGCGGGGGAAGCCATGCGGACGTTTGTCCTCACTGTCCAGGGTAAGCTGGGGACCAGCCTGAGAGCATTGCCGTGGGACCCCCTAGCAGCACACAGGGCCGCCAAGGATGGGAGGGGCAGTAGCTAGAAAGAGTCAGTGGCCCTGCGTACTTAGGGCACAGGATACGGCACTGAAAAGACCAGGACTGTTGTTGACTTGCTCTCTGGGGCTCAGCAGGGCGCCTTGGTTCCTCTGAGCCTTGGGTTTATCTTCCGGTGAAGGGAGGAAAAGTGGTACCTGCCTACTCGGCAGACAGGGAGCGTTCAATTGACGGGCTGCCATGAGTGTATCTATAAAGTGCCCAGCACGGCCCTGAGAGAGTCAGGCAGTGGGAGCCCTGTGGCCATGTCGCCACTATTTTGAGCCCTGGGGGGCCTGCTCCCTCAGCCCAAGGACCGAACACAGATGGCATTTGACTGGATGTGGCTCAAGCTGGGGGAAAAGGGGGAGCTCGCTTTAGGGAACTAAAGGATGAAGGCTCAGCCAGACTTTCTTGGCATCAGGTATCATATCAGTTAGAATATAAGCTCAGCTGTGTAACAAAGAGACCCCAAACCCCAGTGGATTAAACGAGAGAGAACTTTACCTTTCTCGTGCAAAAGCCCAGAGGTGAGTGTCTAGTCTGGGGGTCGGTTGGGGGGGGGGGAGCTCGGGGCCTTCCGAGTGGTAGGTAAATTACTGAGTGGTAATTTGGGGCCCGGGATCTTTCCATCCTGTCGGCCACCCACCCCTTAGGGCACTGCCCCTGTCCACATGCATCCCGTCCCAGTTCACAGGAAGCAGAAAGGAGCAGGAGCAGAGGGCAAGCATTTTTGTTCTGAGCGAGTGATGCGGGTCTGCCCCCTTGCCTGGATCCCGTCAGTGGGAACATAGGCCGCTGGCCCCAGCAGGCTGCAAGGGAGACTGGGAAATGTAGTTCTACCTGAGTGAGCCTGTACTCTGCTAAACTGCTGGGCGAGATGGGAAGGACAGGTGCGTGTTGGGGGGTAAGGGGGTGGGGGGGCGGACATCAGCTGTCCGCCCCAGAAGGCAAAGCCAGGAGCCTGCCCACCAGGCAAGTAGCAGGTGGAGCCAACCGTGAGCCATATTGAATACGGCTGTTGAAACTTATCGACAGCAGGTTTGCTGCTTCAAGCCTTCTCCTGTTGGCTGCTTTGACGAGTGGTGAGAAGCGGGGGGAACGTCTGGTCCCTGAGGACAAAGACGTTTCATCCTGAGCACAGCCATTTTTGTTCCACTGGTAGCGGTTGCCTGGGATGCGTGACGCCATCCTGGCTGAGCAGGAGAGAGTGTTGGGATCGATTAGTGATGTCTGCCCTGTTCACAGCCGGGTACTCACCATCCTTGGGCTGAGTGGACCCCTCTGGGCTCTGCTCTGCAGGCAGTTGCTGGTTCTGTTTACATCTGTGAGTGAGGCAACCTTTATTGCTACCGATGGCAAAGCATAACATGTCGACTGCTAACCAGAAGGAAGAGCCCGTTGAGTGTCCCTAATCCGCCCGGGCGGAAGGAAGGGGGCCGCGGAATCTTAGGATCCTGGCAATCTGGCTTCTCTCCTGCAGTGCCCCCAACATTTGAGAACCCCAGGACAGAGAGAGTGAGCCAGGTGGCCGGGAGCCCCCTGGTGCTGAGCTGTGATGTGACCGGGGTCCCTGCACCTACTGTCACCTGGCTGAAGGACAGAATGCCTGTTGGTGAGTGCATCCTGCCCTCTCAGCGATGACACAACAATGGCAGCGACCTTGGCGAAATCAAAGGCCGGCGGGGTCCTGTCATCCCACCCCCTATTTGTCTTTCGACCCGATCGGCCCTTGAAATCCCAGTGTGGAAACCCATTCACGTGGGGGCTCAAAGGCTCCCTGCGTTTGTGTCCCCAATCAGCTCCCACAAGTTGGGTGCAGGGTGGGTGCTGAGGGCCCGGGCGGTCTGCCCCTGGGCTTGGCGTCGGCCCCCAAAGCTGCTGCTTCCCCCAGCAACTCAGCTCCGTCTGGCCCGGCTGCCGGTCACCCCCCCCGTCCAGGCCTTCTTCCCTCTCCCCTCACCCACCCGTAGGTCTGTCGGCAGAGCCCTCCCTTCATCAGCTGCTAGACGCCTCTGGTGCCAGCCAGCTCTCTGCTGCCCGTAGCCTTTCCCTTTCCGGCCACCACCGTCCCCCTGCCCCGGGAGGGCAGCAGCCCCCACACGGGTCCTTGGTCCAGTCCCCGTCTCTAGTGCCGTCTCCAGACGGGGAGGAAGGGATCTCAAAGTGCAGCTCTGAGGAGGTCCCTTGTCTTTCTCTGTCTCTCGGTCTCTCTGTCTCCCCCACCCAACCCTCCCTCAAATACAGCTTTATCCAGATTCACATACTGTGCAATTTATCCGTTTAAAGCTTACGATTCCATTCTTTTTAGTATATTCACCGACCATCCCCACGATCAATCTTAGGACATTTTTATCACCCAAAGGGAAACCCCATTTCCCCCCCAGACCTGCCCCCAACCCCAGCCCTAGGCAGCCACTGGCCTGTTTTGTGTCTCTGTAGGTTTGCTTGTTCTGGACACTGCACACAAGTGGAATCATGCACTATGTGACCTTTTGCGACTGACTTTTCTGCTTAGCTTCCTGTTTCTAGGGTCCATCCATGTAGCAGCGGGTGTTAGTTCCTCATTCTTTCTTTCTTTTAAGTTTATTCATTTGTTTCGAGAGAGGGAGAGAGAGAGAGAGAGAGGGGCGAGAAGAGGCAGAGAGAGGGGAGGAGAGAGAGCAAATCCCGAGCAGGCTCCATGCTATCAGCACAGAGCCTGATGCAGGGCTCGAACTCACGAACAGTGCGATCATGACCTGAAACCAAGAGTCAGACGCTTCACCAACTGAGCCACCCGGGCGGCCCCGTTCTTTCTTTTAAGTTCAAGTTTTTCTCTCTTTTTTATGGCTGACTATTCACTGTGGGGCTATATCATATTTGCTCTATCCTTTTCATCAGCCGGTGGACGTCCGGGTTGAATCCCCCTTGGGGCTCTCATGAATGATGTGCTGTGAAGTGTTTAAGGACGAGTGTCCGTGTGGCTCATGCTCTCCTGTCCCTTTGGGCTACACCTGGTTGTGGAACCTCTCTGGGCCCCGTTCTCCACCTCCTCTCGTGGCACACGCTGTTTCCTCGTGGAAATACCCACCCCGGCCCCCCCACCCCACCCCGCCCAGTGCCTCTACTGGCTGGTTCTTACCCGCTTGGTTCAGCTGAGACCCACCCCCTCCCAAGACCTGCCTGACCCGTCTTGGCTCCCTCGGGGGCTTCACAGGGCTGGTCGTGCAGGATCCCGCGGGTCTCACTGTCTCCGATGCACTTTGAGCCCCTAGAGGCCACGGGCCGTGTCTCACTCGGCTTTGATCCCCAGGCAGACAGCCGGACGTGCAGTCGTTGGTTTAGTACGTTTCGTGTCCAGAGACTGGCCGCACAGTTGAGAACGCGGGTGAGGGTGGCCCGGCCTGGGCTGGGCAGCCAGGGGAGGCTTCAGGCCGAGGTGCGGCTGGACAGACGGGGGCCATTCCAGGCTGGAGTGGGGGGACAGGTGCGTGCAGCCTGAGCAGAGGCCCTGGGGAGCCCCTCGCGAGACTTGCATCGGGGCCCGGAAGTGGTCAGTGAGTGGCTGATTTACCCTGATTGGAAGCCCTGGTGGGTGACAGCGGGCAGGGTAGAGATGGGCGGGAGGGGAGGGGGGCCCTGGGGGCCCACAGGAAGAGGGCCAGGCCTCGGACACTAAAGGAAATGGGGCACCTTGGCGAGAAATGCCAGTAGGGACAGCTGTGGGTGGGGCACGGGGCCCTTAGAGACCCAGCTGAGGAAGGTTGTGATGTAGGCAGCAAAAGACCCTGCCCCTGTCTGGGCCTCAGTTTCCCTGTGAGCCCCAGAAGCGGGTGGGCGATGCCAGGGTTCCTGGGGTCCCGCGAGTGTGGGGGATGGGCGCCTTCTCCAGGAGTCACGTGACTTGCGTGGGGGGCCCTGTAGGTGGCGCCCGGGGCGGTGCGGCCGTGCGGGTGAGGGCCTGGCACGTCCCTCCGTCCCACAGAGAGCAGCGTGGCGCATGGCGTGGTCTCCCGGGGGGGCCGCCTCCAGCTGAGTCGCCTGCAGCCCGCCCAGGCTGGCACCTACACGTGCGTGGCGGAGAACAGCCAGGCCGAGGCCCGCAAGGACTTCGTGGTGGCCGTGCTGGGTACGTCCGCGCCCTGTGCCCCCCACCCCCGTGTCCCTCCCCCATCGTCAGCCCCCGCGCGGGCCCCCGCCTCACCATAGCCCCCGCCGCAGCGGCCCCCCGGATCCGGAGCTCGGGTGCCACGCAGGAGCACAGTGTCCTGGAGGGGCAGGAGGTGCGGCTGGACTGTGAGGCGGATGGGCAGCCCCCGCCCGACGTGGCCTGGCTGAAGGACGGTGGCCCGCTGGGCCAAGGCGTGGGCCCCCACCTCCGGTAAGGCCCGCCCCGTGTCCTCCCGGGTCCCTCCGCCCCCACCCCGAGCAGCAGCCACAGCCCCTTACGTGCCAGCTCTCGGCTCTCCGGCCCCGAGCAGGTTCTACGTGGACGGCGGTGCCCTGGTGCTGAAGGGCCTGAGGGCCGAGGACTCGGGCGCCTACACCTGCGTGGCCCACAACGTGGCCGGGGAGGACGCCAGGCTGCACACAGTGAGCGTGCTGGGTGAGCAGCGGAGGGGCGAGGAGGGGGGCGGCTCTGCCCTCCCGGGGCTGCCGCGGCCCGGCCACTGTGGGGCCTCCACCAGGGGCATCTGGAGGGGGGATGCCGGGGCCGGGATGCCGGAGACCTGGTTCCAGCCCCAGCCATGTCCACACTGTGAGCCAGGCCACCATACGGCCTCTCTGGGCCTCTGCATCCTTTCTTAGACTAAAGGAACAGGTGCTCCCGGCCCAGGGGCACGGCGGGAGAGTTGGGGAGTAGGGGGGGCGGGTGAGAAGAGAGCCATGGGGTGAGCCCGTGCCCCCCTGTGCTGGGTTTCTTCCTCTCCTGGCACCGATGTGTGGCTCTAAGAACCCCATACGAGATGGTTGCTGCTTTCTGGAATTTGCCCGAGAGCATCCCATCTCCCCCACCCAGACCCTCTTCCTCAACGCCCTCACTGCCCCCCTTTTCCTCTCTGCCCGCCCCCAGTTCCTCCCACCATCGAGCAGTGGGCAGAGGGCTCGGGGACCCTGGTGAGCAGGCCTGGGGAGCTGGTGACCATGGCGTGCCCCGTCCGGGGCTCCGCGCCCATCCGCATGAGCTGGCTCAAGGACGGGCTGCCCCTGCCGCTGTCCCAACGCACTCGCCTCCACAGCTCGGGCCGCACCCTCAGGTAGGGGGGAGGCTCCCCGGCCCCTGGGCCAGCTGGTCCCAGACACAGTCTCCAGGCAGCTTGGGTTTCAGAGCACATCTGAACGGTTTTCAAATAAAAATAATACATATAAGCACGCAGAGGTCTGTGATGGGGACCCACCCCCAAATGGAACTCCAGTGACAAAAGAGGACTCTGCCCTCAGGTTCTCCCAACCGAGGGAGGGAGGCAGAGATCCAGGTGATGACATCTGGTGGTTTCCAGTTCAGCCTGCCTTGGGGTGGAGGAAAAATCAGGGAAGGCTTCCTGGAAGAAGGCTTCTGAGCCTTCTTCAACACTTAGTTCCGGGCACTGGGAACTGGGCAGTGAGCAAAATAAAACCTCTGCCCCTGCAGCTGCTTTATCAGGGGAGGAGAGCGGACACTGGGTAGAATGTCACAAGGGATACACACGCTGCAGAATAAAGTAGGGGAAAGAAAAAATGAGAGGTAGCAGCGGAGGCTGGTATTTTAGGGTGGTCAGTGATAGGCACTCAGATAAGGCGACATTTGAGCAGAGGTGGGCGGAGTTAAGAGAGCGAGCTGAGCGGATTCTGTAGGGAGGAGCTTCCCTAACCGGAAGAGGGTTAGAGCAGCAAGTTCAAAGGCCCTGAGGTGGGCATGTGCCCGTGTATTCAAGGAATGGGGGGAGGCTTGCGGGGGGGGGGGGGGGGGCCAGCAGGCAGGTGTCTCCTTGGGTGAGACACTGCAGCCGGTGGGAGTGGAAAAGCAGGAGATCTGGCCTCGGGGTGAAGTGAGTCAGAGAAGGCAGCAGGGGCCAGGGAGTCTGGGGCTTTATTCTGGGGGCACCCGGGAACCGGGGAAGGGGTTTGGGGCCGACGCTGGGCCCGTTCAGGTGAGTTTCAGAGCTGCCTCTCTGGCAGGCAAGCCACTGGGAGACAGGAAAAGAGGACTGTTTTCATGAGCCACCTCCCCTCCCTCTTTCCCCCGTCACCCCTCTCGAGGGCTTCAGGATTTCCCAGGTGCAGTTGGCAGATGCTGGTGTCTTTACCTGTGTGGCTGCAAGCCCAGCTGGTGTGACCGACAGGAATTTCACCTTGCAGGTGCACGGTACGGACCGGGGGCGGGGGGTGGGGGGTGGAATAAATGTGTCCCTTGGCCTTGGGCCTGAGAATCAGGCCCAGTGGGCAAACACAGAGACTCAGTCTTTGATTCGCTCGGTTGCTCATTCATTCACGCCACAAGCAGCCGTTGGACCCTGCGGTGTGCCAGGGCCTTGCTGGGCACCGGGGTGCGACAGTGAGCAGCAGAGGCCCCTGCCACCGGGGGGGTCAGTGCAGGAAACAGCTCTGTAAAGAGGCAGTCGGAATTCCAGGCAACTAGTGACAGCAGGGGAAGGAGAGGAAGCTACCGGAGCCCAGAAGAGGCCTCCTCGACTGGCCTGGGGAGTTCAGGGAAGGCTTCCCGGAGGAGGCGAGGTCTACGCTGAGGACTGGGGACGAGAGGGAATAGTCCAGGAGAAGGGCGTTCTGACTGATACAAGAACAGCCTGCGCAAAGGTGCAGGGGCGAGGGCCATGCGAGGACTCGTGCCCGCTCTTGCCCTCCACAGTGCCCCCTGTCTTGGAGCCGGTAGAGTTCCAGAATGACGTGGCGGTCATCCGTGGCTCCTCGGTGGTCCTCCCCTGTGAAGCCCGGGGAAGCCCTCTGCCCCTAGTGTCGTGGATGAAGGATGGGGAGCCCTTGTTGCCCCAGAGCCTTGAACAGGGGCCCAGCCTGCAGCTGGAGACAGCAGGAGCTGGAGACTCGGGCACCTACTCCTGTGTGGCCGTGAGCGAGGCGGGGGAAGCCAGGAGGCATTTCCAGCTGACAGTGATGGGTGGGTCATCTGTCCCCCCCCCCCCGCCCCGCGCCAGCGTCTCTGGGCCCGGGGGCGTCGGAGAAGGTGGCGAGGGAGGTGACGTCCCCTGGTGCATCTCCCCAGGGGCGGCTGCCTGGGTGCAGGGTTTGGGGGGAAGGGCGGGCTCATACCCGATGCCTCGCTGGCCTTGACGCGGGGGTTGGATGGCCTCATTCTCCTGGGGCTCTGCTCCTCAGCTCTGTCCCCCAGTGTTGTAGAGCGGAGACAAAGGGCCTGCCGTGTGCTTGTTGGCTTTAAAGCACAAATAATTGTCCCAGGCAAATGGGCCCGTGGTTTCTGGTGTTCTCAGGATCCTCTGGCACAGCGCCCCGCCCCTCCGCCTTTGGTGGCCCCTTCTGCGGTCAGCGTCCGGATGGTGGGGGCTTGGAGATGCACCCCAGCTCCCAGCGCTGAGTGCAGCCGCCATGCTGACCCCGGGTGGGGTGTTTTGCAGACCCCCCCCACATAGAGGACTCGGGCCAGCCCGCAGAGCTGCTGCTGACTCCCGGCACCCCCTTGGAGCTCCGCTGCGATGCCCAGGGCACCCCGCCGCCCAACATCACCTGGCATAAGGACGGGCAGGCCCTGAGCGGGCCTGCAGACAGCAGTAGGGTGCTCCGGGTAGAGGATGTACAGGTGCAGCTTCCCCACTGCTGTGGGCTGGGGCTGGCGGAGGGGAGGGGAGGGGAGGGCAGGGCAGGGGACGAGAGGAGGAGGGAAGGACCCCACAGCACTTGGCAGTTAGGCTGAGCTCTTCCTTTGTGTGGGGGTCACCCACCCGGGCCAATGCCCTCGAGAGCTCCCAGCCAGGTCAGGGCCAAGGCTGATGCAGAAACCGGGTCACTCCCCAGCCCGGCCAGAGGAGGGCTGGTGCAGTCAAGAGGCACTTCCTGGAGGAGGCAGGCTTTACCCTGGCCGCAAAGCAAGGGTGAGCTGGAGATGGAGAAGGAACGTCCCAGGGAGGGGGCTGGTGGGAAAGGGGGCGTGGCAGACTCAGCCGGCCTGAGTCTGAATCGTGGGGCCCGAGTTGTGTAGGAAGGAGACCAGATCAGGAGGTGGGCAGGCTGGGGCCAGAGGCAGCTGCTAACCCTGGTCCATCCATAGGTGGGCGATGCTGGGCTGTACACGTGCCTGGCCCAGAGCCCCGCCGGCCAAGCGGAGAAGAGCTTCCGGGTCAGGGTTCAAGGTAGGGCGTGCCAGGGTGGCGGCCGGAGAGGCAGGCGGGATGGGACCCGCAGGGGCAAGTCCGTCTCTCATGCCTTCTCTGCTGCCCACCCAGGCCCCCCGCACGTTATAGGGCCCCGAGGCCCCCGCTCTGTGGTCGGCCTGGCTCCCGGGCAGCTGGTTCTGGAGTGCTCGGTGGAGGCGGAGCCAGCACCCGAGATTGAATGGCACCGAGATGGCATCCTGCTGCAGGTGGGTGCCAGGCAGGGGCCACCACCTTCTGTGGCCCTCCGGCCCCGGCCCCTGACCAGGCCGGGTGACCCGGGGCTAGTTACTGAGGTTCTCTGTGCTCTCCCCTGAAATGGGAACCGAAGCTTGCAAGTCTTCTGCGAGCATGAGTCCCTTCTGCGACATCCCCAGTAGGCAGAGCCCGAGGGCAGGAGGCTCATTCCCTACCTGCCCCCTCCCCCACCCCGCCACCCCCTCCCTCACGAACCTGTTTCCTCCCTGCCTGGTGCCTGGCCCAGCCTGGCCCGGTGCTAAGGAGGATCTCTCCACCCTGGGGACCCTGTAGGCGGACGCCCACACCCAGTTCCCAGAACAGGGAAGGTTCCTCCAGCTGCGGGCCCTGAGCACGGCCGACGGGGGCAACTACAGCTGCACTGCCCGCAACGCCGCGGGCAGCACCAGCGTGGCCTTCCGCGTGGAGATCCACAGTGAGTGGGCCTCACCCCGCCGCGCGCTGACCCTCCCGAGGGCCGCAGGCTCCCAGCACCCACTCGCTCTGTGCCCCGCCCCCCCCCCCCCCCCAGTGGTGCCCACCATCCAGCCAGGACCGCCCGCAGTGAACGCCTCCGTGAACCAGACGGCCGTGCTGCCCTGCCGGGTGGACGGCGCTCCCCCACCCCTCGTGAGCTGGCGGAAGGACGGGGCCCCCCTGGATCCTGAGAGCCCCAGGTGGGAGCTGGGAGGGGAGGGTCTGGGGGGGGGGGTTATAAACAGCAACCACCTGAGCACTTGGAGCAGAAAGGTGGCTGTATTGCCAGCGCACGGGTCTCCTCCGAACCCAAGGGGACAGGCATGTCCAGGGCATCGAGGGTGTCAAAAATCCCAGGTGGCTGGCTGGCTGCCTGTGTCTGGTTTCGACTCTTGGTTGCTAATGTCTGTTTCTGCGTGTGTTGCATGCCCCCCCCCCGCCCGTCCCCGTCTCTCTCTCAGACCAATTTTCTACACCTTCTTTCTCTGTGAACATGGCAGAGACAGCCCCCAACCCCCTCCCCGGGCTCCCCCTGCCGCCGAGTTAGAGTTTCTCAGTTCACGCAACCTGCAGAGCCTGGAAAACTACCCGAGGACCCCCATTTCCAGGGCAGAGCATTCCATTGGTCCAGCCTGAGTGACATGTCTATCCCTTGTCCAACTGACTGTGGCTGGGGGCGGGGCTACCCAGTGCAGACAGGGCCTGGGGGCGGGGCTACCCATTACAGACAGGGCCTGGGGGCGGGGCTACCCAGTGCAGACAAGGCCTGGGGGGCGGGGCTACCTAGTACAGACAAGGCCTGGGGGCGGGGCAGTTCTCAGATCCGGGGGACAGGCGCGGAAAGGGTGTTTTCTGGATGCTGCTGACTCCCAGAGAGGAGCTAGGCCCAGGTGCGAGCATAGGAGCCCCCCTACCCCCTGCCCGCCCCCATGCTGGGTTGGGATGTGGGGAGCTGCCCATGGCTGTGACCTCCTCTGACCTTGGCCTCATGGATGCAGGACTCCAGAGTTAGCACCTTCTTACTGGGAAAGCCAGGGGCAGAGGGGAGGGTCTTGCTGGAGACACTACCGGGGTCCAACCTCTCAAAGGGCCTCCCTAGTCTGCTGGTCTCCATGGCAACCCCCTTCCTCCACTCCAGGTTGCAGCTTCTTCCTGAAGGTTCCCTGAGGATCCAGCCAGTCCTTGCCCAGGACGCTGGCCACTACCTCTGCTTTGCATCCAACTCTGCAGGCTCAGATCGGCAAGGCCGTGACCTCCAGGTCTTTGGTAGGTGGACGAGGGGAGGAATGTTCCTGGCCTTCATCCTGCACCCCCAGTCTGGGCCGGGTCCTGCTTAGTTTCTGGGTTTATCCCTGCTGTCAGGAGCCAAGAGCAATGAGCTCTACATGTTTTTGACCATGAAGCCTACTGGCAAAACTTTTGAACATGCACACGCCAAAGATGCGTATTGATTTCATCAATATCGTACGGATATTTGCTCCCATACCATTGTATCAAGCAAGTGATGAAACATGCACAGATAAAAGACATTTGAAAGGATAAGATTCAGAGTCACCACACCAGACGCGCTAATCTGCTTTTCCCGCTCCAATGGATCACCTTGGTGGCGGCCGCTCTTCTGGGCGCTGGCCTCCTTCCGGCAGGGCTGAGTGGAACCCCGAAATCTGCATTCAGGGAGAGGTGGCTAGGGAGCCGCCAGCCTTGGAGAGCAAAGGTTCCATCACCCCAGATTTGGGGTGCCTGTTGGAAGATTCCTGCGGAGTGTCTCCTGCCTCTCCCCTGCCCGCATCCTAGACCCTTGTCTCCTGATGACTACTCTCTCCCCAGAGCCTCCTGCCATCGCCCCCAGCCCCTCCAACCTGACCTTGATTGCCCACACCCCTGCCTCACTGCCCTGTGAGGCCAGCGGCTCCCCCAAGCCCCGGGTGGTCTGGTGGAAGGACGGACAGAAGCTGGATTTCCACCTGCAGCAGGGAACCTACCGGTACTGAGCGGGGCCTCTGGGTAGCCTCACGAGGTGCTCCGGGTGGGGGGACAGTGTGCCCATCCCACGGTGGGGAGCAGGGTCAGACACGAGGCAGGGGTGGGGTGGCTTATTCAGTTAAGCCTCCAACTTCAGCTCAGGTTGTGATCTCACAGTCTGTGAGTTCAAGCCCCGCGTCGGGCTCTGTGCTGGCAGCTCCGAGCCTGGAGCCTGCTTCCGATTCTCTGTCTCCCTTTCTCTCTGCCCATGTCTGACTCATACTCTGTCTCTCTCTCTCAAAATAAGTAAACATTAAGAAAAGAAAGAGAGAGAGGAAGGAAGGAAGGGAAGAAAGAAAGAAAGAAAGAAAGAAAGAAAAGGGAAGAAAAGAAAGGAAAGAAAGAAATGAGACAGGGATGTGTTCAGGGTCTCAACAAAGCCAGCACCAGGATCTATATCCTGACCTCAGGGGTCTAGGAGCGTCTTTATACTGAGATGCCTGATAGGGGGTAGGGGCATTTGGGACATAGAGCCAAACAGAAAGGAATGGCTCTGAAAACCATCCCAGCCACTGTGGTCTAACAACGATCGATATCCATACGTGGAGGCCTGAGTTTGGCTGAGCCTGGATCCTCGTCTCCCAGTTTCTCATGTGCAGCTGACCATGGAACGATCCCTGGGCACGTTAAAGGAGTCAGTTCACTAATTCGCCAAATATTTCTTGTGTCGGGTGCCAGGCCGACACGGAGCTTCTGTCTAAAGCAGGGGCGCCTGGGTGGCTCAGTCAGTGAAGTGGCCGACTTCAGCTCAGGTCGTGATGTCACAGTTTGTGGGTTCAAGCCCCACGTCGGGCTCTGTGCTGACAGTTCAGAGCCTGGAGCCTGCTTCGGATTCTGGGTCTCCCTCTCTCTCTCTCTCCCCATCCCCGGCTCGTACTCTGTCTCTCTCAAAAATAACTAAACGTTTAAAAAGAGAAATTTAAAGCACGTGCTTAACAGACCCAAGCTGTTCCGATCAAGGACTTGGGTACCGTCGCTATTATGGAAGGTGTCCGATCTGGTGATTACAGAAAGCGTGCAGGGACATAGAGAACCATGGGGGTAACAATTAAACTTGCCCACGAGCTCAACTGCCAGACCTGTAAGCGTAGAAACTTCTAGAAGAAACTTCTACATTCGGGGCTGGGGGCCAGACACCAGAGGGGAAATTAGTCAGGAGACACCCCCCCCCCGCCACCCCAGTCCCCTGCATCCAGATTGCTGCACAGGCTGAGCTCGGGTCAGCCAGGCCGGCTGGTTAGCCGTCATCTGTCTGTCTGTCCGTCCCAGGCTCCTGCCCTCCAACGCCCTGCTCCTGGCAGCTCCCAGCCCCCAGGACTCAGCCCAGTTTGAGTGCGTGGTGAGCAATGAGGTGGGCGAGGCCCGCAGGCATTACCAGGTGACCGTTCACGGTGAGTTGGAGCAGAGGGAGGAGGAAGAAAACAGGACAGGCACAGCGTGCACATCTCCTGATCCCACGTACCCACGCTGACGCAACCCTGGCCCCAGCACTGTTCGTGGCACTTAGGAGCTCTCGGGAGAGGCCTCTCCCCAATCCAGAATGTTCTGAACCCAGATCTGACCTTGCCATCGCCCTGGTTAAAATTCCTCCCTCCACGGCTGCCCACGGCTCTCAGGATAGAATGCAGGGTGTCACCTGGGCCCACAGTGTCCCGTGCGTGCTGGCCCAGCCACCCGAAGTTCAGCTCACCCAGTGCCCGCCTCGCTCTGGGATCCAGTCATGCTGCTTAGCTTTTGGTTCCTCACCTCAGGGCCTTTGTATATGCTGTTCCCTCTGCCCTTCACCCAGCCAATCCTGCTCTTCCTTCGGGTCTCAGGTTAAATGCCACTTCCCCTGGAGGCCTCATGTGGTGTCCCCAACTCTGAGCTCCCACGAAGCTCCCTTCTCTTGTAAAACCCTCCGGAGATGCCTAGCCGGCACCCCTACAGAAAGCAGTTCGTAACTGTCCCCCAAAGCCCAGCAAAAAAATACCTCCCAAGCTGGTGAATGTGACCTCTCTCTGTGGCCCCCCCCCCCCGGCCCTTTGTCACTGATGTCACCTATGTCTTAGTCTCTGTTGATAGTTGTCATTCACCTGGCCCCATGACTACGTGTTCCGCCAGTGGACCTCAGCGGGGCCTCAAGCCTTGTCTTACATCGTAGTGCCCCCTACCATTGCTGACGACCAGACAGACTTCACCGTGACCAAGATGGCACCCGTGGTCCTCACGTGCCACAGCACGGGCGTCCCGGCCCCGGTCGTGTCCTGGAGCAAGGCAGGCGCCCAGCTGGGGATGCGGGGGAGTGGCTATCGTGTCACATCTTCCGGTAAGTAGGGGTGAGCCGTGAGGGTGGAGACGGGGCGTCAGGCCGAGGGTGTGAAAGCAGTGGAGAGTCCCGGCCTGATTCTGCCACTCCCTGCTGTGTGACCTAGGGGAACCCCTCACCCTCTCTGGGCCTTAGTATCCCCACTCACGCACTAGCGCGTTGATATTTGTCAGTGGTTCTCTGATGATAGTTGACAGATCAGTGCCGCTCCGTGGCAAAGTGAGGAAAATAATAGCTACGTGAGAGTTTCCGTAAAGCGGGTTTGAGCTCATTGGAAGGATTTTCCTTTATTCTGAAATTACGCTTTTCGGGGCGCCTGGGTAGCTCAGTCGGTTAAGCATCCGACTTCGGCCCAGGTCACGATCTCACAGCAGGTGGGTTCGAGCTCCACATCGGGCTCTGTGCTGACAGCTCGGAGCCCGGAGCCTGCTTCGGATTCTGTGTCTCCCTCTGTCTCTGCCCCTCCCCTTCTCATGCTGTGTCTCTCTCTGTCTCTCGAAAATAAATAAAAATGTTTAAATTTTTTTTAATTATGCTTTTCTTTTTTTATTTTTTTTTAATATTTATTTTTGAGAGAGAGAGCGTGAGTGGGGGAGGGGCAGAGAGAGAGGGAGACCCAGAATCCGAAGCGGGCTCCGGGCTCTGAGCTGTCAGCACAGAGCCCGACGCGGGGCTCGATCCCATGAACCTTGAGATCACCACCTGAGCTGAAATCAGGTGTCAGGCGCTCAACCACCCGAGCCACCCAGGCTCCCTGCAATTATGCTTTTCCTGCTATTTTAGTGTTGGAAGTTCCTTTCTTCTATGAGATCAAGGTGATAGTAGATGGGTGATTTGGAAACGTCTTTGCTCGTCAAAGTTAAAAGTTGGCAACTTTACGGGGGTTCTCCAAATGGCATTTATTTGTTAGTTGGTTAGCTGGTGAACTCGTGAAGTCTGAGCACCGCTGGCCAGATCTGCGGTTTTCAAACTCTTCTGAAGAAGTAGAACCCTTTCTTCTGACCAGCAGTTACGGGGAAGCCCGTCATGTACAAGAAGCTGAGGTTCTGGTTCTATCTGGGGCTGGGGTGGTCCAGGAAGGTTCAGACGGTGCTCGTTGAGCAGCCAAGACTAAGAAAGAAAAGGTAAAGAGAGGACGGATAAAGCAGTCATCTGGGGAGGCTGCCCGGAGGAGGCAAGTTTTTGAGCAGAACACGGCACGGGTAGCAGGGTGAGGGTCTAAGGAACTACTGGTGGGCCAGGGACTCTAGGCAGGGCAGCGGCAGGTCCTGGAACATCATAGCCTGCAGCTTCGAGAGACCATCCTGTCTCATTCCTCACTGTGCACGTGGGGAAACTGAGGCCCCTAGAGCGGAAGGGACTTGCCCACCGCTATGCTCCAGACAGGGAGCGTAGGCAGGCCCGGAGCCCGGGTTTTCCGGTGCTGCTTACAAACGGGCAGGGAGGCAGGTCGAGTGGCCAGCAATAGAGAGACACCCGGGTGGGGGGGGATGTAAGAGCCCTGCCAGCCGTCACTAGGGACGTCCATCCTGAGTCCCCTCCCCCCTCTCCACGGGCCCCGTTGCCACCCACAGGTGCCCTGGAGATCGGGCAGGCCCTCCCCGTCCACGCTGGCCGCTACACCTGCACGGCCCGCAACTCTGCGGGCGTGGCCCACAAGCACGTGGTCCTCGCTGTGCAAGGTAAGGGCCCCCCAGCAGGTGGAGAGCTAGAGGCAGGCGGGCGGGGGTGCGGGGGGCCCGGGTTACAGGCGCCCCGACCTGCCTCTCTGCTCTGCCTCCCTGATGGGATTCTGTGGGAGAAAAACCTCAGCCCGCCTCTGTCCTCCAGTGCCAAGACTTCGGGAATCCCCTGGTCCTTTTAGAGGCTTCTCTCTCTGAAGGCATCCCCAGGGACCTCTGTGGCCCCCGTTCCCTTGCAGCCTCCCCCGTGGTGAAGCCTCTGCCCAGCGTGGTCCGGGCACTGGTGGCCGAGGAGGTACTGCTTTCCTGTGTGGCTTCGGGCATCCCCCAGCCGAGCATCACCTGGCAGAAGGAGGGGCTCAGCATTCCCGCAGGTGAGTCTCCCCAGCACCGGGAAGGGAAGAATCATCCGGGCCCGGGATCCTCCCGCCTGCTCCCAGAAAGCCCTGGCCCGCCTTTCCCTCCTGCCAGCTTGTGTCTGCTCACCAGCCAGAGCTTGAGACTCTGCTGGAGCACTCGGTGGCTGACTTGGGAGGCTGGGGAGCGGGGCAAGCCGGCTGGACTCCGGGTCTCTGTCCGCCCCCATCACCCTGTGACCACAACGAGTCACTTGCTACTTGCTCAAACAGAACAGTCCACACGGCCCTCCTGCTCTCCTCGGTGGTCCTGCTGGCTCAGCCACCAACCCCCCCTTCCCCCCCCCCCCACAAATCCAGGAGCGAGTACGCAGGTCCTACCCGGTGGACAGCTTCGGATTATCCACGCCAGCCCGGAGGATTCCGGGAACTATTTTTGCATTGCCCAGAACAGCGCAGGCAGTGCTATCGGGAAAACACGGCTGGTGGTGCAAGGTGGGCCCAGGGAAGGGGGCTGAGGTGGACCCCGGCGAGCTAGGGGCTTTGGCGTCCCGGGCAGGACAGGTCCCTGCATCCTCCCCCGTGCCAGCCTGGCTTGTGCTCGAGAAGGAAGTGAGGGGAAAAAAACGCCTTCTCCCGTTTTGTGCCCAAGGTCTCCCTTTAGACAGTGCCTTGGGTCCCTCTGCCTCCTCTGACCTTTGCTGAGCCAGTGGTCTGGGCCTCCCTCACTCGTTTCGGCGCTCCGGCAACCATAGCCATTTCTGTCCCTTTAGTCATTGTGTGTGCGTGCGTGCGTGTGTGTGTGTGTGTGTGCGCTGGGATCACCCCGTCACAGCTTCACCAAACTCAGCAGTCCCCAAATGGTCCAGACCATGGGCCGTGGCCTGTGACAGGGTCGGTGGAGGAAGGGGCGAGGGGCACGCCAACTGCCAAGGGCGCTGGAGCGGGGGCAGCCCGCCCTCACCCCCAAGTGGACCTCTCTCTCCCCTGACAGTCCCGCCCGTGATCAAGACTGGCCTCCCTGACCTGTCCACCACCGAAGGCTCCCACGTCCTCTTGCCCTGCCGGGCCAGCGGCAGTCCTGAGCCCACCATCACCTGGGAAAAAGACGGCCAGCCTGTGTCCGGGGCCGAGGGGAAGTTCACCATCCAGCCTTCTGGGGAGCTGCTGGTGAAGAACTTGGAGGTGTGGCTCCCTCCCTGTGTAGCACCGAGGGGTCTAATGGTAACGGCAGGAGCGGAAAACGCCGGCCGTGCACCCCGTTTGTCATGCCCCGTGCTGAGCACTATGCAGCTTCTAATCCCAGCAATCTGGGGAAATAGGTATCATAATCCCCAAGTGCAGATGAAGAAACTGAGGCTCAGAGCGTATCCAGTTTTTCCGAGGCACGCCGTTGCCGAGAGGCAGAACCAAGATTCGAACCTGGACCTCAGTGGCTAATGCCTGAGGGAGAGAAGGAGCCCTGGATGGGGTGGGGGGGGGGGGGCGGGACACAGATCTGACTTTGTGTCCCCAGACTGGTTGTCCTCAACCACGCGTTGTTGTTGACCTGAGCCAGGGGCGTGGGTGGGAGCCCCGACCACCTTCTCAGACAGCACTCGGGTTCCACAGTTACAAATGGACACCTCTCCAGCCGGGGGGGTGGTTGCTCAGGGCACACACCTGCTGCAGGGCAGGGTCACAAGGTCCTCGGACAGTGGTGAGTGAGCTAGCTGTGCCGGAGAGCACCGTGGAACTTCTCAGAGCTTGGCTGAGCCCTCTGTACAAAGGGCAGCAAACACAGGACCTCAGGGATGATGGGAGCACGGATGAGCGGGTGCGGGTGACCTTCGCGGAGTCTCATGAAGGCTGTAAGGGGGGCCATGGGCAGTGGTGAAAGGGAGCCGTTTACTGCAGCTGTGTGACCTTGAGCAAAGCACTTCACCTCTCTGGGCTGCACGCTCCGAGGGGACCTCGGGGAGAATGGGTCCCTAGGAGCTAGGGGTGGGGGCAGTTCTCAGGCCGACCCCTCCTCTGCCCGCAGGGCCAGGATGCTGGAACCTACACGTGTGTGGCCGAGAACACGGTGGGCCGCGCCCGCCACCGTGTTCATCTCACCATCCTGGCACTGCCCGTCTTCACCACCCTGCCTGGGGACCGCAGCCTGCGCGTCGGGGACAGGCTGTGGCTTCGCTGTGCGGCCCGGGGCAGCCCGACCCCCCGCATCGGCTGGACCGTCAACGACCGACCTGTCACGGGTCTGGGCCTATTGGGAGCGGGTGGTGGGGGTCTCCTGGGAGGAGGGCCGACAGGTGGGGAGACCCCGCTTAGTAGAGAGGAAGAGGGTGTCCGTCAGCCTGGTGGGTGCTGGGTCTCCAGACTTGGCCCTCTGCGGGGGGGCACCGAGCAAACACAGGTGTGGCCATATGTGACCAGTCACATGTCAGACCTGACAAGAAGCCACCTGCAGAAAAGACTCAGCCCCAGAGACCTCAGGGCCCGGGAGGGAGCACGTGTCACACCCCAGCACTGCTGGGCCCCTCGGCAGACCCCTTTCCTGGTCCCCAGGTGATGTTGAGGGAGGCACGGGGCCCGCACAGGGCACAGGGTCTGGAGTGGGTGTTCGATGAACGTCTGCCGAACTGGCGAATGGCTGAGTCCCCTCCACCGCAAAATGATATTTTCAGGGGCGCCTGGCTGGCTCAGTCAGAGGAGCGTGTGACTCTTGATCTCAGGGATGTGAGTTCAAGCCCCTGGTTGGGCGTGGAGCCTACTTTTAAAAAATAAAATACAAAACTTTTTAAGATGGTGTTTTCAGGCGCTCCTAAACCGGAGTCCGGGCGCGGAAGCTCGCCTCCGTGCACCTGTAAAGAAGGCGTCGCCCTGACCCCACCAGCTCCTGGGGTGGGCGTTTGGGGGAGTGATTCAGCCTCTCTGAGCCCAGCTGCCTCGTCTCAAAATGGAGATAAGAGGGGTGCTGAGGGCCAACTGGTTTAATGCAGGAAGTGCAGATTAATAGGCCCCCAAAGACCTACCCTCAGCCCCGCAGCAAGCTCGCGGTGTGGACCTGAAAGTTGCGGAAGGCTGGTCCTTCAACCGCATCCTCTAACATGGCCTGAGCCTGCCGTGAAGGGCCTGACGTGGTCAGGCTTCCACCCTCGGGAAGAGACACCTGTTTTCTGTGTCTTTGTCAAACACCTGCTGGGTGCCCGGCCCGGGTTAAGTATTCGGGACAGGAGGTCCCTGGAACCCTGGGCTCAGAACCCTCTGGGGCATCTCTTTTTCCACCAGAGGGGGTGTCCGAACAGGACGGGGGCAGCACGCTGCAGCGGGTGGCAGTCACCAGAGAGGACAGCGGGACCTACGTCTGCTGGGCCGAGAACAGAGTGGGCCGTGTGCAGGCCGTCAGCTTCGTCCACGTGAAGGGTAGGGCGTGAGCCGTGTGGATTTCTTGAGACCTCCACTAGACCCAATCTGTTAGTTTTTCTAAGAAATCAATCTCCTGGCCTCTGAACTAGTAACCCTCTGCCCTGACTGTGGCTTGGGGTGCCCTGGGGGACTTTATAAAATGCTGAGAGGCCCAGGTGCCAGCCCTGACTCTCAAAACCAGCCTCCCTGGGGTGAGGCCCCAGCATCAGTATTTTTCTCGGCTCCCCAGATGACTTGGCCACGGGTAGAATGAGATCTGACCCGCTGGCCTACACCGCCATCAGCTGCACGGTGCCAGTGTAGAAGGAGGGCACGGGGACCAAGGTGTCCTGGCAGAAAAACGCCTGAAACTGGCCAGCCTACCAGTTGTCCCCCAGGGCCCTGCTTGGTCAAGAGCAGCATGCTAACCCTCCGAGATGCCATGACCTAGTTTGCTTGATTTCAGGATGGGAGGGGTAGAGCTTGATGGAAGGGAACGAGCCACCCAAGGCACTGGGACACGGCCGCGGCCGGTTTCGATCTCAGGAAACCAGCAAGCATGGAAAACTGACACGGGGCATCCGAGAGTGGTTTAGGATTCTCTTGCACGAAGTGAGGATCAGGGGCGTCTTAGTGTTGCTGTGTCCAACCGAGGTGTCCCAGTGGCTAGGTAGTCCTTGTTTTCCAAAGTCCCCGGCAGGTACCCTGCAGCTGGGATAATCCATCCAGGCGGGCAAGCATATGACACTCCTCGCACTGCCTGCCATTCCTGGGCCTGTCTCAGGCATCACCAATCGATCACGGCACTGTTCCCACTCGGTTTCAAATCGGCGTTCCCGGCAGTCTGTTTCGTTTGACCCGTGCCACGGAAGTTGTCTTATGGGAGGCTGAGCCTTGAGGGAACCTTTCTGACCCCTTGTCTGATGTCACGTCGAGCAGAAGCTCCTGTCCTGCAAGGGGAGGCCTTCTCCTACCTGGTGGAGCCCGTGGGGAGCAGCGTCCAGCTGGACTGCGTGGTCCATGGAGCCCCTGCGCCCGACATCCGCTGGATCAAAGACGGCCTTCCGCTCCGGGGCAGCCGTCTCCGGCACCGGCTGCAGAACGGCTCGCTGACCATCCACAGGACAGAGGCAAGGAAGGACCTGGTGCCTCGGGGCGGGGCCACCCAGGACAACCGCAGCCTTTTGTGATGGCTTGGGAGGGTTCTTAGTGTTGGCCACCGTCCTCTACAGTC
This sequence comes from Panthera uncia, assembly GCF_023721935.1. Classification (NCBI taxonomy): domain Eukaryota; kingdom Metazoa; phylum Chordata; class Mammalia; order Carnivora; family Felidae; genus Panthera; species Panthera uncia. The sequence goes on from NC_064807.1 coordinate 86,146,025, forward strand.
TGCAAAGCACTGTCCTGCCCACCTCCCAGATTCTCCACCCCAACAAACTAGAGTGCCCTCCAGCCAGTGACTTTTCTCTGTGCCTCAGTCACCCCAGCCATTCAGCGGGGCTACCGGTTGTTTCTAGCTTATAGGTTTGCAGTAAGAAATCAGCGAGATGACCCACACCGGTATTCAAGAGTGACTGGCCCCCGGGTCATGCCAATAAATATTATTAACAGCCCCTTGGGGCGGAGGAGACCAGTAAGAGTGCCCCATTTTACAGATAAAGACACTGAGGCTCAGAGAGGCCCACAACAGTTAAGTTCCCAAGGCAGGACCCCATCCCAGCTCTCCTGACCCCTGCTCCGTGCTGTTTACAAAGCCTTGGGTCTCGGGCCAGACCCGTTCACCTCCCCTCCTGTGTCCCGGGTCCCGGTGATCATGCAGAAATCCACAATCCCGTCCTGTCAGGCTCTTCTTAGGGGCCCTCGATCTTGCCCGCTAAGGTGACCCGAGTGTCTACCACGGGCCAGGCACTGGCGATACTTTGGCTTCGACGAGCATGATTTCCTGTAATGCTTCCGCCGCTCTTAGCGGTTACAATCCGCATTTGGCGACGGGGAGATGATTCGCTCCAAAGACATGGCGTACTGGTCACGAGTCGGGTGTGGTCAGCAGCGGAGCCAGGGTTCGGCCCCATCCCGATCTGACCCCCAAATCTCCACTCTTACCTGCATGCTGGGCTGTCCCGGCAGTCCCCTTGGGTACAGCATCCAGGCCATCACCTCCCGGGTGTAGACGGCGGCCTCAGCCCGTCCCCCAGCTGCCGTTCAGAGGTGAAGCCGAGCCTTGTTCTTCCTGAGTTTCCCCAGTGGCCAGGGTGGTGCGTGCCCCGTGGGAAAAGCTTCCCTCTCACTAAGCCGGGAAAACACTGCAAACCGTCTCCCTTCTGGAAGGCTCACTGCGCTCCAGCACCATAAGAGCCCCGAGGAATCCTGCGGCCAGAAGCGGGGTGTCGTCTCGACTCCGTGTTTCCCAGACTTGCTTCACCACAGACCCCTGGTTTTCAGTAACGTGCCACGGAGTGATGATCCTTCACTGTGCACGGTCCCCTTCCTCCTGCTCCCCTGAACACCTGCTCTCCCCCCACCCCACCTGCAGATGGACGACGCGGGTCGGTACCAGTGCCTGGCGGAGAATGAGATGGGCACAGTGGAGAAAGTGGTGACCCTCGTGCTGCAGAGTGAGTCTCGGTCTCCCCCTCCCCCTCCCCTGGGCCCCGGCGGGGGGGACAGTGCAGAGTGGGCGCCCGGCGCGTGTCCCCGGCTGTCTGACAAGAACGGAGGGCAGAGGGGCACCTGGCCGGCTCAGTCAGTTAAGCGTCCGGCTCTATAGATTTTAGCTCAGGTCATGATCTCACCGTTTGTGGGTTCGAGCCCCGCGGCTGTCTCTGTGCTGATAGCACAGAGCCTGCTTGGGATTCTCTCTCTCTCCGTCTCTCTCAGCCTCTCCCCTGCTCGCACAGCTCTTTCAAAATGAATAAACAAACTTAAAAAAGGCAGGGCCAGGGACTTGGAACTCTCTTACAAGTATTTACTCAGAAAACACAATTGAAGTCCTATGAAATGGCTCCCCAGTTGGGGAATGGGGAGCGGGGTGAGGGCTAATGAATATCCAGGGACCCGACAGCCAGGCCCCGGGGGGACCCATTTATTCAAACTCACAACCATCAACAAGATCGCAGGGACAGCTCTTGCATTTGCCAAGTAGCTTGCAGATTACAAAGCACTGTCTGAGCCTCGAAGTAATGCTGTGAAACCGCCTAGAGGTGTTTAATAAAACTTTTTCCTGAAAATTAACATACATAGGGACAATACATGTTAGAAGTGAACAGTTCAATGAATGTTTATCATGTGAACCTACCGAGTTGACCCAGAGCAAAAATAGAAAAACAGACTACTGCCAGCTCCCGGACACTTCCATCTGTATCCCCTTTCCAGTCAATGCCCTGCCCCAGGTAACTTACCCTGTCCAGAGTTTTGCTCTTTTTTTTTGAGAGGGGGGAGGAAGAACGCCTGTGCAAGAGTGGGGGAGGGATGGGGGGAGGGAGAGGGAACCGTAAGCAGGCTCCGTACTGTCAGCACAGAGCCCGACACAGGGCTCCATCCCACAAACCGTGAGATCATGACCTGAGCCGAAATCAAGAGTCAGGTGCTTCACCGACTGAGCCACCCAGGCACCCCCAGGGTTTTGCCTTTAAAAGAAATAACAGCTTGGGCTGCCTGGCTGTCTCAGTCAACAGAGCCTGCGACGCTTGATCTTGGGGCCGTGAGTTCGAGCCCCATGTTGGGCATAGAGATCGCTTTAAAACAAAAACAAAAAACAGCTTTGTCAATATATACACTGCAAAATTCACCCATTCGTACCCTGGAATGTTATTCACCCTTTAAAAAGAAGGAAATTCTGACACCTGGTGCATGAACAAAACTTGAGGTTGTCAGGGGAAGGAGGGGTCACAAAAAGACAAACGCTGTGTGATTCCAGTTCTGTGAGGTGACCAGAGTTGTCAAATGCGTAGAAACGAAAAGCAGAATGGCGGCGGCCGGCGGGGCGGGGGTCGGTGGCAATGGGGAGACGTGGTTGAATGGATCTACAGTTTCAAGTTTCCAAGACGAGAGGGTCCTGGAAATGGACGGCGGTGATGTGAACGTGCTCCACGCTACTGAACTGTACAACTTAAAAAATGGTTAAATGGGGGCGCCTGGGTGGCTCAGTCCATTAAGCGTCTGACTCTTGATTTCCGCTCAGGTCACGATCTCACGGTTTGGGAGTTCGAGCCGCACGTCGGGCTCTGCACGGACAGTGCAGAACCTGCTTGGGATTCTGTCTCTCTCTCTCTCTCTCTCTCTCCCCCTCCCCTGCGCATGTTCTCTCTTTCTCTCTCTCGAAATAAATAAATACACATTTTTTTAAAATCTTAAGAAATAGTAGCTATGAAGAAGAAACGAAGGGAAGTCTTAGGACCCAACTTCCATAAAATGAAAAACTCAGTGGATGGGTGTGAACAGGTATGCATAGGACAGAAGGAAGAATTAGCGACTTGTAGGCGTAACAATAGAATTCGCCTAGTCGGAACCACAGAGAGGGAACGGACTCGACCAGGACAACCAGAAGAGCCTCAGAGCCAGTGTGGGACGAAGCCAAGACCTGACATCGTGGCATTAGGGTCCCAGAAGGAAAAGAGAAAGGGGTGAGAAAATACCCAGAGACGCCAGAGCCGAAAAGTTGTCACAAAAGACGTAAGGCTACAAAATTCGAGCAAGACGCAAACAGGATAAACCCGGAGAAGTTCTGCCCCAAGACGTACCCGGGTCAAACTTGCTAACGGTTAAAGGGCCAAGAAACTAAGGCCTCGCCCCCCCCCCCCCCCCCCCCATCCAAGCATCTGGGTGAGTCAGAGTTGGGGCAGGTGTTGAGGGGACCTCAGCCTTGACTCCTCCTGGCCCACCCCCGCCCAGATCCCCGCACAGGTGCACGCCGTCCACAGCAGCCAGGGATGTGTAGAGACCCCGTCTGGCCTTTCCAGGGCTCCCTCGTTTCCAGGCTCTTCTCGTTAAGCTTCCGGCGGGTCCCCTGGTCTCCGCAGGCCAGCAGAGGCGTCAGTTCCCTGCTTGCTTCCTGTCACTTCTGCCCCTCCCCCCACAAAACCCCCGCATCGTCTCCTCCCACAAATCTGATCGGCCCCTTGTGATAGCAAAAGCTGGGGTCTCACGGCCAGCCCCGCCCCCAGCTCAAGAGTAGGGGTGGCGGATGGGAGCAGGCCCAGGCCACACGCCTCCACTGTTCTCGCCCAAAGTTCTGGAAGCTTTTCGTGGGTCAGTGATTCTCCATTTGTGGCTTGCCTTCCGTTGACTTCTAGAGCCCTGAAATAGTTGGTTTGGATAATTCTGTCAAGTTGTGCATTTGCTGACCTCTTCACGCGGCCACGGCCAGCGTCTTGCTCTTGCTTATTTTTTGACCGTCGTTGCAACGAAACCCCATCGCGTGCGCTCTCGTGTCCGGCTTCTTGTGCACAGCGCCGCGTGAGCTCGCACGCGGAAGTGGCTCACCCGTCGTCCCCGTTGCGGTATGGCTCGCCGCTGTGCGGACACGTCACGGTTTGTATGGTCCCCTCCACGTGGGGGCAGTTACGGGCCGCGCTGCTTCGGCAGGTGACGCGTGCCTTTGGCGGTCACGCATGCACCTTTCCGTTCGGGTGTCCGTCCGAGAGTGGCCGGGCCACACGATAGGCATGTGTTCAGCGTTAGGAGACATTGGCCGTGGTAGGCTGACAAGTGGCCCCCCCCCCCCGACATTTGAGCGACCGTGTCCTCGCCTCCCAGGCGAGAACGTGGTCTTATTTAGAGAAGGGATCTTTGCAGACATGATTACGTTCGGGGGTTTAAGACGGAAAGGGATTTCTTGGATCAGAATGCTATGGTTTGGGACGCGTGGAGAAGCCAAAATGCTATCACGAGTGTCTTCTTTCCAGCCGTTTCGGAGGGTCTGAGGTAGCAGGCGGACAGGGATTGCCGTCTCTCAGACGAGAAAACGGAGGGCCAGGGAGAGACTTGGTGAGACTCACCCACGGTCGGTGACGGGGCCCCCGTCTCCCATCTGGCATCGTTAGAAACATCCCCGTGAGGGACCCAAATGAAGGGAGGCACTGAAAACGAGTATCTCATGGCATGGAAAGGTAGTTAGGATTTATTGTGGGGTGAAAAAGGAAGGAAGGAAGCAGCTATGAGCCATGCAGTCATGTTCTACGGAAACGGTGTCTAGAAGGGCGTACTCAGAACGGTGATGGGATGTGATGCTCACTCATGATTCTGTTTTCTCCTTTCTACCTCTGCATTTTCTAAGCCATCTGAATGAACAAGCAGCAGCTGAACATACGAAAATAACCAAACGTTCCTAACAGCTGCCCTGGGCTTCCCACAGGCGCCCCGGTGTTCCGGGTGGAGCCCCGGGACGTGACGGCGAGATCTGGGGACGACGTGGCCCTACAGTGTCAGGCCTCGGGAGAGCCGGTGCCCACCGTGGAGTGGCTGCGTGCGGGCCAGCCCGTGCGGGCCGGCCGGCGGCTCCAGACCCTGCCCGACGGGGGCCTGTGGCTGCAGCGAGTGGAGGCCCAGGACGCGGGCATCTACGAGTGCGTCGCTCACAACCTTCTGGGCTCTGCCACGGCCCGAGCGGTCCTGGCCGTGAGAGGTACGGGGTGTCCCCGCTCAGACCTTTGTGGACAGAGGCGGGCGGGATCTCCTGCTTCGTCGGGGGGACGTGGCCCCCTGTCCTGCCAGCACCACCACCCCCCCCCCCACTCTTCCCTTCGCTTAGAATCACAGACTTAGGAGGAAAAAGGCCTTTTGGGTCACCTTACCCACCCTGCCCTTTACAGCTGGGGAAACTGAGGCTCCGAGATGCTAAGTGTTTGCCGCTCGTATCGGCACAGACAGTGTCCTCTCTCTGGATATTCCACAGCGCTGTGAAGTGGGCAGAGTAAAACCAGGTGCCCTGGTGCCCACTTTGGGGGTTGCTGGGAAAAGTCTGTGACTTAGGCCATGGTGGGTGGACAGTGACGGATGCTGCTTTCTCGCATTACGACACCTGCCACCCCCCCCTCTGCCCCGGACCTCACCGTTCAGCTCCCTCCTCCCTGGGGCCAAACTTCAAAACAGAGAAAAGGACTATCTTGAGGAACCACCGTGAAACGACTCCGACCGCATCGCGGATAGTCACTGAGTCTCATTTCTGAAAGTTAATAGTGTCTCTGTAGCAAATACGCCGTATTTGTGGCTTTGGATTTCTGTCCCTGGCCGTGACAGCCATCACTGATCTACCACCGCCCCCAAGGCCAGATTACTTCCTCGCTGCTCCAGAGGGCACCTTTCCAGCCCCGGAGCGGGGTCTCGACACTTTGCCGCTTGCAAACCCACTTGAACCCCACCGCCAGCCAACTGTGGGACCCTCTGTGGCCCCTGGTCGCCTCATCTCCTGCGGACAGGGACAGAAGACCAACGCACACGGCTCCAGAAATTCAGCGGTTCTCTGACGCCCGGCCACACGTGCTGCCTCGGGTCTGAGCGGTTCCTCCCTTTAGTTCAGAGCTGGGTCCCGTCCTTACCCTCTCCTGTTGGAAAGCTCACGCCCCAAACCACAGCGCTCTGCACATGGCTTCTGGATGAGTATCTCAGGGCCGCCAGAGCAAAGTGCTATGCTATGAGCCATCAGCACAGAGCCCAATGCGGGGCTTGAACCCACGAACCGTGAGATCCTGAGCTCAGCTGAAGTTCGACTCCCAGCCAACTGAGCCACCCAGGCGCCCCACAAATGGCTTTGTTAAATAAGCAACGGGCTTGGGTTTTGTTTTTATTTTTTCCCAGTCCCCCCACCCTCCTCCCTGAAAACTACCCTGTGGTGTGCACCTGTCCACTGGCCTGAATATTTCTACGGGCTGAGTTCTTCCAACAGGGCATTGCTAGGTAAAAGGCATCCAGAGGTTTCGAAGCCTCCCTCACTCTGAGCGCTGTCTTCTCTTCCTCGTTTCCCATTAGCCTGGGTGGCGCCCAGCCTGGCCTCGTGGGAGGCAAGAGGCCTGCTGAGTCATCCCATGTCTGAGAAAGTTGACAGTGGCTTGTCATTCCCGGCCTCCAATTTCTTGTCCCCCTCAAAAGCTGCCGGGCCATTCTGCTGCTTATCTGCACCCCAGCTTCTTCCTCCTCCCCTTGTTGAGAAGCCAGGGGGTAGGTTCATGGCCGGTTCCTGTCCCCCCATAAGCCCCAGAGCCACAGATATTGATGAGAGACATCCCAGATGGGCATCAGATCTCATCAAGCCCCAGCTCTGGACTGGGTAAATGGCACTGCTTCCCGGAATCCAAAATTAACCAGCCCCCTGATTTGCCCATTAAGGACCCTGGCCGTTGAGAGTTTTATGTTATTTTTTCGACAGATCATGGGCAATTGGTTGTTAATTTCCCCAGAGAGCTGGTGGGGGGAAGAGGCAGGCCAGCTTCTGTCTCTCAGCCCCCAGGATGCCATCTGTGCAGACAGGACAGCTGGCCCATTAGCCAGAGGAAGCACCCTCTGTGCCCCCACCATCCGTCTGATTAGTCCTGAAAAGCGTGGGTGCTTGCAGACCCGCCTGGCTGCTGTGAGAGATCCGGCCCACCCCGGCCAAACCAGCCGCAGGGCGGGGGGCGCCAAGGCCACTGACGGAATGGGGGACGTTCAGGTGGCGGCATGCCGTCCCTGGCCTGGTGCCCCGGCTCCCCCAGCATGCCGACCCCGCCACCATGAGCAGCTGGCATCTTAGAACCCAACAGGTCTCTGGCACATCTGTGGTCCCACCTCCTCGCTCAAGTGCGTCTCGGGGGCCCGACTTGCCCAGATTTCCAGGGAGGTGACAGCAGAGCCACTGTTCGAAGCTAGCCCCGTGCCAGTGCAGGTCTCCTCAGAGCCAGGACCCCCCGGGCATCGAGTCCGTCACCCGCGAGCTGTGTGGCCTTGGGCGAGCCACCTGAGCTCTCTGAGCCTCCGTTCCTGTTCCATGAAGTGGGTGACAGTACCCGCTCATGCTGAGGGCGTGGAGGTGGATAAAGCCGCTGCCGTCCCCTTCCCTCCTCACAGGGGAGCCCCGTGGGAGCCGGGGCGGCGTATCCGGGGTGATCAACGGCCAGGAATTTGGCATGGCCAGCCTCAACACCAGCGTGCGCCAGGAGGCACGTTCTGGGGTCACCACCATCTGGAGCGGCATCAGCCACATCCCTGCGAGCGTGGGTAAGCGGGGGCCAGAGCCTCTTCCCGCACCGGGGCCCCTCCGACTCCAGGCGGAAGCCAAGCGTGTGTTCTGAGGCTTGCCCAGGGCCCGACTGCCGGAGGAAAACTCTGACCGCCCCTAAGACCCGAGTCGAAGCCAAAGTGGATTGAGGTGCAGGCCACTTCCTCCCCACCCCCGCTACCTCCCAACAAAACGAAATAAAAATCAGACCCAGAGAGTGTGAAATGATCGGGATATACGAATGCCGTCAGATAACGATTCCATCCCTGACCTCCACCATCCCTGACCCCCCCAAGCGAGTGGGGTTTCCCCCTTCCCCGGACTGAGGCACCCCTTGCCCCATCGCGGAGGGCTGGGCAGCACGCGCAAGTCTGAGAATCCACATCCAGAGCCAATTTGGGGCCCTTTGTTCAGAACTCAGTGACCCTCCTCTTCCGGGAGGCGTCTGCGAGTGAGGAGACCTGGTTGACTTTCAACCTGGTTCAGCACATACGTCCCAGGCTCGGGGGTGACCAGTCACCCTCAGGATTCGTGGAACTGAATGGAGTATCAGCAAGTCATGTGCCCTTCTTTGTTTGGCTTGTTTTTTGGGTTTTTTTCTTTAAATGCTTATGTATCTGTTTTGAGGGGGGTGGGGGAGGAGCAGAGAGAGAGGAAGAGAGAGAGAATCCCAGGCAGGCTCCGCACCGTCAGCACGGAGCCCGACACGGGGCTCGAACCCACGAACCGTGAGATCATGACCTGAGCTGAAATCAAGAGCTAGAAACTTACCTGACTGAGCCCCCCCGGGCGCCCAACCCCCATGCCCTTCTTGGTATTTTGTTAGTTTTCAAACACCGCTCCACAAACTAGATGTTTGCTTTTACCCTTTCCCAGGTTCTGATCCAATAACTGACCCGGGTGGTCACGGGGCTGGTCCTGGGCAGGGAGGGAAGGGGGCCCGAGCCCTCCCGGGGCAATAGGGAGCTGCAGAGGGACCTCGAGCGGGGGAGCGGCGGCCCTCAGGATCGGTCCCTCACTCGGCCTCCGTGCGCACCCCGTCCAGGGCCTCTGATGCGCGTGCTCTTGGTCACCGTCGCCCCCGTCTACTGGGCCCTGGCTGGAGAGACTGGAGACGCCCTTAACGGCCACTCTCTGACGGGCGGCAGCTTCCTGCAGAAGTCGCACGTGGAGTTCGCCACGGGTGAGCAGGGGTCTCCTCCCGGGGGGCCGGGGCGGCTGAGGCCCGAGCCCAGGGCCTCTCCCCCGTGGTGACTCCAGGCTGGGCGGGGGGTGATTACAGGCGAGTTGCTCACGATGACCCAGGAGGCCCGGGGCCTGGATCCCGACGGCCTCCTGCTTCTTGACGTGGTGGTCAGTGGCGTCGTCCCTGGGAGCCTGGCTGACGCAGATCTTGAAGCGCAGGTGGGGACGCACCCCGAGGCGTGCAGGTGGGGGTGGGGGGCGAATGGGATGTGTTGCCCCAAGCGTCCCCTTCTGACACCCCAAGCGGGGCCTGGGGCGTGGCCTGGCCCGGACTTAGCCCAGTGGGAGGGTGCCCTGGGTCCAGCCTCTCGGGGACAGGTGTCCTCCCCATTTCATAAACCAAAGGGACTCCACCCGCGCAAGGGTCCCCAACCGGCTAGAGGAAGAGGTGACAGGCCTACCAGGCTTCCACCTCCAGCAACCCGGGGCCCCTTGAATGAGGGGCTAAGGCTCCTACCCCTTGGAAGTTGAAATCTCAGACATTCTCGGTCTCGTTGGTCCTCCCCCTCCCCCTGCTCCCCTCCCCCTTCTTCCCCTTCCTCCCCCTCTTGTTCTCCATTCTGCTTCCCCTCCTTCCCTTCCACCCCTTCTCTCCCCTCCTCCCCTCTTCCCCCTCCTCTTCTCCCTTCCCCTCCCCCTCCTTCCCCTCCTCTGCCTCCTCCCCCCTTCCCCCCTTCTCCCTTCCCCTCCTCCCCCTCTACCTCCTCCCCTACCTCTTCCTCCCCTTCCTCCTCCTCCCCCCC
>NC_064807.1:86155912-86191416 GCF_023721935.1 Panthera uncia
CCCTCCTCCCTACCCCTTCCCCTCCTTCCCCTCCACCCCTCCTCCCCCCTCCTCCAGGACTTCGAGGAGCAGTATGTGCAGGTGGGGCCCGGCCGTCTCTTCGTGGGCTCCACGCAGCACTTCCTGCAGGACGGCCTTCCCACGTTCCTGCGCTGTAACCACAGCATCCAGTACAGCGCGGCCCGGGGCCTCCAGCCCCAGCTGGTGCAGCGCTTGCGGGCCTCGGCTATCAGCTCGGCCTTCGACCCCAAGGCCGAGGCCCTGCAATTCCAGCTGACCGCAGCCCTGCAGGCTGGTGAGGCCCCCGTCCTTTGTCTCCACTCCCCAGACACCCACCGGGGGCCCCCGATGCACCTGGCCGAGAGCCAAGGTGACACCCCACCTCCTGCGCCCTCTCACCACGGACCGGAAACTGGGGACTGGGACAGCTCACCCCCTGGTCCACTCATCTCCAGCCTGTCCCTGGTCCTGTCTAACCATCCACACCCCCAGCGGGGACACAGCTCTTCCGGCCGCTCCTGTTCAAACCCCCCCAGAGCCTTTTCCCAGGCCCCATGGGGAAGGTCCAGGTCCACCCCCCAAGCTGACGTCCAAGACTCCAGCCATATGCCCCCCGTTCTCAAGGGTGCCTGCACCAGAGCTCCCCCCGCCCCGGGCAGCCGGGAGCCCCTGTTGGGACGCCTGGAGACCCCCATGAACATGCCATATAATCTCAACCGGTGGATGGTAAAGATCTGTTACCATTATTTGAGGTCCCCGCTTGTTTTTAACATTGAACGTGGGACAGCGGTAAGAACGTAGCTTTGGGGTCAGTCAGGCCCTCATTGAAACCCAGCCACACCATCTCCCAGCTGTGGGACCTTGGGGGCGATGCCCTGGCCCTCTCTGAGCCTCAGTGTTCCCACCTGTAAAGTGGGCACAACATCACCTGCCTCGCAGGGTATCAGGAATAGCGGTGTTTTCTCTAGAACCCTCGCCGGGCACCCGGGGATCGATTGCTCTGTCCAGCATGCTGTCCTTACAGAGATTTCGGTAGTTGGTCTTTTTGTCTCCAGACCGCAGCCTGCCGCCACCCCTCGGTGTGCTCGCTGCCCCCATCAGATGCTGTCATTTGCCCATTCTGCACACCCCCCACCCCGGGCACAGCCGGGGGCCACGCCCACTCCTCTGGATTCTCAGAGTGCGCTTTTGCACGCATGGGCATCCGGTGGGCATCCTTCATGATTTCCCCTGCGTCTGTCAGCTTACACTCCAGCCAGCTCGTGTGGCACGAGCCACAGCCAGCGCCTCCACCAGGCCTGAGCTGGGAACAGGCTCGCTGACTGGCTGGGCACGGGCCTGGCTCAGGGCCGAGGGGACATCGGCCTGGCCAGGCTGGCAGGAGGGAGGCGCATTCGGCCGGGGCTGCTGTCTGTCCCGGGGCACCTTGGGTACGGTGCCCTTGTGTGCTTAGGACCTACCCCCTTCGCCTTGCAGAAGAGAATGAAGTCGGCTGCCCAGAGGGCTTCGAGCTGGACGCCCAGGGAGAGTTTTGTGTGGGTGAGTGCCCTCCCCTCCCCTGGCATGGCCGAGGGAGGCCTCTCAGCCGGGGTTGGATGATGTGTCCCGGCCGGCTGGCAGGAGGGCCTGTGGGTGCAGACCACCAGATCCCGCCCACCCCCCTCTTCCCAGACAGGGACGAGTGTTCGGCCGGCCCCAGCCCCTGTTCTCACTCCTGCCACAACGCACCCGGCCGCTTCTCCTGCTCCTGCCCAGCCGGCTTTGCCCTGGCCAGGGATGACAGGAACTGCAGAGGTGAGTGGGCCCGGGTGCAGAGGCTCTCCTGGGAGGTGGCCTGGGTGTGTGGGGGGCGCTGCAGAGCCGGGACCCTGGCCAGGGGCACCCGCCTCAGGACCTGGCTCGTTCCCGATGGCACGGATGCCAGCCTGGGGGTGGCGATGCCCCGTTTCCCCTGGGAACTTCCTGCTAGGAGGGCTGCAGATCAGAGAGGCTCAAGTCCTGGGGGTGCTGGGGAGCCCCAAAGACATACACGTGCCCACTGCGTGCTCGTGCATACGTGCCCACCGAGCCCGGACACGGCCTCAGGCGCTTTCCTAACATGGCAGTCGTTTCCAGCCAGCTGGGGTTGGAACGCAGTGGACACCCATCTGTCCCCTTAACACAGCTTCTGGACAACAAATCTGACCGTAGGTGCTGTCCAGATGCTGACCCTCCCCTCTGCACCCGTCTGCTTCCACCAGGGAGGCCTGGCATGGCCAAGTCCCCACTGGGCTTTGAGCTGGGTGCCCGAGGGACACTGTCCTCAACCTCCTATCAGGTGCCCCAGGCCAAGGCCTATGGCAACATGCTGGAAACAGCTAACAGGAGAGGTGGGGACCTTCTTGCCAGGGGCTCCTGGGCCGGGGGATGAAGCCTGTGCAGTTAGGTTGGCCAGGGTCAGGGTGGCGAGGAGGGCCCGGGGGACACGCGTTCACGCAGCCCCCTGCCCCCGTTCGCCCTGCCAGATGTGGATGAGTGCGCGTGGGATGCCGACCTTTGCCAGCAGGGACAGCGCTGCGTGAACCTCTTCGGGTCCTACCACTGCCTCCCCGACTGCAGGCCTGGCTTCCGGGTGGCCGCTCACGGGGCCGGCTGTGAAGGTGACAGGGGCGTGACGTGGGTGGGGCTGTCCGTGCTCCGGTGGTTGCCTGGGTTCAGCGGAGGAGGTGCTGTGTGCCACGGGGACTCTGGGCCTTCGGGGGAAGCAGAAGGAGCAGAGAGGCCGGGGAGAAAGCTTGAGCTGGACTCAAGAGGTCTGAGGCCTGGCCTGGCCTAGCCTGGCCTGGCCGCTGGCAATTTGAGGACCCTGGGACAAGTGTCTGTTCCCGTCCAGACCTTAGGTTTCTCATCTCATGAAGGGGGACCAGGTCAGGGATGGCAAACACATGCTGTGTCTGCTGTCGCTTCCCCGATTTCCCCTTGTGGATCGTGGCCCGGCCCAGACACAGCCTCCGGCTCCTTCTTGACACAGCTTCTCCAGCAGCCGCTATGAATCGGCTGCAGTGAGCCTTTGAGAGAAGCTCAGTGCCTCAGTGCCACCCCTGGAAGGGTGACCCCGCCCCCGGGGCTCTTCCGGCTCCAGCCTCCCATAGCCTCCCCATCACGATCACGATCACAGCTCCTCGGACAGGCTCCTCCTCTGAGTGGTAGGACCACCTAGTGAAGGGGCAAAGTCTGGTGGAACCGGAACTCAGAAGAGGAGGTCACCCCATGTCCGTGGCCTCAGGGAGCGCCCTGTCCACCTAGACGGCTCCTCTGCCCTCACCGCCTCCTCTCTTACCAGTTCTTGGCGCTCTTTCCCCCCATCAGGCTCCTACCCGCTTCACGCGCGCGATCCAGTTTTCTCCCCATGGCCCCGTGAAGAGGTCCCATCCTGACCCCTCTGCACAGATGAGGAAACTGAGGCCAGGACAGGGAGAATTCCTTGCTCAGGGACTAAGGGATATGACAGAGCTCAGCCCAAACCCGGGACTCTGCCTCCAAAGCCCCTCCTTTCTTTTGGATCCAGAACCTTCTCACCCTCCAAAGTGGGTGTGATGAGGAGAGGTGGTTGCAGGCAGGGGCCTTCTACCTGGTGGCACTCAGGTTGGAGAAGGGGACAGGGATGAGGCCCAGATGTGCAGAGGCATGCTGTGTCTGTTGGGGGCAGGGGGAGGGGCTCGGCCCCACCTCTGTCCGCACCCCTGCCTCCCCAGATGTGGACGAATGTCTGGAGCGGTCTGACGAATGTCACTACAACCAGATCTGTGAGAACACCCCAGGCGGGCACCGCTGTAGCTGCCCCAGGGGGTACCGGCTCCAGGGCCCCGGCCTGCCCTGCCTAGGTATGGGGCCACTCACCCCCTGGTTGGAGCCCTGGTCAGCACCCGCTGGCTGACCCCGCAAGCAGCGGGTGTTTATGACAAGGGTGTCGTTGAGTTTTGCGAGTAACCCAAACAGCAGCTAACACTGCCCGTGCGCCCACCGCGTGCGCGGGTCGGGGCTCTGCCGCTGTCTGGCACCGAACCTTCCCGGGGAGCCCGGGAGGAGGAGGTGGAGGAGGAGGGTGGGGAGGAGTGGGGTGGGTCTCAGGGAGGCTTAGCGGGGAGAATGGGCCTCACCGGGATGCTGCGGTACAGGGGGGAGTCTGGGATGAGGCTCAGAGCTGGGGAAGGCTGGGGCCTCTTTGCGCAGCAGAGGCAGGAGACGGTCCGGGAGAGGCAAGGCTTGCAGGCAGGCCTGGAGGCAGTGGGGGAGGCAGCTGGATTCTGGGGAAGGCGGGAGACCGGGAGGGATGAGGCGGGGGGAGCTGTGGCGAGCCCTGAGCCGCCCTTGGCTCCCTGCCTGGCCTTGTCCCTTTCCAGATATCAATGAGTGCCTGCAGCTGCCCGGGACCTGTGCCTACCAGTGCCAAAACCTCCAGGGTGGCTACCGCTGCCTGTGCCCGCCGGGCCAGACCCTCCTCCGTGACGGCAAGACCTGCACCCCCCTAGAGCAGAGTGAACAAAATGTGACCACTGTCGGCCACCGGGGCCCCTTAGTGCCCTGGCTGCGGCCCCGTACCCCTAACCCCAGGGGCTCTTACCAGGCCTGGGTCTCCCTCCGGCCGGGCCCCGGAGCCCTGAGCAGTAAGGGCCGGGCCTGGTGCCCCACTGGCTTCATCCGGCAGAACGGCGTCTGCACGGGTAAGGCCAAGCCCCAGCCATCCCACTGGGGACACGCCCCACTCCAGTGTGTCGTGCGCCCCGGCCCGGCGCATGGGCACCACACCCCATGTTCAGAAACCCGGGGCTCACGGCAAGCAGGGTGGGAGGTGCCGACAGTCACTTTCGTGGCTATGTGCCATCGGGAGGCCCTGGCTGTACTAATGGGCAAGGGGCTTCCAAGAGGGGGGAGGGGCTCTTGGCCCAGAGAGAGGGTCTGTCCCCCGGGGCAGATGTTCCCGGGGAAGCCACTTTGGAGAAACACTGCTTTCGGTGCGTAGAGGTGAAGCAGTCAGGGAGGGAGATTTGCAGGAGCGTTCCAAGTTGATCTGAGACCCTGAACGGAGACTGGTGGGTAGGGGGGTGGGGTGGGGGGAGGCTAGGGACAGCCCCCTCCTAAATCCCCCCCGCGGAGGCTGGCGCTGGGCTGCAGAGGCAAAGGGGAGACAGTGTCGAGGGCAGACGTGCTTCAGCATTCCTGCCTGTGCAGAGGGGTCTGGGCAGCGTCTCCCCACCAGGCCCTGTGAACGTGGGGTGGGCAGGGCGGAGAGAAGGCGTGGGCCGCCTCAGCCAGAGACATCCCCTTAGCCTGGCGCCCTGGGCGTCTGTGACTCAGTGCGTGTCTCTGGCCCCATCCCCCCCCACCCCTGCGCCTGGGCCAGACCTGGACGAGTGCCGGGTGAGGAACCTTTGCCAGCACGCCTGCCGAAACACCGAGGGCAGCTACCGGTGCCTCTGCCCCAAGGGTTACCGCCTCCTCCCCAGCGGGAAAAACTGCCAGGGTGAGCCGTGGCCCTCCCCCCCCCTCCCAGTGCGGGAGGGACCAGGACAGGGCTTCTCACGGGTGGGGCAGGGAGCCGAGCTCAGAGCACCCCAGGGGCCCACAGCCAGGCAAGCCGGAACGAAGAGATGGGGGGGCGTGGGCAGGCTGAGAGCAGCCCTGGGGGGCGTCCATCGCAGCCCCGCTGTGTGTCCCTGGACAACTCACTTCCCCTCTCTGAGCCTCAGCCTCCTGGTGAAATGGGGCTGACGCGCTCCCTTAAATGGCGGGATGAGACACGTGGAGGGCGGGCCCAGAGCCAGCTGCTGGTGGGAGCAGCGGAGCACTCCCCTTGATGTGCTCCAGGGGGCTAGTGCCCCGCTCCTCCTCCCCACCCCTGTAGAGTGGGAATCTGCCTCCAGCCTACCTTGCCCGTGTCCATCCCTCACTTTCTGCCACGAGGGTCTGTGAATGTCCTCCGAGGAGGGCGGGGCTTCCACTAGGGCAGACAGGGGTCACGGGCAGTCTTCACTCGGGGTCCAAGGGCAGCCGTCATCTCTCCCAGGCTGTGCAACCCAGCTCTGGGCTCAGGAGGTCCCCAGGGTGCCCCCCTAGGGAGATGGGGAGGTGCTCGGGACCTGCCGCTTGGGCTATCATAGGTCAAGGTGGCTGGGTTCAAGGGGAGAGGGGCTGCCTACCTCCCTGGTCCCCCAAAGGCATTTTTCTCTTTAGCACCTCCCTTCCCCCCGCCCCCACTCCCATGCCGTCTCTGGCTCCTGCCCTGGTCCCTTCCACTTTACTCCACTGTTTCACTCCCCATTTCTGTGCCAACCTCCCCCACCCAGACATCAATGAGTGCGAGGAGAACGACGTCGAGTGTGGGCCCAGCCAGATGTGCTTTAACACCCGCGGCAGCTACCAGTGCGTGGACACGCCATGTCCGGCCACCTACCGGCAGGGCTCCAGCCCAGGGTAAGGGCTGAGGCGGCTGGGGGTGAACTGGGGCACACTGCCAGCAGCTGGGGGCTTACATTCTGGCTCCTGGGCGGCCGGAGCCTGCCCCCAGAAAGGCCATGTCTCAGGCAGGGGCCAGTGGGGTCACCCCTGCCAGGACTCCCGAGTGAGGCGACTATGCCCACAGGGCAGCGTACCTCCCCGCAGCCACACGGGTGGCAAGCTGACCCGAACGCTAGCATTTACCGCGGTGACGCTGCGGCCAGAGCAGAATCCTGGGGGGCGGGGATAGGCCAGAGGCCACACAGAATTGGAGATGAACACGTGAGATGTAGGGGAACACATGACTATGTACATAAAACCCTAGACATGGACACACACACACACACGCACACACACATAAATGCCACCCAGAAACCCCCCCAAAACCCCAGGACTCAGACACACACTGGCGCACGAACACGAAACACATCTCCTTCACCCCACTCCCACCGGCCACAGATGCTTGGAAGGATGTGTGGACTTGGGGATCTTGGCGGACACAAGCTGTAGCCCCAGCAGTCAGGGAAGGTGACTTTGCCCAGGCAACTCTACCCCTCAGGAAGACCAGGCCGGGGGTGGGGACACCGATGCCCTTGGCAAGGCTAAGCAAGCGTCTTTGAGCCCCACCACCCCTGCCCCCTTGCAAATCCAGAGCAGATGACTCGGTTCCGGGGCTGCAGGCAGGCCTGGAGGGCCCCAAACTGTATTGCCGCCCTGCGCCCACCGGCAAGCCCTGGAGCGTGGGTCTGGAAAGTTCTGTGGGGTTATGGGACCCGCTCCGATGGGAAGGCTTCTTTGGGCCTCAGTTTGCGGATCTCTAAAGTGGGCTAATGGTGCCTGTAGAGAAGCCACTGGGGGGCAAGGGGCCGGGCGGCGCACGGGAGAACCGCGGGGCCTGGGGCCGAGGTCCGGTTTGCAGACCACGCTGTGACGGCACCCGGAGTCGATCCGTCTGTCCCGCCCGCAGGACGTGTTTCCGACGCTGCTCGCAGGACTGCAGCGCGGGCGGCCCCTCCACGCTGCAGTACAAGCTGCTGCCGCTGCCCCTGGGCGTGCGCGCCCACCACGACGTGGCCCGCCTCGCCGCCTTCTCCGAGGCCGGCGTCCCCGCCAACCGCACGGAGCTCAGCGTGCTCGAGCCCGACCCGCGCAGCCCCTTCGCGCTGCGCCCGCTGCGCACCGGCCACGGCGCTGTCTACACCCGCCGCGCGCTCACCCGCGCCGGCCTCTACCGGCTCACCGTGCGCGCCGCCGCGCCGCGCCACCAGAGCGTCTTCGTCCTGCTCATCGCCGTGTCCCCCTATCCCTACTGAGGGGCGTGGTCGCTGGCCGCCGCTTTGGGGGCCAGTGACCTCCAGGGATGGGGAGGGGGGCCAGGGAGGAGCCGGAGCGGTCCCCACCGCCCGCCCGCCCGCCGGGTGGCTCTTGCCCTCACCACCTGCTGTGGCAAGAAGCGTCACCCCCCCCACACACACCTTGTGCGTCATTGAGCCCTTCAGCAAACACGACCCTGTGCAACCTTGACCCCAGGACGTCAAGGACCCGATCTCCCCCCACCCCCCGCGGAGGTGGAGCTGGGCACTCAAGAGTCTAAGGCCGTCCTTGGGTGGTGAAGCCTGCTTGTCTGACGGGGGCACCTCCAGGCTTGCCCCAAACTCCAGGGAGACCTGGGCTGGGACACAGCACACCAGGAGGCCCCAGGGGAGGGACAGACCCCTAGAGGGTGACAGCAGCTATCCTCTGCCCACAGAACGGTGTCCTCCTGAGCCCCGTGTGTGTGTATGTATAACATAAAAACGTTTCTTTTTAACCAACTTCATCTCTTCGTCCAGTTATTTTGCTCTGGTCAGGAGGGGCTTTGGCTGGACCACCCTTCTGGTCCAGCAGCCCTGGGCCTCGGGCAGGAAGGTGCTCCCTGGTGGAGGTCCCGGGAGAAGGTGGGGGAGGCTGGAGTCTCCGCGGGTTGGGGGGAGGAAGAGGGAGATGCTACCTGAAAGGTAAGCATGTTGGGCCAGATCCCTGGGGCCTCTAGGCCATCGCAGGGACTTTGGCTTTGACGGAATGAGCTGGGAAGGGACAGGATCAGAACATCTATGTACGTAAGGGCACGTCTCCAGGGTGCTGGGGAGGGTCTGAGTCACCAGGGACTCTGCAGAAGCGCAGGGAGCTGCTTCTCCGCCCACACCCCCGACCCTGCCTCAGCCACCACCCTGTGGCCGCCGCCCTTGGCCACAACCTCTGGCAGAAAGAGGCTCAATCGCACGTGGTTTTGAAGAGGAGAGACCCTTCCTCCCCGTTCCCCTTGCTCAGTGTGACACCGTCACCTCCCCCTTTGTGTCCTCATTCTCTCAGCCGGGCAGGGAGGGATAAAGCTGTCTTGAGTTATTTCTCACTAACGGGTGAATGACAACCAGACTCTGTAAGCAGAGACTTCCAGCAGTGCTGCATGAAACGGGGAAACGGCTGTGTCCATTTTACAGATGGAGAAAAGGAGGCTCCGAGAGGGGGCGTGACGCAGCCACTAGCCGGATAGGCGACTGGTTCATGGTTCAACTGGCCCTCCGGATTTCCACTGGACGGCCCCACCTGAACCTCCCCGGGGCATTTCCTCCTCAAAGCTATTTTGTTCTCCTTGAAGCCAGGGGTCTGCGAACTTTTGCCGTGAAGGGCCAGATAAAGGAAAGCTTTGGGCTTGGCGAACCTCGGCTCTGTTGAAATCACTCCCCTCCCCGCGGCAGCGCTCGAGGAGCCACACAGCACACGAATGAATGAGCGTGGCTGTGTCCCAATGAACTATGACTGGACACTGACGTTGGACGTTCATACAGTTTTCACATGTCACGAAATACTCTTTTGATTTTTGTTTTTCCCCCAACCATTTACAAGTGCAAAATCCATCCTGAGCTTGCAGGCTTCACAAAAACTGGCGGGGGGTGCTGTAGTCCGCCACTCCGGATTTAAGCCACGGAAGTCACTAACGATGGAGGAGAAACTCGAGGGGGCGGGGTCCGGCAAGCCCCCCACACACACCCATTTGTCCGGCGCCCACCTGTGAGGACCTCCCTTGGGAGAAACGCCCCTCTTTGTGCAACCCTAGGGGCCAGAGGTCACAACCTGCGCCCTGCCGTTTGCTGGGCTGTTAATTTTTTATGGAGCCCGTGAAAAGGTCAGCCCCAGGGTGAGGCACTGCAGAGGTGAGACCTGCGGAGGGGAGGTGCTGCCTCCTCTTTCACCCCTGCTGCCTCCTGTCTGCTGCTTCCCAGTCTCCCCCTGGCCCTTCATGTTTGCAAACCATCTGTTGGCATGCCCAGTGCCTTGTGGGCCCGAGTTTTCCTTCTCCCAGGAGACCCAGAGGCAAGAAAGAGTATGCCCATTTCAAAGATGAAGGAATGGGGGCTCAGAGAAGGCAAGCCGCTAGCCCAAGCTCACACA
This sequence comes from Panthera uncia, assembly GCF_023721935.1. Taxonomy (NCBI): domain Eukaryota; kingdom Metazoa; phylum Chordata; class Mammalia; order Carnivora; family Felidae; genus Panthera; species Panthera uncia. The sequence continues at coordinate 86,165,822 of NC_064807.1, forward strand.
GCCTGCAGGAAAGAAGAACTCAACTCAGGCTCTCTGACTCCAGAGCCCGGGGAGTGTTAGCCTGCAGGCCCCCTGTCTCCACTCCCCAAGAAAGGAGGATGGGAGGTGAAGGAGGGCCAAGAACAGGATGAAGAGGAGGGACCGCGACAATTCAAGACAGTTCAAGACCTGAGGAGCCACGAGGGGAGTGTCCATTCAGTCCTGCCTCCCCCACCTTCCAAATGGCCATCTGAGCTGGTGGAAAGGGCTGATTGCTCAAAGTCTGGCAGTGAGCCAGTAGCAGACCTGGCCTGGAATCCGGGCCGTGAACTCTCAGGCTTGTGCTCCTCTGCCCCACCCACCCCTGCCCAGATCCACAGGGAGCAGATCCAGGAGCAGAGGAGGAGCCAGCCCCAAGGGAGCCTTTTCCACTTCTGCTTTTCTAGCTGCCGACCAGCTCCCGTCATTGGCCAGGGCCCCATCCAGCCACCCCAGCCCCCAGCACCACCTGACCTCCGGGCGGAGGCTGTCCCGATCCATCAATGGTGATAAACAGCCCTGTAGGTCACTCATTAAACTCCCTGATGCCGGTTTTTCCAAGAACCCAACAAACAAATGGACTCTGTGTTCCCTCTGGGCAGGGACTGGCAACCTGGGGGTCTGGCCTAGAGGACACTCTTGTTCCTGGAGCCGGTGCCCAGGCCTGGGCAGCAGCAGAATGGTATCCAGTGCCAAGCATGGGATGGTTGTGCGGTGAAGTGTCTGTGGTCTCCACATTCCCAGGCCCCTGTGTGACTCACAGGCGCGAGCCCTCGCGTGGCAGGGGAGACACGGAGGACAAGAGGGGTCTGCTCCTTGGTTAGATGCACAGGCTGCATCTACGTTCAGACAAGTGGCGGCAATAGAGCCGACCCTTAGAAAAGCCACCCCGGGGACGCCTGGGTGGCTCGGTCGGTTAAGCGTCCAACTTCGGCTCAGGTCATGATCTCACGGTTCGTGGGTCCGAGCCCCGTGTTGGGCTCTGCGCTGACAGCTTAGAACCTGGAGCCTGCTTCGGATTCTGTGTCTCCCTCTCTCTCTGCCTCTCCCCCACTCATGCTCTGTCTCTCTGTCTCTCTCTCTCTCTCAAAAATTGAAAAAAAAATTTAAAAATTCTTTTAAAAACGCTTATCTACAATATCATCACATCAAATTAAAAATTCAACAATCCTGTCAGTGTTCATTCACGTTTCCAAGTGGTCACAAAAAGGGTGTTTCTTTTATGCTTTTTTTTTTAATGTTTAGGCTTAAAAAAGTCAGGATCCAAAGGAGGTCTACATATTGTGATTAAGTACATCCTTTATGTCTCTTTGAACCCTAAGCCCCCCTATCTCCTTTTTTCCCCTGTAAAAAGTTAAAAATCAACTTTACTGAGATATGATCATTCCAGGAATGCAAGAGTTGGTTCCAGGCTTGAAAATCAATCAATGTAACTTACCACGTTCATAGAATAAAGAGAAAATCATATGATCATCTCAATAAATGCAGAAAAAGCACTTTATAAAATTCAGCCCATACTCATGATAAAAACTCTCAACAAACTAAGAGTAAAAGTGACCTTCTTCACCTGATGAAAAGTGACTATGGAAGATCTACAGTTTGGGGCACCTGGGTGGCTTGGTTGGTTAATTGGCCCCACATGGCGGGGTAGGGGGTGGGGGAGGGAGGATTCTCTGCTCAGGATTCTCTCTCTCTCTCTCTCTCTCTCTCTCTGCCCCTCACCGACTCATGCCCTGTCTCTCAAAATAAATAAATAAATAAACTTAAAAAAGAAACCCTACACTAACATCATAGTGGAAGACCGAATGAATGCCTTCCCCAAGAATATGAACAACACAAGGATATCAACCTTCACCATTTTTATTCAATCTTATACTGGGGGTCCTCACCATTGCAATAAGGCAAGAAGAAAAAGCACAGAGATAATACAGGGAAAAGCAAGATTGTCTCCATTCACAGTGGACATTATTGTCTACATAGAAAATCCTAAGGTATTTACAAATATCTACTAGGATTGGGGTGCCCGGGTGGCTCAGTCGGTTGAGTGTCCGACTTCGACTCAGGTCGTGATCTCGCCGTCTATGGGTTAGAGCCCCGCATCGGGCTCTGTGCTGACAGCTCAGAGCCTGGAGCCTGCTTCGGATTCTGTCTCCCTCTCTCTCTGCCCCTCCCCCACTCACACTCTGTCTCTCTCTCTCTCTCTCAAAAATAAATAACATTAAAATAAAAGTCAGGGATGCATGAGTGGCTCAGTCAGTTAAGCGTCTGACTTCGGCTCAGGTCATGATCTGGTGGGTTCACGAGTTGGAGCCCCACATCGGGCTCTGTGCTGACAGCTCAGAGCCTGGAACCTGCTTCGGATTCTGTGTCTCCCCCTCTCTCTCTGCCCCTCCCCTGCTCATGCTCTGTCTCTCTCTCTCTGTCAAAAATAAACATTAAAAAAATTTTTAAGAAAAAAACCCCAAATATCTACTAGGATTAGTCAGTGACGTCAGCAAGGTGGCTGAATATAAGGCAAATATACAAAAACCAGCCGTATTTCTATATACTAGCAACAAACAACCAGAAAATGAAATTTAAATCATGTACAATGGTATCCAAAAATTTAAAATACTTAAAATAGGAAGAAGTTTAATGAAAGATAAGCAAGAACTGTACATTAAAACCTACAAAACATTGCTCAGACATCTGAACCAAGATGGATCCTTTGACACTCCTGTTGAAACTGAGGACTTTTATACCACCCATCAAGGACACACCAACCGGCCGGGTTTTCCTCTTCTCTGAGCAGAATAAGGCCCAAGAATAAGCCTCCAGCTGGCAAGTCATATAACCTGTCTGGTAAAATATCCATCCCAAGGCTGGGCTCTGAGGCTGGTTTAAAGCAAAAATTGAATCCATCACAAATGAAGATCATCTCAAGATGTAACCTCCTATGGATTGGCCTGACCTCCCTTCTCATTGCTCATGTAAATAGCAACTAATACTTCTCTTCTTTTTTTTTTTAAGGTTAATTTATTTCTGAGAGAGAGAGAGACAGAGTGCGAGCAGGGGGAGGGGCAGAGAGAGAGGGAGACACAGAATGTGAAGCAGGCTCCAGGCTCTGAGCTGTCAGCACAGAGCCCGACGCAGGGCTCAAACTCAAAAACTGTGAGATCGTGACCTGAGCCGAAGTTGGAGGCTTAACTGACTGAGCCACCCAGTTGCCCCCAACTAATACTTTTCAGTAAACAGCCTGAAGTCTTTTTAAATGCTGGAAAATGTAAGAAGATATAAATAACTGGAGAGGTATACCATGATCATGGATTGAAGAATTCAATATTGTTAAGATATCCATTCCCCCCCACCCCAAGATGCTATATAGATTTGTTGGAATTCGCAATCAAAATTCCGGCAGGCTTTTTATGGAAACTGGCAATCTGTTTCTACTATTTATATGGAAATGCAAATGAGCTGAAATAGCCACAATAATTTTGAAACGGGACAAAATTGGAAGATACAGCCTATCGGACTTCCAGGCTTACTATAAAGCTGCAGTAACCGAGATGCTGTAGTATTGGCATAAGAACGAATAGATCAGTGGAACAGAAGAGGGAGTCCAGAGACATAGTCACACTTGCATGGTCGGTTAATTTGCAACAAATGCGCCAATGTAATTCAATGGAGAAAGGAAAGTCCTCAACTAATGTGACTAGACCAACTAGGAACTAATATGGGGGAAATGAACCACCAAAGGGTTGAAGAAGGGTGTGACTTATTCTGCGTTTTTAAGAACTCTCTGTTCTTGTGCAGAGAAAGGATTTGTGGGCGGGGAGCAGGAGACTGGAAGAGAGAAGCAGGGAGATGATCAAGGAGGCTATAGCAATGGTCTGAGTAAGAGAAGACAGGCCAGTGGGGAGGAGGTGGAGACGGGAAGGAAAGGGCAGGCTCTGGATACACGCAGAAGATTCGAACTTCTCAGTGTCTCCGCTCGGTCAGGCGTACGTGCCGCTGTCCTTTTAGAGGCACCACCCAAGGGCACTTACCTAGGAGGTGTGCAGGGTCCTTCAGGAGCCCTGACCTGGGTGTGGGTGAAAGGTAAAGGCCAAAGTGGCTCAGCCCCAGGTAGGGGAGCCCCTCTGGCCATGCCCCGGCCGTGGACCCACGACCTGTTCTGCAAGGTGAGGGCCAGGGCAGGGTGTGGATGTCCACCTGGCAGATGGAGGGGTGCATGATGAAAGTGGCTCATCCAGAAGCCGGCCAGTCCATCCTGGCCTTGATCTCTGCCTCTCAATCACCCTGGTGCCCAGTGGGCGGGACCCCTGCTAGCAGTTGGGCCCATTTTCCTCTTAGGAGAGCTGTGTCACCAGCTCCTGTGCGTCAGAAAGGGACAGTCCCCTGGACTGGAGCCATTTCTGCAGCAGAGCGTAAAGGTCCCTGCAGCCTGGGACCCTGGGACAGAGACCCTGGTGCCTCTATCAATTCAACCCAAGCCCGAGCTAGAGCAGAGGGTTTGGCCGGAGCCTCAGACCCTGGGGTCTAGTCCTGCTCTGCCACTAACATGCTGTGTGGCCTTGGGAAAGATACACCCTCTCTGTGCTGCAGGTTCCTATCCGTAACATGGGGATAACAGTCATAGTGGCCTCATATAGGGGGATCGTGAAGAGCAAATAAAGCTAAGAAGAATAAAACCGTGCTTCGTGATACCCACAAGGGTGTGATTGAGCCCCAGATCTACCCAGATGAACTCACTTCCTCCTCCATCCCGCCGCCCCTCCCCCATCTGTCCTAGACTGACAGGGGCTTATCCCTCACCCCACCCTCTTCCTAAGGTTTGGGTAATGGGGCTTCTCTCTGGAGCCACCACTGGCTCTGGAGAGCTTGGGGGAACATCAGGCCTCCCTGCCTCAGTTTCCCCCCCCCCACTTGCTCTGCAGTAACTCCCAGGAGGTGGTCTCTATTCACCCACACCCTCCCCAACTTTCTCAACCAGCAGTGACATCTTAAAGGAAGAAACAAAGACCCAGCACAAAGTCACAGGACGGTCCTTCCCCACTCCTGCTGGGGAAGGAAGCCGCCCCAGGCTGCACGCCCCAGGCTGCAGGCATGTTGTGTCGGCTGTTCCTCACTTGCTTCCTGCTAGTGTGGAAGGCCAGGGGCTCTGCGAGGCCCAGAGGCGGCTGAGTGAGTGGGTTCCGGGGCCAGCCGCCATCTCGCCTGCTGGCAGGAAGGTGCCTGAAGTCACCCAGCCCCACACAGCTCTTGGGGCGCTTCCTTGCCATCACAGCCACTCCTGGGGTTTGGGTGTCTGAGGCTGGGGCGTTCACAGGGACCAAAAGCCGTGGTTCTGCTTATCAGTTGCTTTAATGCCTTTTGCCTCCTGATGGGCTCACAGCCACTAACCTGGCAGACGTGCTTGGTGGCCAGGCAGGGATGCCCAGGGCTGGGATGGGCCGGGGCGGGGGCGATGACTGGGAGGACTAAGTGACTAAGCCAGCAGCCTTCACTCCTCTCTGCCAAGGGTCCCCTTCTCTGTCTGCTTCTTGGTTGCAGGAAGGGGACAAGGCTGCCTCCTCGACACCACCTATCCCCCACCTTCGCCCCCACTTTTACAAGATGGCTGAATGGCAAACCAGCAGTATGGTCTGGGGCTCCCACCTCCCGGGGGGGGGGGGGGTCAGGGCCCAGAGGACTTGGGAGTCAGTCCTAACCATGGCGTTGCCTTGGACGGGTGGGCACCTGCCATTTCACTCAGCTGTAGCGGCAGGGATTGGTGCTTTGGGGCCTCTAAACCAGGCTGGGGAACTTCTGACACACGGAACCTTCTGCAGGCCAGACCGGGGTGGCAAGTCCCCGTTTCTTTTTTGAAAGCAAGAAGCCTCGCCTCTGTGAACCTCAGCTGTGAACCCCGGCTGCCCGCCGGCTTAGCAGTTGGCCAGTCTTCTCTTCACTATTTATGGGGTTCCCTGGAGGGGGGTGGCCCGGTGCCAGGCTCTGGGGAGACAGCCAAGAACCAGCCCTGGACGGAGGGCTGAAACCGCGGCCTTCTGGGGCCACCTTCACCTGGGCTCCGGTTCCCGGGGGCCACTGTGGGGGAAGGGAGGTCTGCAGAGAGGCCACCGCGGGATAAAAGCGGGCACGAGATGCACCGCGCCTAAGGGACTTCTGTTCCCACTCCCACCCCCGGGCGGTGGCAAGCCTCTGGCAGGACCGCCTGCCGTGGTCACCCTGCCAGTTGCCCGCGTTCCAGCCACTGCCGCGCCCCGAGGGGCCGCCTGCCCGAGGGTCAGGGCGAGAGGACCCTGGGCGCGTGCGCCCTCGGGAGGACGTGCGCCCCGGGGGGCGGGGCGAGGGCGGACAAGGAAGGAGGGAGGGAGGGACCAGGCCCCGCCCACCTGCAGGTGGCCGCGGCCGCCGAGAGGCTCCGCGTGGGGGCCGGGCCCGGGGGCGGGGCCTGTCGCGCGCGTTCCCCCCCCCCCCACGTGTCCCTGGTCCCGGGCCCTGCCCCCGGGCCGGGTGTTTATAACCCGGGATGCGCCACGCAGCCGGCCCTGCTCCGCCGCCTGCCACCGCCGCCCGGGCCACGGTAAGGAGCCCCCGGCCCGAGACTCCGCTCCCACCCCCTGGCCTAGGACACCCTGCCCCCGGGTCCCGCCGACAGCGAGCCGAGGAGGCCGAGGGGACCGCGCTCCGGTCGCCCGTGCAGGCGGGAGCAGAAGTCGGCCCCGAGTGGCCAAGCGCCCCGCGCTCGCACCTGGACGGGAGGGCAGGAGAGCGACGCCGGGGCTTCCGTCCTTCGAGGGTGGGGCCGGGGCGCGAGTCTCGGACAATGCGGGGGTGGGGGGTGGGGGTGGCAGGTCAGGTTATGCGTCCCCTTTGCGGGCCGAGGTCTTTTCTAGATTCCCCGTGTCTAGCCCAGCTTCCTCTATGCCGGACCCCCCCAGATGGAGACCTTGGGAGTCCGGAGGGTGGGGTGGGGTCCGGATTCTCTCACCCCTTCTCTGACCTCCCCCTCCTGCCCCGGTCTCTGTCTCCGCCTCCCTTTCTCTGCGTGAAACCTGAGTTCCCGCCCGACCTCTGCCCCTCTCCCCGGGCCTTGGGCGCATGGGCCCCTCCCACAGCCCCGAGCCTCAGTTTACCGCGGGCAGATGTGCAGCGGGACGCGGAGTCTTGGTTGTGACTGCGCTCCTTCCCCCGCAGGGGGCGTCAGTCTCTGCCTCCTGAAACCTATTAGCTTTCTCCGCCCGAGGGTTGGGGGCGGTGGCCGCGCCGGGTCACGGTGCCCGGTTTGTGGCTGGCACTGGACTCCGGGGCTGTGGGAGGGGCCGCTCTGCAGGAAATGTCCACCGTCCGGGTTGCTGTTGCCTTTGGCCCCTTGGGCGGCTGCGCCCTCTGGAGAGGGAGGGTCATTGTGAAATGGAGGAAACTCCTCTCCCATCCCGCCAGGGCTCTTCCTGAGGAGGTCCCGTGACCCGCCACCTCAGTGTTCCTTTCTGCGCAGTGGGGGCGTCTCCTCCGGGGCATCGCGGCCCGGAGCTTGCACAGAGTCAGGCAGGAACAAACCTGTTCTTTCCCCAGGGTCGGATCAAATAGGCCCTGGGCTTTGATCTTTCCTTCCCAGCCCACGGCTGGTAACAGGGCAGATTCTGGAGCCAGCAGACCCAAGCCCGGAAGGCAGGCACGACCGGGTGAGACCTTGGGTCAGCTGCCAGCTTCCCAAGCCTCAGTTTCTCCGTCTGTCAGAGCTGGCACAGGCTCAGCGCTCAGGAAGCAGTAAGAGGGTGGGGCAATCTCTGTAGACTGTTGAGAACTGTGGCTGGGTCCATTCACTCAGTAACTGTCTGGGGCATGCCTCACCACGTGCCATACAGGGGACATGAGACCGGAGACCAGATCTCTACCCTCCTACGGAAGCTTCTAGTGAGGAGACCGTAGACAGAGCCACAAGAGGAATGGGTGGGTAGGGCGGGAGGAATCTTCATCCTACAAACCCTTCCCTCCTTCCATCTCCCGTCTCGGAGCCCAAGCAGGGGAGCCAGGGGGCGGGGTGGGGACCTGTCCCAGTTGGAGCCATCTGTGCCCTGTGCTGAGAAGCACTTCTCGTTCCGCTCAGTACAAGCTGAGTGATGCAGGCTGCCCACTGAGCACCTAGACCCTGAGCCAGGCACCGGGTGGGGCAGAGCAGGGAGGCCCCCACTCTGTATAGTCCAAGTTCCCCCGAGGACTCACATGGGCCGCATCAACTGGCTGCCTGCTCTGGGCTTTGTGGTCGCTTGGCTGTGATGGTAGCCATTTCCCCTGGCCTGGGGCCCCAGGAGTCTGACTCACGGAGGGGAGCCAGGCCCAGACTTACCTGCTGTGCAAGCACTTTCCCAGGTCCCATTTCTTCTTAGCCTCATGGGTCCTGGGAGGCGAGCCAGGACAGCCAGATGCCTTCATTGGAGCACAGAGCCCCTGAAGAGAGTGCCTTGCCTGTGGGCGCCCATGTGGAAAGAAACTCATTGGAATTCAGGGTCTAAGCCTCTGAGCTCTGCTGTAACACTTTGGGAAGGGTTGATCTTCCAGGCCCTGGTGCGTTCCACCCCCCGCCCCCCGCCCAGACTTGGGGAGGTGCCCTCCCCAGACTTGGGGGTAGGCCATGTACCCAACAGGCTTTGCAATATTATTGGTAGGATCAACGAATGAATGAATGCACTCTCCGCCGTGTGCTCCAAATGCTCTTAGAAGTTTGCCTGTCTTTTACCAGAGTCTGGTGAGATCTGCTTAGTCTCCCTACCACCTGTCTCAGGGGCTTTTCACCAGAAGTAGAGACTCAACCTTCCCAGCCACGGCAGACTCCCCAGTGACCCCTAACCCTGGGTGGAAGATGTTTGCTGGAGTGCCACTGTCCCCGAGAAAGCCAGTGTTCCCGATTTGATTCTCAGGCCCCAGGAATCCCGCTGCTGAGAGCCAGCTCATTGTCTAGCCTAGGACAAGCCCCTTGACCTCAGCTTCCCCCTCTGTCAATTGGGAAGAAAATCACTCACTGTCTTAACCAAGGATGTGCAGACAGATGAGCTGAGCCCATCAAGTGGATGGTGGGGCTGAAACCCGACAGCGGCACCTCCTGGTCAAAGTGTGGAATTGCAGCCTAGCTCTGTCAGACACAAAAGAGGGCCCCAAAGTGATAGGACCTCCAAACCCAAGAATGAGGAAACCCCAAAGTCAGAGAGAATTCTTCCAGCTTAGGCGGAGCTAGGGTTTTTAAAAAAAAAAAAACAAAAAACTCTAACGAACCCAGATCAGCAGAGTTAGAATGTGAGGGAGGGGTTCCAGAAGAACATTCGCCAAGCTGTTTCCCTGACTTGCGGAGAAATATACTACTGGTTGGTGATGATTCATTGGGGGTTTTGGTTTCTGGAAGACAAAAGTGAGGGGGAGGCGATCTGTGGTCTGCATTCAGCCTAGGCTTCAGTCCCAGTTCTGGCATCTGGCAACCTGAGACCCGGGCAAGTAGTTGACCTTTTCTGAGCCCCACGTGGTAGTGATAGCTGGTATAATTAATTTTTAGGAATAGTCTCCACCTTGAAATGGCACCTGTGTGGCACCGCACAGACTATCTGCTCTTGTCATCGTTCCAGCTTTGACGTTTAGGAGCCCACGGGTTTCATTAGAATTGAGGAAGTATCCAAGGCTGGCCTAGCAGGTGCATGGGAAGCTGGTGGGGTGGCCCGGGCTGGGGCCACGGAGAATGCCACCTGCCTGGGCAACTCAGACCAGGCTGGTAGGCATCTCGACATGAGGCCACCTTCTTCCCTCCTCCCAAGGTGTCCGTCTTCCGGGGAAAGGTGTCAGGTCTGGCGTGGGAGTGGGGAAACACGGATCTTCTTGGCAATGGGCACGTGCCTGGGATCTGGGGAGGGGGGCAGGAGACTGCCCTGGGCCCTTCATGGAGGATGGGGTGGGGACGAAGGTTTGCTAGACAACCCCCCCAGGCAGGCATCCCAGGGTCCTGGGGTGTCAGAACCAGAACGGCTTCCAGGTAGTGCCGATGGCTAGACTGAGCCCTGGAGAGTGAGGGACTGGCCTGAGGTTAGCCGTGGCCGTGGTAAGGGGAGTCTAGCTTGGTGCCCAACTCTGGCTCCTCCCCGCCTACCCCCCCCCACCAGCCCCAGCATCTCACTGAATCCTCACTGTCGCCCTGTGAACTGGTGGGCTCTTCTCACCCCCATTTAGCAGACGAGCAGCTGAAGCAGCCTGAGCCCAGGTCTGGAGGACCCAGCCCCTGTGCTTTACCCATAGTGGGTACTCACTGGACTGTACCCCCCCTTCCTGCTCCTCTGCCCATCTCCCGCCCCCAACTCGAGGCCTCAGCTCTTGTCAGTTTCCACTCACGGAGACAGACATCAGTGTCATCACACAGCCCAGGGACCGGGCTGGCTGGGGGAGGAGAAGCTTCACCGGTCCAGGGATGGGGGTGGGGGCGCTGGGAAGACGCCAGTGTCAGATTGCGACATTTCCCAGCCCACCCGCCCCGCTAATCTCTGCACACACAGGCCCAAACATCCCCCACGCGCGCAGGCGTGCACACACGCGTTCATGCTCCTGGGCACACGGTCCTAGATACGTGCATTCTTTCACACAGCTCAGACCTCGGGGCCAAGGTCCTCGGTGGGCATGCAGGCACACAGCCTGGCAGGCAGGAGGGGCGCGCCAGTTTCTGGATGAGCACGTGCATAGAATTCTAGGCTTTGGGGGGACTTAACCCTCCTCTTACGGGCAAGGAACTGGCCTCTGGACAGTAGAACAGAAGCGTCGTTCTGAGTGCCTGCCAGGTGCCAGGCACCGTCCGTGAGATGGTCCCTGTCCTCGCAGAGCTCACACTTATGGGAGTGGGGGTACAATTAGAATGCAGCGTGCCTGTGCCGAGATGGGACCACGGGGCAGAGGGGGGCGGGCACAGTCTGTCTGTCTCCGTGGGGCTCCCTCTCCCTTACTCCGGCGCCCACCGTCTTGGCCTTGCATCACCTGTCCCTGTCTCGAGCCCACCCCAGCCGTGCCAGGGTGTCTGAGCCGCCTGTGGCTTCCCAGACCACACCTGGCCCCAGCGGTTCCCTTCCCTGGGCCTTGTGCCTTCCAGCAGGGGGCTTCTGGGGCCCAGCTGCTCTGGGGTTGAGTCCCGGCTCTGCCACTTAACCAGCCAAGCAAGGCCTTGAGCAAGCTCCTTAACCTGAGCCTCAGTTTCCCCGTCTCGAAAATGGAGACAACACAAAGGGAAGGGCTCCGCACATGACGGGCATGTTCATTTATGTGGATTGTGGGGACCAGCCGGAGAGGCCAGGTTCAGGGTCTCTGGCTTCACCTGGACTGCCGTTCCAGACGGCTGAAATAGCTTTGGCTTTTGCAGAGTGGTTCACCGAGCCGTGAAGTCGGGTTCCAGAAGCCGGGAAGCCGCACGTCCCATCCAAGGTACTTTCTGAGTCCTTCCTGCCTCTTTCCCTCCATTAAAAAAGAAATATTTTTTTTTTCATGTTTATTTTTTGAGAGAGACAGAGCGCGAGCGGGGGAGGGGCAGAGAGAGAGGGAGACCCAGAATCCGAAGCAGGCTCCAGGCTCCGAGCCGGCAGCACAGAGCCCGACGCGGGGCTCGAACCCACGAACCGCGGGATCATGACCTGAGCCGAAGTCAGACGCTCAACCGACTGAGCCACCCAGGCGCCCCTCCTTCCCTCCAGTTTTGATGGTCTGCTCTTGCCATGAGCACCATCCCTTGGCCCCAGGGTCAGGGTCTGCTGAGTCACCAGCAAGCCGGGCTGGGGACAGGGCCTGGCAGGCGGTCGAATGCCCAGTGGAGGCAGAAGTCGTCTGCATCCGTCAGAAACCCCCCCAACCGCACTTCTCCATGAGGTGTTCTCCCTTCCCTCCGTGCCAAGGGCCGCAGGGTGTGCGAGCCCTGGGGCTGGCCAGGGGTCTGCACACAGGATGCGTGTTCTAGTGTCGCAGTCGGGCCCTCTCCAGGCTCTGCTGTGCAGGGCTGGGTGACTGGGCCAGCACATCTCCTCCCTGGACTTCCAGGCCCAGGCACAGGGGAAGTTTTCAGTACACGGGAGCCTGTATCTTTGCGGTCGTGATGATGGGGTGCCCCTTGTGGGCTCCCTCCTGCGGAGGGGCGTCCACGGCTTTTCCCAACAGTGCCTAATAAAGACCCTGACCTTGGTCAGACTCCAGTGGGAACGCCTCTCACCAGACACAAGAATCCCCCCTACCAATGCAGGATGCTGGGGCCATGTCCAGGGAGGCTGGGACCAGATGGTTTGGGTCCAAATCTGGGCCTGCTGCCTGCTGACCGTATGACCTCCAACAAATGACCCCACCTCCGCGACCCTCAGCTTCCTCATTAGCAAAGCGGGCACGATAACAGCACCTACTCTCGGGACCTCGTGGAGAGTGCCGGGGGACTCAGGGCAGGTCCTAACGGCCCAAAGGCTGAGGGAGAGCCTCCCGGACGGAAGAAACAGTGGCTGCAAAGACAAGGACACAGGGGTCTCTGGTGCCTCGGTGTAGCTGAGGAGACAGATAAGGCGGGACGCATCTGTCCCTGCTGCAGGGGGACGGATCATCTTCATCTCCAGGAAGGAACTCCCTCTGCCTGTCCCCTTCCTTCTCTGGACCTCAGTGTCTCCGTCTGTGTCCTGGAGCAGCGTTTGAAAAGAGTCTAAACTCCCAATGTGCGAGGGCTCGCTGGGGCACCAGGTGGCGGGGGCGGGGGCGGGGTACGTGGAGGCAGGGACTCTGCACCCCAGCATCCTGTTCTGCTGGGAGGCAGCACTGCATGCTGGGACGAGCTCTGTGACCTTGAGCCAGCTGCTCACCTGTCTGAGCCCCAGGGTCTGCCGCCCCAGGACACAACAGCGGGTCACGGTAGGGGCGGGGGGTGAGCCACGTGAGGCCCCCCAGGGCCACGCCTGGCAATCTCTGAGCTGCCCGAGGCTTGGGGCCAAAGCCCCGCCCAAGTCTCCAGAGCATCCTGGCCCTGTCCCAACAGCTCAGCCTCAGGCACCTTGTCTACCTGGTGAGGGATGCTTCCTTCCTCCCCCAAACCCCTGTCACTCCCAAGCTGCTATCAGTCTTCCCAGGGCCTTCCCTGCGTGGATGTAGGTGTGTGCGTGCAGTGTGTGGGGTCAGGTCCCCGGGGGTAGGGGTGGGGGAAGGGATGAGGCCGCAGGAAGGAACAGCTTCTCAGCTGGCCTTGAGAACAGGTGAACGCCTTGTTCCCAACCCTCTCCTCCCCCCCGCGGCAGCTCCTCCGAGGGCTGAGGCTGCCCAAGGCCAAAGTGGGGGCTGCTGGCCGGTTGGGATGGGCTGGCTCTGAGTCACTCTCCTTCCTCCACGACAACCTCCCCCTCCCCCAGACGAGATGTCCAGCAAAGGCTCCGTGGTTCTGGCCTACAGTGGCGGCCTGGACACCTCCTGCATTCTCGTGTGGCTGAAGGAACAAGGCTATGACGTCATCGCCTACCTGGTAAGGAGGCTCGCAGTGTGTCCGTCTTTCTACCCGTTTGTCCTGCTGTCCGTGAGCTCACTCTCCCTGCCCCCGAGCCCAGCTTCCCCTCCCTAAGCCTGTCAACTGTAGGCAAATACTTCTTTCTTCCCCGGTAAAATGAACATCCGTGGTGTCCCCAGGTCTGGGGTGCCCCACAGGGCACCGAGGAGGCCAGCCGTATGCGGCTGACCGGAGCGGGGGACGCCAGAAATGAGCTTGGCGGTGTGACCCGGGCAGCCTGCCTGCAAGGGGCCGTGGGCTCTGGCCTGCAGCGGGGACCATGGAAGGCACGCCGTCTTCCTGTTTCCGGGAGCCCCTTGTCAGCACCCAGGGAGTCTGCAAAGATCATAGACTCTTGCAGTGGCTGAAGGGTTCTGACTGACTAGGCTTGGATCATGGGCGTATCCCTACCTTGAGCAGAGGGACGTGATTTGCTCCCCTCCATTCTTATGGAAAGAGGCCCCCCAAAAGAAGTTTCTGGTCCCAGAGGAAGCGAGGACAGTGCTCCACATAGACAAAAGTTCAGCCGTTGCCAGGAGTGATTGGTTTGCAGTTGAAGTCAAGATACCTAAGAGCGCCCGGTCCCCTTGTCATTCAGGTAGGGGAGGGTGAGGCCCAGGGAGAGAAGCGTCTCGCTCACAGTCACCTGGTAAGTGAGAGCCACCTCCATTTGAGGGGTGTTGTGGACAGCTTTGGCAGGGGGAGAAGGGGCTGAAATTCTTGTCCAGCTCTCCTTCGTGCCCCCGGGCTGATTAGGCCTCTCTGCTGCTGTTTCTCAGGCCAACATCGGCCAGAAGGAAGACTTTGAAGAAGCCAGGAAGAAGGCGCTGAAGCTCGGGGCCAAAAAGGTACCAAGTGGCGGCAGGATTTGGGGTTGGAAGTGGGGTTTTGACCTGGTGGAGGCAGCAGTGGGCATGGCTGCCTCAGGGTTCCTTGTCCCCTGCATCCTTTTCAGCTGGGTCCTCTTGCTTCCAAGAGTATGGGCTCGATTCCTTCTGTTTTCAGGTGTGTGGATGCCATCATCTCCCTGCCTTCCCTACCCACTTTCCCACCACGTCCTCATCCCCCCCTGCCCTTCTGTCTTCCTCTTATCCATCCATCGGTCTGCCTGCCCATCCCTCCTTTATGCCTCTGTCCCTCCACCCATGATTCACTCATCTATCCATCCATCCAACAATCATCCATCCAGCCAACCATCATCCAGCCATCCAGCCATCCATTCACTCATGTATCCCCCCATCCAGCCAACCTTCTTCCATCCATCCATTCATCCACCCACCCATCAACTATCCATCCATTCATCTGTCCATCTATCTACCCATTCTTTCATCCATCCTTCATCCATCTACCTGTCCATTCCTCTTCTATCTCTGTCCATCATTCCATCCATTCAACAGAATCAGAAAATTCCAGTTGAGTCCGGTGCCCTGACTGAGCATCTAATCACGTGGCAGGCAGGCCCTCTGTTGGGTGTGGAGCCCATGTAGTAAACAGGGCCAACATGGTCCCTGCTCACATAGGCTCACAGTGTAAAGTCTGAGCTTCTCCCCGGGGCCGTCCCTGGTACCCTCACCCCTTCACTTGGGCAAGTGGACAGGGGACACAGCAGGGATGGTGTGAAAAGCCATCAGTTCACCTGCTTGGTCAGAACTGGTCCCCTCTGCAGGGCACTTCCTTGGGGTTCTCAGAACCTAAAAAGGAGCCTGGCACATAGAAAGAGCTCAATTGGCACATTAAAATAATGCCTGAGTCCCATATCCCATCACTGGCCGCAGGCCTAAAACTGGATCTCCCTCATGTCTCAGAGAGGAGAGGGGTTGTCTGAGCAGGAACCCAGAAGGTGGGATAAGAACACTTGAGTGTTGAAGATGAGCTGGGCCTTCACATGAGTTGGGCTTTTGTGTAAAGATCTGTCCTTAATTCATTACTCTAGAGCATTCTTAACCTTGTGCTCTGAGGATCCCAACTACTTTTATGTACTTGGAATTGGAGTGGGAATTTCTTGCCCATACCATCAGGGTATAGTCTCATTGCTTTTCTTTTAATTTTCATTTTCTTTCATTCTTTGAGTCATTAAAAAAAAATAGTTTCTTTTTTTTTTAATTATTTTTTGATGCTTATTTATTTTTGAGAGAGAGACAGACAGAGCACGAGCAGGGGAGGGGCAGAGAGAGAGGGAGACACAGACTCGGAAGCAGGCTCCAGGCTCTGAGCTGTCAGCACAGGGCCCGACGCGGGGCTCAAACTCACGAATTGTGAGATCATGACCTGAGCCAAAGTCGGGTGCTTAACTGACTGAGCCACCCAGGCGCTTCCCCCCACAAAATGGCTTCATTTTAAGCTAAATATCGGCTCACAGGAAGTTGCAAATATAATATAAAGAACCCCATGACCATTTTCCACTCTTGAAAATACTTGAGTGCCCCATAGTTTTGTGGATTACATCTACTGATACGATGTTATAAATAAAAGCTGAAATTAAACACAGTAACCCACTTTAACGTTTTTTTTTATTTTATTTTTTTTTTATTTATTTTTGGGACAGAGAGAGACAGAGCATGAACGGGGGAGGGGGGCAGAGAGAGAGGGAGTTACAGAATCGGAAACAGGCTCCAGGCTCCGAGCCATCAGCCCAGAGCCCGACGCGGGGCTCGAACTCACGGACCGCGAGATCGTGACCTGGCTGAAGTCGGACGCTCAACCGACTGCGCCACCCAGGCGCCCCAGTAACCCACTTTAAAGACCAATATTAAACACATCCTATGTTAACATCAGTGACGTTTTTACCTCAGAAAAATAAGTATTTCCAAAACAAAAATGTTTGGTAAAAGCAGCATTGTGTATGTTGCATTTTTATAAATCTCTTTCATGTCTGGTTTAGCAGAAGACAGGTGGATTCTTGAAGCTGTGTCTCCATTCATCTTGCGATGTGTTGTTTTGGTTAACACTGTGAAGAAAATACGGCCTCAGGAATGTAGCCCTGGAAGAGAGAGGAATATTTTATTTTATTTTATTTTATTTTTTATTTTTTAAAATGTACGTCCAAATTAGTTAGCATATAGTGCAACAATGATTTCAGGAGTAGATTCCTTAGTGCCCTTGACCCATTTAGCCCATCCCCCCTCCCACACCCCTTCCAGTTACCCTCAGTTTGTTCTCCATATTTAGGAGTCTCTTCTGTTTTGTCCCCCTCCCTGTTTTTATATTATTTTTGCTTCCCTTCCCTTATGTTCAACTGTTTTGTCTCTTAAAGGCCTCATATGAGTGAAGTCATATGACATTTGTCTTTTGCTGACTAATTTCACTTAGCATAATATGCTCCAGTTCCATCCACGTAGTTGTAAATGGCAAGACTTCATTCTTTTTGATTGCCGCGTAGTACTCCATTGTCTATATATACCACATCTTCTTTATCCGTTCATCCATCAATGGACATTTGGGCTCTTTCCGTACTTTGGCTATTGTCGATAGTGCTGCTATAAACATGGGGGTGCATGTGTCCCTTCGAAACAGCACCCCTGTATCCCGTGGATAAATGCCTAGTAGTGCCATTGCTGGGTCGTAGGGCAGTTCTCTTTTTAGTTTTTTGAGCAACCTCCATACTGTTTTCCAGAGTGGCTGCCCCAGCTTGCATTGCCACCAACAACGCGAAAGAGACCCTCTTTCTCCGCATCCTCGCCAACATCTGTTGTTGCCTGAGTTATTCATGTTGGCCATTCTGACCGGTGTGAGGGGGTATCTCAGTGTGGTTTTGATTTGTATTTCCCTGAGGATGAGTGATGTTGAGTATTTTTTCATGTGTCGGTCGGCCACCTGGATGTCTTCTTTGGAGAAGTGTCTGTTCATGTCTTTTGCCCATTTCTTCACTGGATTATTTGTGTTTTGGGTGTTGGAGAGAGCAATATTTTAATAGCCTTTTCAGAGAGTTGGAGATATTTTCTGATACTGCACCTAAACTCAGCAAGGGGTGGTTTCTTAAAGATTAGTGTGATGGGGAACTTGACCCTGTAGCAATGAGTTTTTCATGCATCAGAATCCATTGGTGCAGGAGCGCCTTGGTGGTCCAGTCAGTTGAGCATCTGATCCCAGGGTCATGGGATCGAGCCCCGCATGGGTCTTCTCACTGTGCATGGAGTCTGCTTAAGATTCTGTCTCTTCTTCTCCCTCTGCCCCTCACTCTGGCTTGCGTGCTCTCTCGCTCGCTCTCTCCCTCTCTCTCAAATAAATAAATAAATAAAATACAAATACATTTTTAAAAACCCTGTCCATCTTGCACTTTGGATGGATTTTTTTGTCTGTGCAAGATTGTGTCACATCATGCATCCACTGATCATGTGAAAGCCATTATTTCATTGAGTTATGCAGATCTTCCAAATGTTGGTACATTTCATCATAAGATATCAAAACATCGCATTTGTCAATCTCACCACTACCCACGGAAATATTAGGAAGCTGTCAGATGGACGTTGTCCATAATTCTAACTTTTACTGGAAAACCTGAGTTTTCTCATTAGTAACAAATACTCAAGTGTTCCCTGAAGTGACAACAAGGTCACTTTATTTTTGTGAAAATGTCAAACACTCCAGTCTGAAAGACCATGTTTTGTCTGTCATGCTTTCAAGTAAAAGCGATGTTTCATGAAAAAAAAAATGGCTACTTCAGCTTGTAACTCGCTTTGGAAGGCACCAGAAGGACTTCATGTGCATTTCACCTTTTGTGCTTGAGATTCAACGGAAGTAATCATTGCTGCAGCTTCGAGACCATTCTTAAGTGAAATCATCGCGGTGGAAACAAGACGTTAGGAACACAGTGGCGGTGTCTCTGCCTTGATTTGTGCTGAGGTGCCAGGGTGAACGTCAACCCTAGTGAAAAAGGCAAATGACAGCTTAGCATCATCATAAAAAATCTTTCCAGGGCGCTGGGTGGCTCAGTCAGTTGAACATCTAACTCTTGATTTCAGCTCCGGTCATGATCCAGGGCCATGGGATCAAGCCCCAAGTTGGGAGAACACCTGTTTAGGATTCTCTCTCTCTCCTTCTGCCCCCTCACCCCAACTCATGCATTCTCTCTCTCTCTCTCTCTCTCTCTCTCTCTCTCTCTCTCAAATTAAAAAAAAAAAATCTTTTCACTCACTCAGTCTCCTTGAAAGGGTCCTGAGGGTGTCCAGAGGTCTATGCTCTGAGAACCGTTCCTTTAGATCGGGGCCTCTCAACCTTGGCACTCTTGGGACGGAGCTGGCTGCCCTGAGGTTTCTGGGATGTCTACCAGCATCCCTGGCCTTTGCCCATGAGATATCAGAAACCCTCTCCCCCAACCCACTGGTGTGAAAACCAAAAATATCTCCAGCTATTGTCACTGCTCCTGGCGGGCAAAATCATCCCTAGTTGAGAGCATCTGTGGATTACTATCTCCTATCTACTGCTTTAGATCTTAGGTGACAACAAGTTTCATCTCAGGCCCAGAAGGTTGGGCTGGGAGGGACTTAAAGTCCGCATACGGTTTCAGCTAGATGGCCTATCAGGATTGATTAGCAATGTCTGCCATGAGTGCAGGAAGGGAGTAAGAGTACTGTGTGCTAGGGTTGATTAATGATGTCTGCTACAGATCCTGCATCTGGCCAGGATCCATTAGTAGAGTCTGCCGTAGACACAGGGCTCTGTCGTCTGGCTGGGCCCTCTCCTTGCCGAGCCTCACTCCATGGGCTCCTCTCCCTGTAGGTGTTCATCGAGGACGTCAGCAAGGAGTTTGTGGAGGAGTTCATCTGGCCGGCCATCCAGTCGAGCGCGCTGTACGAGGACCGCTACCTCCTGGGCACCTCCCTCGCCAGGCCCTGCATTGCCCGGAAACAAGTGGAGATCGCCCAGCGGGAGGGAGCCAAGTATGTGTCTCACGGCGCCACAGGAAAGGTGAGCCAATGGCTGGACGGTGCTGGGGAGGGCTGGGCAGAGGCGGGGGAACCTGCAAAGGGGACTCGGGAAACCAGGGTAGTAGCAGGCTTCGCCCCCAGGAGAGGCAGGCGAGCAGCGGACACGCTCACTGTCCACACTGCCTGTCCAGTCTGAGCAGGACGAATGGTATTCGCAGGAGCGGGTACCAGGGCGTAGGCAGCTGGGTGCCGCGGGTCCGTGTGTGTCTTCTGTCTACGGGGGGAGCAGTTTGGCGGACTTGACCCTGCGGCTCAGGGCAATCACCCCTGGCCCGGGTCACAGAGCACACAGGTCAGCATGCAGTGCAGTGGAAAGGGCTGGAAACCCCGCATTAGCAAAGCGGGGTGGATCCCACCTGGGTGGCCCCTGTGGGTCTTCGTTGGCCAGGACCGCCGCCCCACAGTGCCACAGGCCTGGTGGCTCCAGCCATAGAAGTGTGTCATATCACGATTCCAGGGCCGAGGTGCGGGCAGGGCCGGGCTCCCCCGGCGGGGGCGCGGCGAGGAAGGCGTCCATCCAGGCCTCTCCAGGTTTCTATGGGGCCCTCATCTGCCTTCGGGCATGGCTCCCTCTGTGTCCAAATTCCTCCCTTTTATACCACACCAGTCCTATCAGATTAGGGCCCACCCTTCTGATCCCATCCTAACCCCATCACTTCTACAAAGACCTGTTTCCGAATAAGATCACGTTCTCGGGTACTGAGAGCTGGGGCTTCAACCTGGCTCTTGTGGGGGACACCAGTCAACCCGTGACACAACCCCGCCTTCCGGCCCCTGTGTGGCCAGTGCAGACTGAGGGAGGGGGCCCGGTGGGGGACAAGGCAGGAGAGCCCTCTGCACGCTGTCCCACAGGTGGCCGTGCTCAAGACACAAGATTGCAAGGCAGACAAGTCTCGGGCGATGGTGTCAGCAAGGCTGTGTGGTCACGGGCTCTCAACGTCACTGGACGCCAAGCCAGTAGCCCCCCCCCGGTACAGGGCTTGGCTCCCTGACAACCCCACAGTCAGCAGACCCTGCCCCTCCCCGCGACAGGGAGCTCACTACCTTTCCCGCGCTCATGCTAACCCGACCCAGGCCCTGCCCCTGCCCAGGCTGGTCGGGGCAGTGGGAGGGGAAGCAGACTCTGGCTCGCTGTGACACAGGGACACTTGTAGCCTAGATTATGACAGAGCAGACGTGACTTGAGGGTGGCCTTGCAAGCCAGGGTGGCCCTGGTTCCGGTCTTCGAGAGCTGATGCGTTCGTTCAGGCGCTTGGGCACGAGGTCAGCAAGCTTATACGGGGGCCTGTGGAAAGGGTTGGACACAAGCCGGGTCTGGCAACAGTATTGAACTTCTGGGGCTCCTCCCACCCTCAGGGAGCCTGTGTGTCCTAGCAAGGGAGAGGAGAGTAGACAGACAGACAGACACGATAAGGTGGCTGTAGGGGTGGGGCCTCTCGGCCGTGGGGGCAACAGGCAGGGGAGGGAGGCTGATCTCCAGAGCATGGCCCTGCAGGAGGAGTGTGGGTGAGTGAGTAATGGGGTACAGGAAGAGTGTGCCCGGCAGAGGGATCCGCCTGTGCCAAGGCTTGGGGGCACGGAGCCCCGAACAACAGCCCGTCTGGGGGCATCTAGCCAGAACTGTCGCTGTGGGAGGCAGCAGGCTCGGGGCCGGGCCGCGGCCATGCTGAGGGGTTGACTTCTGAGAGCAGTACATCAGGAGGCACGGGAGGGCCCCAGGCTGGGCGGGGGGTGGCCAGCGAGTCCCCCACTGGTGTGTTGGGGATGGTTCTGGACTGAAATGGTGGGAGTTCCTTCTACGGAGGAAGGGGACTGGGGTCTCTCCTGCGACCTGTGACCCTAGAGCCTAGTCGTGAGCACATGGTGAGCAGGGTGACAGAGCCGGGCTGTTTGCACGGGGATGTGCGTGTCCCCTTCTGCCTTGAGGGCGGTAGGACAGAGTGCACGAGAACCCGGAGGTTCGGGTCGTGCGGCTCTCAGAGCTGTACTGGGGGCTCCTGCAGGTAGAGGAAGGTCAGTGAGAACACATGTCCGTGCGGAATAAAGAAGTTTCGGAGCCGTGTCATCCGCCCCGGATGAGCTGAGCTGAGCAGTGAGCTCCCTGTTCTACAAGGCATTTAAGCTGAGACCAGATCAGGATTCTGGAAGGGCTCCTGCCTGGAGAAGATCCCCCCAGGACTGAGGATGGGTGGCGTTCAGGGCTGGCGGAGTGAATGGTGGGTCTGGCCCTGGTGTGGGAGACTCGAGGGTCCAGGGAGAGACCCTCCCTGCCCCCCCCCCCCCTCCCGGGGCAACTAACCCCACAAGGCGGCGAGCAGCCACCTGCAGCCGTGTGCACCCTCTGTTTGGCCACAAGAGGACACCAGAGGCTTGGATTTGAGGCCTTCGGGTGAGAAGGTGTGTGCCGTGCTACCCCGGGTCTGCTGTCCCTTCTGGGGGTTGATGGGCGAGGCATACTCCTGTGCCTTAGTTTCCCCTTATCTGCAGAACCTGAGGAAGCCCCCCAAAGTCTCTGAAGACAATTTCCTAGCCCCGAGAGGTGTGAGTAGAGAGAGCCAGGAAGGCTTGGGGCCGGGTCCAGAGAAATGCCAAGTTTTTGAGGCAGGAAGGAGCGGGGACAGGGGCCGGCGGCCTGCAGTGGGCACCAGCGATCAGGAGGTGGGCTCTGCGGGCAAGCGAGGGAGGCTTGTGGCCCCAGATGGAGGCACCTGGGCCCCGTGGGGTGTGGCCGGCCACCCCAAAGAGAGGTGCCAGAAGGACGCTCGGCGGAGTTTTCTGCAGGGGTTCACGGTGAAGAGAGAGCTGGGGTATAAGCAGACTGCGGCCCCACCCCCCGCCCCCCCTGCAGATGTGGGGGAGATCCCAGCGTGGCCAGTCCTGAGGCTGTGGCCATTTGGAACACCCAGCCGCTGGCCTCTCCCAGCTGTTGGCTCCTGAGTCGCGGATGGAGGAAACTCGTTCCAGCCTCCCGGATAGATGTCACCTTCCCGCGTGTGTCCTTTCACTCCCCGAATACTGATCCAGCACAGGGACGCTGGTACAGGAGGCGCTCGGGACTTAGGAGCCCTAACCCAGCAGGGGCTGGAACAGGGCGGGAGCAAGAGTTAGCCAGGGATGCCGCGGGGAAGGGCATCCCAGGCTGGAACAGCCCTTGCGAAGGCCTGGAGGCGGGAGGGAGGCAGCCGGGCGGCACCTGGTACTGAGCTGGAGCTGGGGGTCCCCCCTCCACGCCCTGCCCTGATCCCTCGCTAGCAGAGAGCTGCACAGAAGCTGGGGTGGCCCTTCCGGCACCCCCCTTACCCCCCCCCCCCAGTTTTGGAAGAAGGGCCTGGAAATATGAGCCAGACTCACGCAGGGGTACGGGGAGCAGGTCTGTAAATGGCGCCATCTGTATGGTTAGCCGAGGAACAGATGGGCGGGCCCCCCTCCCCCAGCCCCTCCGGGCCCCGTGGGCGCTGCACCCACACTTACGCACACCTGCACGTGTATCAGCGCGTGGACACACACGGCTACACCCCCCCCCCCCCCGCCCTCGGGGCCGCCCTGGTGCCGAGGGTCCTGGGGTTCCAGGGGGAGGAAGGACTTAGACCAACTGGAGTCTTAACCTGGGACAGAGTTTGAAGCAAGGGGGCCCGTCTGGCTTCTGCGAGGGTCTCCGACTGTGGAACAGATGGGTGTCCCCATGTGGGTCTGGACAGGCAGACACCAGCCCGGGTGTGCCTGTCCGAGGAGGCACAAGTGGCCATTGTACTGGGGAAACGTGAAGCCACGGTGGGGGGTGGGGGGTGGGAATCACCAGGAGACGCAATACCGTGGGCTTCGTGGGCTTCGCAGATCTGAACCGAGCCTGCTTCTTCATCGCCTGCCTTTGCCCCGGGAGCTGTGCCCGCCACGGGTCCTTGGGCAGGCGTGCCACCTGTGCCTCGGTTTCCCCATCTGTCAGGCAGGGGCGATACCGGAACCTATCTCAGCCGTAAGGATTCAACGGGTTTAAGTCCGGAGCTCGGACCAGTCACTGGCGTGTGAGCTGTTGGGACAGAGACGTTGTCTGTCGGCTGCGCGGCCCTGGGCAAGTGGCATCACTTCTCTGAGCCTTGTCAGCAAAGCTGGGTTAACTATCCCCCTGGCCCCAGGCGGCTTTCCCCTGTGGCCGCGAGCACATAGTAGGTGCTCACTACGGGGCTTGGCTGGCGGGCGGGGAGCCGGATGGGCCTGGGAGGCATCAGAGAGGGACGGCCTCGGCCCCTGGGCTCCTGGCTCCGCAGAGAGGGGCTGCAGCCTGTATTTCCACGCCGCCTGACAACATTCTGGAAAATAACATGTTATTCCCGCCGCTGCCTGGCTGGGCCCGTGCAGTTTTCACAGTAGGCGAAAGGCCCCTCTGTTATTTCCACAGCTTAAGTC
Organism: Panthera uncia; assembly: GCF_023721935.1. NCBI lineage: Eukaryota > Metazoa > Chordata > Mammalia > Carnivora > Felidae > Panthera > Panthera uncia. The sequence goes on from NC_064807.1 coordinate 86,189,672, forward strand.
CCCCTCTGGGCGCCGAGCTGACGGGAAGCAGGCAGGACGCTGGCAACCATTGTGTCTGCGGCCTTCTCTTCCTCCTCCCCGTCGTCAGCGCCCTGGGGTGTCAGATGAGTCTTTATTTTACGCAGGCGCGGAGAGGCAGGGCAACCCTCCCAGGGAGGTGGGCTCAGTGCCCTTGAACTAGTTCCTTCTCTTTGGACCTCAGTTCCCTGTCCGTTCAGAGAGGAACCGAGGAGCAAAGAGCCCTCGGGGGTCACCTGGTTGCACCCATTCCCTGCCCCCCCCCTCCCCCGGCAATTTATAGATGGGGAAACTGAGGCTCAGAGAGGAGACACGATTCCCAACTGGATGGATATGAGTCGTCAAAGGACCACGGAGCCCCAGCCCTGGGCTGGATCTCTGGGTGGGGATTAGATGGGGCCAGGTGGGGGGAAGAAGGCTGAGGTGTGGACAGCTGGGGGCTCCCTAGAGGAGGACGGGGATCTCGGCGGGGCTAGACCCCCCGCCTCACACATGTGTGCGCCCCCTGAAGTGTGCTCGCCCTACCGTGTTCCCAGACAGGTGTACCCCCGTCGGGCCACACGCCCCACACCCACACCGCTCGGCTGTGTACTCAGAGTCCTGGATTCTAATCTTGACTCCACCTAAAGGGCAGGGGCCGGGGCTTCCTCTCCAGGAAGGAGGCTCATAACAGTCCCCACCTCAGAAGATCTCGGGGTTGGAGGCGGGCCTGCCCTGAGCAGCCCTCAGGCAGGTTGTCGGCCGTCACACGGTGCCGTCCCTGCCCCCAGCCCCTGTCCTGTGGCTCCCGGTGATCCCCCCCGTTCCGTGTTTCAGGGAAATGACCAGGTCCGGTTTGAGCTCACCTGCTATTCACTGGCCCCTCAGATTAAGGTAAGATGTTGTTCCTCCCCCGAAGGTGGGTGCTGGGGGCTAATGTCACCGGCGGGGGAGGGCAGTGTGTGGAGTTCTGGGAGGTTCCACGGACAGGGACAGAGTGCCCCTGAGTCTCCAGGTGGGTGGTTCCCTTCTTGCTCGGGAGAGACGCTGTGCTCACGCCAGCTGAGAGGCCACGGCACCCTCTCTGACCATTAGTCCTCCTGGAAGGCGCTGCCCAGGGGCCTGGGTAGGTCAGAGCACTGGACAGAAAGACATAGCCGCCCTTTGGCCAGTGTCCTTGGTGCTCCCGGGTCCGGCTTCTCGGTTCCAGGCCGGAACGGTTCTGGGACAATGTTGGCCTGTTTCTAGGAGCTCATAGCACACCCAAGGTCGGGGCCACCCAGCTAAGGCCCCGGCTCTGCTCCGGCTGCCTGAGCCCTGACCCCCTGCATCCTGGATCCTTTCCTGGGTGGAAATCACCAGGATCTGGGGAATCAACCGCCCCTGCCCGTGGCCTGTCGCCCAGGCATGAGAGCACACATCAGGGCTGTGTGTCGGCCACCGCTGCCTCTGTCCCCCCCACCCCCCAGCCTGGCCTGGGGCCTGGGCCTGTGTCCATCTATCTTATCTGTTCCCTTCCTCCCTCCCTCTCTCCCTTCCTTCCTTCCTTCTTCCCTTCATTCCTTCCTTTCTTCCTCCTTCCCTTCCTTCCTTCCTCCCTCCCTCCCTTTCTCCCTTCCTTCCCTGCCTCCCTCTCCTTCCTTCCTTCCTTCCTTCCTTCCTTCCTTCCTTCCTCCTTTCCTCCTTCCCTTCCTTCCTTCCTCCTTTCCTCCTTTCCTTCCTTCCTTCCTTCCTTCCTTCCTTCCTTC
>NC_064807.1:86191516-86246957 GCF_023721935.1 Panthera uncia
CCTTCCTTCCTTCCTCCTTTCCTCCTTCCCTTCCTTCCATCCTCCTTTCCTCCTTCCCTTCCTTCCTTCCTTCCTTCTTTCCTCCTTCTCTTCCTTCCTTCTTTCCTCCTTCCCTTTCTCCCTTCCTTCCTTCCTTCCTTCCTTCTCTCTCTCCTTCCTTCCTTCCTTCCTTTCTCCCTTCCCTCCCTCTCTCTCCTTCCTTCCTTCCTTCCTTCCCTCCCTCCCTCCCTCCCTCCCTCCCTCTCTCTCTCCCTCCTTCCTTCCTCCCTCCCTCCCTCCCTCCCTCCCTTCCCTCCCTCCCTCTCCTTCCTTCCTTCCTTCCTTCCTTTCTTCCTTCCTTCCTTCCTTCCTTCCTTCTTTATTTACTCAGATCAGACCCTGGACCAGGCTCCAGGCATACAATGAGTAGACAAGGCTGGGCCACAGAGCTGTAATGTGCCATCAATGGGAGCCCTATGGGTAATTTACGTTTTTCTAGCAGCCGCATCAAAACAAACCGATAAAAAAACACAAAATAAAAAGCGACTGGTGACCTCATTGTAATAATATGTACTGCATGTATGTCCTGAACCCTGTGTACCCCAGTGGTGTCATTTAACCTGCCATCGATGTGAACACATTACTCATGAGAGTTCTGAGTCTTCAAGCTCCTTGTGCTTTGCGGTGGCAGCACATCCCAGTCGGGACCGGCCAACGTTTCAGGTCTCGGTGGCCACACGTGGCTCCTGGCTGCCGGACTGGACAGGACAGGCCTAGGTCTGAGCTCCTTCGAGGTCCCTTCAGGCTAAAGCTGCAGAAGACGTGTCTCCTCCTGAGCACTGAAGGAGCCCTAAGAGGTTTCCTTATTTGTTTATTTAAAAAAAATTTTTTTTAATGTTTATTTTTGATAGAGAGAACGTGAGTGGGGGAGGGGCAGAGAGAGACACACACACAGAATCCAAAGCAGGCTCCAGGCTCCGAGCTGCCAGCACGGAACCTGACGTGAGGCTCGAACTCACGAGTCGCAAGATCATGACCTGAGGCAAAGTCGGACACGTAACCGACTGAGCCACCCAGGTGTCCCTTTTTTAAAGTAGAACATCTTTCTCTGTCCCTTTAACCAGCCAGCAGCTGCTTGCTGGGAGTGACCTGGAGGGAAGCTCTAATGGTCCCCAAACACTGGGCAGCTAAGAAGCCCTCAGCAGTGGCTGCTTGCTAGCTTGTCACAGGCCGGTGGCCATGGGGGCTTTCTCTTGACCCCTCCTCCCTGGGTTCCCACAGCAGCTTGGGGGAGGAGGGCAAGGTGTCTGGTTTCTGGATCTCTGTCTGCAGAGGCCGAGCCGAGGGGCTGGGATGGGGCCGAGGGCAGGGGCCAAAGCTGAGATGAGATGAGACCAGAGGGTGCCCCCCATGGCTGAGCCTGTGCCAGGGGCAGCTTGCCATCAGAGGCAGGGGCCTGGCTGGCTCCAGGGCTGGGTGGGGGCTCTTCTTGAGGACCTGACCCTTACACCCCCAGGCTGATGGGGCCCCCCGTGAAATGAGCTCAGTCCCCTCAGTCAGGCTGTGACTCCTCTCCCTTCCCCACCCAGCGCAGCTCCGGCATGCAGAAGGCAGGAGAACAAGAGAAATGGGTTGAGAGCACCATGCGTTATCTCTGAGCCCTGCAGGGCTTCTGCAGTGGTGTGGACCGCCCCCCACCCCCACCCCGGGCAGGGGTCGGGGGTTGCTAGCCCTCTGACCGGGGGTCCTAGTAGGAAACCCGAGGCCTGTCTGGTTCAAACCCTCAAGTCTCAGAGAGACGGATGCCTGGAAAGCCAGAGAACCCTTCTGGGGGCCACAGGGCCATCCTGCCGTGGAGCTTGGGCCTCTACAAAGCACGCCCCCCCCCCTCCAGTGTAGCAGGTCCTGTCCATCCCGTGCCTAATGGGGTACCACTGGCCACCCCACACGGACTGTATTCTCTCCGGGGGGGATGCAGTGGGGGACTCCCCACCCAGGTGACCGTTGGAGTCTTGGGCCCCTTAACAGAGAGGCCAGCTCTGTGGCCCCAGGGCCAGAAGAAGCCAGCATCTGGGCTCTCCCACATCTGACTCCTTGTCCCCATGCCCAGGTCATCGCTCCCTGGCGGATGCCTGAGTTCTACAACCGGTTCCAGGGCCGCAATGACCTGATGGAGTATGCGAAGGTATGGCTGAGTCCTCCCCGCCCCATCACCCCCAGCCCTGGCCCTCCGGGCATATCCCTTCCAAGGGGCTGGACCAGCAATACAAGGCTAAGGCTGATCCTTATCCCGGGGTGGGGGGGGGGAGTGGCGGGGGGGTACCGAATCTCTGTCCCAGCTGCCTCCCCCCCGTGGCACCTGTCCCCTGGGCCAGCCCCACGGCGGGCGCTGTGGTCACTACCTGGGCTGGGCATCTCCACGGAGAGTCTCCAGTCCGCCAGGTCAGAGGGTGACAGGCACCCCGTGCCTCCCCCTCTGTGGGAGGTGTGAGTGAGGTGTTCTTTGGCCCTCCGTTACCTGGCTGCTAATGGTCCCCGGCGCTTTGCAGGGAACAGGTAGGCACGCTGAGGGGCAGTGGCAGACAAAGGCTGGTGTCGAGCCAGCCCTTTTGAAGTACAAGTTGCAATAAAACATATTAGAAGTTTTGCATCAAGATCCTTAGCCGCTCCCCAGGGCACCTTTCTTTTTAGCGACTCAATGGCAGCTCTTGACAAACAGCCTCAATCAATCAGACGGGGGGAAAAGCGACTCGTTGCGCACGCCAGCAAATTGCTCAGGTTTTAAATAGCAGTCACCAGGGCTGGCTGTGAGCCCTCACCGCAGCCAAGGTGCCGCGTGGTAGGGGACCCGGCGGGGACGCGGCCCTGCCCCTGCCGCCAGCATCCCATTAAGACCTGGAGGGCTTGGAGGAAAGATCTCCTGTACCATCTGTTGTTTCATTATTAAGAGGGGAGTTTACGAGAGGAAGCCCATATGTTGCCAAACAAATTGTCAAATAGCAGAGCTATTAAGAGAACCCGGTTGACAGGGCCTCCCCCGCCGCCCCCCCCCCAAGCCCTTCGTCTCCTTGATCCTGAATATGGGACACGTTTCATCTTTAAGAATAATGAATTGGAACCCCCACCCCGAACTACATTCTCACGACTGCCGTCCTGGTTCAAGAGAGGGCCAGGGCGACCCCACGCGTGGCCCTTCGTTTCCGTTAAGCCCCACACAAAAGCGGCTCCTGGTTTTCCCAGCAAAGATGAATTTCCTTCCCAGATTTTGGGGGAGAAGTCACTTCACTGAGCTTCTGTCCCCAATAACCTTAGGACAGGAGAGCATGGCGGGGAGGGAGGTGAGGAACAGGCGAGTCTGGGGCCCCAGGCCTTGGGTTCTCCTCCCCCCGCCCCTCGACGGGCGGGCAGTATCTGCATTGAGCTCCAGGGAGTCTGAGCACATTCTGGGAGGGAGGCCGTGTTTCTGCACCCAGGAAATGACCAGAATCACTGAACAGCAACCAGGCTTTGTCCAAAATTCAGAGCCAGGCAGCTGATTCAGCTGAGACAAAAAATCAATGGGGCTTTGAAAACCCCTGCTTTCAAGGCCCGTAAGTTACCAAGGCCAAAAGGTGGGGTCGGAGACCCGCAAACATGTGTTGCCTGCATTTTCCATCCAGCCCCCCCAAGCCATCGTCCAAGGGGGAAAACACTCAGAATCACCCGTCCTCAGCATTGTCACCCTAATTAGTTTCTTTTAAAAAGCCAGCGGACAAGCCAGGGGGGGCTACAAAGCAGGGCGGTTGCCGCATACATGTTGACGAGGGTTTTTTTTGTCTCAGTTGCAGTGAGAATTTCTTTGCGGGCGGGGTGGGGGGGGGGAGCCTCAGGACAGAGAGGGGAGGGGAGACAAAAATCTCTTTGGAGGGGCTGCCCATCCTGCCTTCCCTCTCTCGTCTCCTTACTCCGACCACGACCAAGGAGCCCCAGTGGGAAAGAAGGCAAAAGTGTTTGCAAACCATCCCCCCAAACGGGCTGCAGGGAACCCATCTGCTGGCTTTCTCCGCCCCCAGCCTGGGGACGCCAGCGCCTGCACAGGGTCCCGGTCCCCGCAGCTGGCCCACTCTACCTGGAGGGAGCCTAAGGCCAGCACGTGCATTTGACTCTTGGCAGCCTGGCGGGGAGACAGGCGGCCCCCCTACGCTGGGCAGCCCTCTAAGTGGGGTGTTCTGTTTGCCCACAAATTCTCGAGCAGATACGGACTTACAGAAACGTTCCCCTGGTAAAGCTTGAGAAAAACGACTTAGAGGGCTTTTAGCTTCATTTACCTTGAAATTTTAAGGTGGGGCTGAAGGAGACCCAGGGGCTCCCTGGAGGAGGCTGGAATCTTACAGTCGTGGGAATGAGTGTGGCTCAGGGTGGCCCAACCAGGAGAGGCAGAGTGGTGCTGGTGGAGGCTACGGGGCTGGGGCTGGCTAGGCCTAGGACCACAGAGGGCACGGTGCCGAAAGGGGGCTTGGAGGCAAAGCGTCAGGTGTCACTGCCTTAAAGGGGCCTGGCTGGGCCCCTCAGCTGCCTCTGCCCAGTAAGCGTGCGTGCGTTAGATTCCGGCCGAGTACCCACCCAGGGCAGCGTGGGGTAGCTAAGGGGGTCAGCCTCCTCCTTATTCGGAAAGGGCCTTCACAGTGAGATCGCCAACAGCCTTTCAGACCCAGGGTCTCGGGTGGGATGAGTTTTCTCCTTGCACCGCGGATGGAACCATTCGGGAAGCAAAACACGATTGGAACCAAGAGAGGAGGATGGAGAGGGTGTGGATCGGCCCAGGCTGTTCTTTGCAGGGTTGCAGAGTGATGGGTGTGGCCGTCGCGCCAGGCAGGGGGAGAGGGGTGCCTCCCAGAAAGTGCCAGGCCCGTATCGTGAACAAGTGCCATGGGCTAGAAGCCCTTTGCTTGGGGCACAGATGGCTTCCGCGGTGGAAGTTTGGACCCTTCCAGCCCCCCCCCCTCCCGCTCAGAGGGTCGGGGACCCATTCTGATGCTCAGAATCTTCTGGAAGGAACCTCCAAGGTCAGTCTCCACTCCACGATGTCGCAGACACCATCCTGCGGTTTCTGCACGTGCGGGTCCAGCCACAGGGCCCTCACTCTCCGTGCAGCCTGGAGGAGGGGAGGAACACTAGAGCGGGGCCCTGGCCTTGACTGCGTGGTGACCAGTGTGTCTGCAGCCTGGAAAGAAAACCAAGGCAGCCGGGCCTGCCCCTCGGGCCTCCTTCACGCTGCCTCACTCCCACCCCTCGTGTCCCTTCTTACCTGCAGCAACACGGAATCCCCATCCCGGTCACCCCCAAGAACCCGTGGAGCATGGACGAGAACCTTATGCACATCAGGTAAGGAAGACGTCCCCCGCCTGTCCGCTGCCCCGCCCCGTGTCAGGGAGCACCTGCCTGCTCAGGGCAGATGTCACGGTGACCGCATGCGTGGACCGACCCACTTGTAGCTCATTGCACGGCCCTCTGGGGGGTAGATAGATGATAGGCACCTGGCCTCCGCTGGGGTATCCGGAAGGCTTCTCGGAGGAAGTGACATTTGACATTCAAACTTCAAGGATGAGAACGGACTGGACCGGCCTAGGTGCACGCAGTGTTTTAAGCAGAGAGAACAGCATGTGTGAAGCGCCCCCCCCCAAGATGGGAAGCCCTGGGGCCGTGCCCCCCCCCCCGGAAGATTGAGGGAAATGTCCCAGGGTCTTTCCTACAACCTGCAGTTCCCACAGCCAACTATGGTGGGCTCAGAATGTTCCAGGCGGGGCTGGCAGCGGTTGCTTTGGCAGAGAAAGAAAGGCAGGGCAGACTTGTGTTGGGCATGGTGGGGGTGGGGGGCGTCTCCCTGCCCCTCCCCAGCTGATCCCCTGTCTTCCCTCTCCCCCTGCAGCTACGAGGCTGGAATCCTGGAGAACCCCAAGGTAATCCCCCCCACCCCGTTTCCTGTGAACGGGCTGCCTGCTCCGGCCCGATGCTGTCTGATGTGATTGTAGCCTAATTTGAAATTTCACGGGGGCCGGGTGTGGGCCTGGGGCCGAGCCCTGCCTGCGTCCAGATCCTCCCCACCGCCCCCCACCTCCCCTCGCCGCCTCCCCACTCCATGCTGCTGCGTTTTGAGACACCCCCCCCCCCCACTCCCTGGCTCTCTTTTTCTAATTGCCGCCCGAGATGAATAGGGGAAGGAAATATTTCAGGACAGCATGGAGAGAGTGTGTGATTGTAAGACAATAAAGAAGCAATTAGGCAGATGAGACACTTGTAGGAGGGCCCAGGCTGTGCCCACCAGCTCTCAGGCCGCTAGTGCTGCAGTGGGGTGGGGGGTGGTACAGATTAGAGCCTCAGGACCCATTTGTCTGCGTTTTCTGCTTCCACGGCAGCCCGAGGCAGGCCGCCCTGATCCCGGGTCCCCAGCCTCCCAGGCTGGCCAGGCTGGGCCTCAGCCCTGTTTGAAGTTTAGGATTTCTCTCCCTGGGGGGTTTCCCTTTGTATCTCCCCCTACCACCGTGGGAGATGGGGGCTGGGGCGGGGGTGGGGTGGTGAGGGGTGGGGGGGGGGGACCCGGACGAAATCTATCCTGGGAAAAGAGAAAAATCTCTTTGTCCCTGAGGGAATGTGTCTCCATTCCCTGGCCCAGCCCCACACCAGGGCGGCTGGTTTGGGGGTGGGGTGAGCTGCTGGGTGGCTGACGTTAGGGAAGAAGTGTGCTGTGTGGGGTGGGGGTGCTTGGGCAGTGGGGTCTGGGGGATCCAAGAAGGCCAGCTGGAGGGGGGGGGTGCCCTGGTGGTGCCGGTGAGGGTCGGAGAGCTGGAGCCCCTGCCGGGAGTCCTGGGGGGGCCCCCCGGAGGGACCAGGCCTCTCCGGCAATGTGGGTGATATTGTAACAGCCTCCCAGTGACCATTTCTGGGGCCAGGCCCGGGTTTAGCTTCTTCTTGGATTCCTTTCCTTGGCTCCTAGCCATAAGCCAGTCCTCATCTTACGGGAGAGGAAAGGGAGAAACCAAGGCCCAAAGTTAAGTGGCTCCCCCCACCCCACCGCCTTCCTAGGGCACCCCATCTCAGGAGCTGGCCCTCCTACCTCCGTGGTTCCCCCAATGCCCGCCCCCACCCACACTCGGCTCTGCCCAATGTGTCACTCAAGAGAGCCCGCACCCTTGCCCCCTGGGGGCTGATGGCCCCACGGGGCTGCTGCCTGCTGGCCACAGGTTTTTCCAGTTCATGCTCTGCTGACCCCATGACACTCAGGCCAGCCACCCCTAATTAGCCAGTCAGTCAGCGCCAAGGGGGGCGGGGGAGGCTGAGCCTGGCAGAGGCAGAGCTGCGCAGAGGCAGGCTGTGACCCCGACCCCTTTCCAAACATCCTGTGGCACTCTCACCCACCAAGGGGCGGCTGGGGGGGGCGCGGGGGGCAGAGCCAAGGCCAGAGGGGAAAGTGCCCCTTGGGCAGTGCTGGGGGTGCAGATGGCTGTGTGACCCTGGGCAGACCCTCCCCCTCAGGCCTCCTGTCTAACGAGGGCGGTGGATGGATGCGTAAGGGCCAAAGAGTGTCTTTGTAGGAATTCTGCCACCCGCTCAAGTTGGGAAGGCTGGGGCCTCAGGCCCGGAGCTAAGAAACCGGGCTCTGAATCCTGGCTCTGCCCCTTGGTGCTGTGCCGCCTCGGGCAAGTGACCCAACCTCTCTGAGCCTTTGATTCCTCGTGCACACAGCGGGAGGCCCCAGCCAGCCCTTCCCTTCTGCGGCTCTTGGCCTATCCCTAGCGCAGGGCGAGGACACCTCGATCTTAGCGCCGGGCTCCCCGGCCCCCCCGCCCTGCCCTCCTTACACAAAGATTCTTTGGGGGATAAAGGGGCCGAGATCCTCGCGGGACCCCTCTCATCGGGCAGGGAAGGCTGGGCTGGGTATGAGTGAGAGGAAACATCGTTCCCGCTGGGCAGTGTGGGGTAAGGCTGAGGACCCCACGGTCCGGCTCTCTGGGGCCTGCCTAGCTTGGTGGCAGGGGTGGGGGGGCTCCCCCAGCCTAAACCCCAGGACACCCCCCCTTGCATCTCTAGATGCCCTGTGCATGGTGCCAGCCTCCACCCCCCCCACCCCCCCTGCCCCACCGGCAGCCCTGGCCCCCTTGGGAGGAGATGGGGAGACAGCTTAAGGGAACGGGGCCCCCCTCCCCCTCTCCAAAAAAAGCCCCAAGACCTGCCGAAGGGAGGGTCTGAAGGCAGATGGCGGAGCCATTTTCTGCCTCCGTGAGGGCTGATTGAAGGGCAATGAGGCAGCTAATGCGAAGAAAGATAGAAATTTACTTGCTTTAACTTCATACGGCACACAGTGAAAGAGTTCATTCAGTCGCCGGCCCGCCATATCTGATGGATGAATAAACCATTTTCAGCATCGACCATGCCTCTACATCATGGTTTAGTTCATGGGCCATTTGCTTCCAATTTCTCCTTCTCGGCCCTGTTTCATGCTTTCTTTCGGCCTCTCCCCCCACCCCACCCCCCACTCTCTTCTTTTTTTTTTTTTCCCCCCCCTCCCCCCCCCCCCCCCGCGCCCCCCCCAGATGACATTGGAAGTGAGCCCTCCCGCTGGGAGGGATAAATAGATGGTATTGATACTCGGCAACAAACTATTTGTCATTCGAACTGGGCTTTTAGGAGGGAGAGTAAAAAAGAAGGCAGGCGCCCGGCCACCTCGGAATGCAAAGCAAATGTCACTTGATTTCTATTTAGTTATTTTATTTAATCGGTGCTGTCAGGGTGTCGGAAACCGGCAGGACAGCTGCATCCGACGTCCACCGCAGAGTGTGGGTCGCTGGCCGTGCGGCTCTGCCCGCCTCCTCTGTCGTCCCAAGTACAGGCCATCTCGTCCTCCGTTCCCAGCTTCGCAGAGAAGCGCGGCTGGAGGTCAGGCAGCGCTGGGGGGGGGTGGGCGGGAGGAAGGAGCCGTGGGTGCGGGACCGGGGACCCTCAGCGCTGGCACCCCGCTTGGAGTTCATCCTGGGCTGTGGGGAAAGGGGCTGCGGAGTCAGGGGGGACACCCAGAGGTCCAAGCCCTGCTCTCCACTTTGCCTTTTGGCCAAGGACGGTTTGTCATCGGGCCTGCCTGTGCCCAAGGAATGCGGTGGTCGGCAGGACCCAGCCGTGCCTGGGGACCCAGCGGTGCCTGGGGAGCTGGGCATTTCTCTGAAACCACGCGAAGCCTGTCCCCACCGTGCACGATGGTGGCTGTCTCGGGCCCAATCCCTCCTGCTGTTTCTCAGCCCTTTGGTTTCGAAACCAGCTGGGGAACAGCAGGGGGTGATGGGAAGAGCACTGAACAGGGAGTCTAGAGTCTACACTGGGGGAGGGGGGCGGGACAGGCAATATGATTGGGTCAAGCCACTTCTTTGGCCTTGGTTTTCCATCTCTGCCGTGGAGCCATCAGGTCCTGAAGGACCCTCTTCTGCCCGGAGTCTGTCTTTGAGGTCAGCTCTGGAGACTTATTCCCACCCTACAGATGGAAACGGATGAAGGCATACAGCGGGGCCCAGGTCGTGCAGCAATCTGGAGGTGAGGGGTCCACCGCAGACCCCTGCGTGAGCTCAGAGGTAGAGATAGAAGCCCAAGCATCCCCCTTGCCCAGGACTGAGGGGTGCTTAGGCGGGCGGGAACCAGGATGGCTGGTCACTCGGGCATACAGCCAAGAAGCAAAGTGACCACAGGCGAGGGGGCCCAAGGCACCTCTGCCGGCCCACCTCTCCTGGACAGGCTCTTCCTGGAGGCAGACGCCACCGGGGGCCTGTTCCAGCTGCCATACCCCACCCCTGCAGGGCAGGTCACAATTTGCACCCGACCTCCCTGCCATTTTCTTGGGTGATGTGCACGCCCAGTAAAAATTACAAAAACCATCCTGTGTGCTTATGGTGGAAGATGGTCAAGGGCAGGGATCGTTTCCCCATTTTGCAGGTGAGGGAAACAGGCCCTCCCCCTCCCCCGGCCCCAGGCCGGAGATCCTGACCCCTGGCTGAGGGTATTTCCCACCAGTCTAAAACCCAGCTCGTGTCTGTGGCCAGTCTCGGGGTTCCCTGTCCCAGGCAGGGTTCAGGCTTGCACAGAACCTAGTTGCAGCCATGGTCCGCCCCCCGCCCCCCGCTCAGCCTCTATTTCTTCATCTATAGATAGGATGATAGCACTTGACCTTACCAAAGGGGGCCGCTGGGAACCTGAAAGAAACTGCAGGTGGAAAGAGACCCGTGAATGTCTACAGGGTTCTGAAAGCAAAGATTTAAGGAACTATGTGTCCCAGGGTGTCCCAGGTGGAAACTGCTAGGTCCGGGGTGCCCACAGGAGAGACTAGAGCAGTCAAGCTGAGAGGCAGACCCCCCTCCCCTCAGTGGCAAGGATCCTGGGCCGGCGGGGAGTCTGTGGGGGGGGGGGCGGGTAGCCAGGGCCTCGGGAGCCCCAGGCAGTCAACGGTCCCTCTGCCGCTGGATCAAGACGAGAGGCCCATTTTCCAACACGCCCAAGGAAAAATATACATAAAGGTTGATGTGCTTTCAAATGGGTTTTTGCTTTACTCTTCTCTTTTCTCCCTGTGAGTATTAACCTCGGGGACCCCGGGGACGGCTCGGCCTGCCGGAGCACCTGCTGGGGTCACGCGTAGTCATTAGCTTTGCGGTCAGTGCAGAATAAACCCCAATTCCCGGCGCCTGCGAGAGCGAGCGCCCGCTCCCGGGAAGCCCGCTGCCACCCGCCCGCCCGCCTCGCTCCTCCAAAGTCACACTTTTCTTGCCTGACTTGTTCCTCTGCTGCTATTCTTTTCTATTCTACCTCCAGCTGTGGGGGCGTCGAAGAAAAAGATGAGATCAAGTTGAGGGGAAAAATTGTCATTTCTTGAGCCCTTTGTTTCCCAGGCCCCTGGCAAGTGGGGGGGTGCAGGGGGGAGGCCAGCTCCGGGCTGGGGGGCTGGGAAGACCATGGGTCCGTGCCAGGCGGTGGCAAGGGCCGTGGCCCCCTAGTTCCGGAGAAGGGGTGCAGATGTCTGTGGGAGGTGGGGTGCAGGGACTGGCACGGCACAGCTTGGCTCTGGGCACCCCGGCCTCCAACCTCTTTATGTCTTTTATCAGAACCAAGCGCCTCCAGGCCTCTACACAAAGACCCAGGACCCCGCCAAAGCCCCCAACAGCCCTGACATCCTTGAGATCGAGTTCAAGAAAGGTAGGTGCCCGCCTGTTGGGACGCGAGGGGGTGGGCTCTTGGGGCCCTGGGGTCCTGGCTCCTTTCCCCTGTGCCCAGGCCTGGGCACGAGCCCTCTCCATCCCTCCTGTGTTCCCGGAAGCCAGAATTCAGGTTTCCCAACCCCCGCTTCCCCAGATGGCATGGTCCACGGAAGCCCCCCAGGCTTAAGAGAAAAGCACCCTCAGTGGCCCATCACATGGGCTCACGGGCACCAGCTCTGACGTGACAGCATTCCAGTCCCCAGGCAGTCATTTGCCAGCTGCTTTGGGACTTGGGACAGTCATTCAGCTATCCTGGGCCTCAGTGTCCCTTTCTGTAAACTGGTGATAAAAGCATCCGCCGCCTGGCATTTTCATGGCATGGAATGAGGTCTGAAAGGGACGTGTCTGCTACCGGGTTCCGGCACCAAGGAGGTGCTCAGTAAATGGCGGGTCTTAGAGAGCCAGCCTCGGGGGGCCCCTCTGACCCCACAGCTAAAGCCTCAGCTAGTCCTAGGCTCGACGCTGTCCACACCCCCTACCCCAGACTCAAAGCTGCCACCACTCTTGTTCGCTTTGGCCGTGGGTGGGTGTCCTGATCTCCCTAGCTTCACTGCTAGCAGCAAGACATGTTTGCTGGCCCGGCCTGAGTGCCCAGTCTCGAGCCTGGCACCAGGCACACCTCTTGCCGCAGAGGACAGACGGGAAGGCAAGGTGAGCCTGGTAATGAGAAGGGCGGGGCCAGGCTCAGAGTGAGGGCTCAGGGCACCCAAGGAGAGGACCTGCCCAGGCAGCTGTAGAAATCGGGGAGGCTTCCTGGAGGTGGTGCTAGGCAGGAGCTAGAGCATCCAGCAAGGTTGGGGGGGGGCATCCTGAGTCTGGACAAGGAGGCTGGACAGTCCATCCACAAGGCCACTCCCTGGGCTAGAACAGAGCGGAGGGAGAGGGACATGGTCCCTCCCAGGGCACCTCAGAGACCTAGGATGGGGAAGGGGAGGTGGGGGTTCAGATCTGTGCCTCACTCGTGCTGGTGTGACCTTGACAGCCAACTTCACCCCTCTGGGCCCCGGGCTCACTTTCCTATAAAACAGGCCATGGAAATGATGCTCGTAGGTGCTGAGTATGATGTGTGGAGCGAGACAGTGGGAAATAGAGGCTGTTAGTACGCGGATCATCCGCCTCTCCTGGCCTTTCCCAGGAACCTGGCCAAGCCAGCGGGCGTCTTCATTGCCCCCCGCCCCCGCATCCATTCAAACGCTTGAATTTCATGCCACTTGGGAACCAAAGGGCCCGTGGTCTGACGCCCCCGCAGGTAGCTGAAACCCTAAGTGCCCATTCTGTCTGACCCAGGTCTGGTCCGCAGGCATGGGGCATCTCCGGGCACCATCTCGAAGAAGGTGGCAGGAGGGGACCCAGGCAACACCTCCGGCAGGTTCCGCCGGGGAGCCTGGGAGAGGGTGGGAGGCGGGCAGGCAGCAGGGTCCCGGACACAAGGCTCTGGCAGCCTTTTCTTCCAGAAATAGGGCAGCCCCAAGGGCTGAGCTGGAGAAGAAACGTGATCCATTTTAATGATTTGGGGAACCGTCTGGAAAAAAACAACAACAAAAAAACAGACGGGAGGAGCCGTCCCCGACTACTCCCATTCACTCTCTAGTTAATTTATTTGAAGTTTTAATCTAATTATTAACTATTTTAAAGGCTAAGAGGCTTTCTCCGGCAGCAGCATCGACAATGTTAGCTCCTCTCTGGGGCAGGCCCCCATCCAAGGCCCCTGCGAAGGCCATAATAGGACTGGGAGGGAGAGAAAGGGAGAGGGGAGAGGCGGGCAGTGGCGAGAGGGGCTTAAGGTTCATTATTGGGCAGACTTACATTTAATAGCAATTTACAACCAAGTTATAAAACCCCTGGAAATGGGGGTGAAGAATGGCGAGGTGACAGCGCCTTGAGGGAAGCCCCTCCAAGCGGCGCCCGGCTAATAAAGACTGGAAAGCCGCTATAGAGGCTGATTGGCCCCCGGTCGCTGGCTACATGGTAATGAGCTGGGCAGATGGGTGGGGGATTATCCGCCAACTTTGAACAGCTTTTCTTTGTCACTGTTACAGCTCTCTTGTTAGCCCCCTGATACATTCATTGCTCATTTCACACCGCTCCAGAAAAGTGCCCCCTTGCTATTCAAAGTCAACCCTGAACCCACCCACTGCCCCCCCTTGACTCGGCCCTGCCCTCCCCTCCCCGAGCAGCGGCCACCTCCCTCCTGCCCTCCTGCCACCCCAGCCCCGACTTCTCAGAATTCACGGACACCTCCCGACACCTCGCCTGCTGGAGCGGGCACCCCTTTACCCCGGCAATTGGATGGCTGTGGCTCTGGAGGTCTGGGGTGCGGGGTCCCGGGGGGGTCCACCTGACGGACGCGGCAGGGGGCTGTGAGTGTGTGTGTGTGCGTGTGTGTGTGTGTGTGTGCGCGCGCATGTGCATACACGAGCCCGAGCCCCTCCGCATCTCGGCCAGGCGGCCTGGGTAGCTGGTGGGACAGAAGGTGCCCGGGCGTAAGACAATGGTGGAGCGTGAAATTCAATTAGTTCAGGGCTGGTTCCAATTTCACAGCCCCTAAATGCAAAAGGGACAGAGAGAATGGGAAGGGTGGGGGGCGCGTTTTTATTGCATTTTCCCTTTCATTCTGGGGGGGCGTTCTCGCCCCTTCTCTCCCTCCAGCAGGCCCCAACCTGCACAGGGCTTTTCAAGGAGTCATTTGGAGTCCATATCTGTCACATCCATTTAAGGCGTTGCGGGTGGAGGGAGAGGGCGGGGTGCCAGGCACAGGCTCCTCCGAGCTCCGGCCCCGCAGGCCCACCGCCCTCTCCTCCTGCCCTAGGGGTCCCCGTGAAGGTGACCAACGTCAAAGACGGCACCACCCACCGCACGTCCCTGGAGCTCTTCATGTACCTGAATGAAGTCGCGTGAGTGCCCGCAGCCTTTCCCGGCCTCCTGGGAGACCACCATCTCGGGCAAGCCTTGGCACAGGCCATTGTGGCTGATGGTCACGGCCTGGGGCTTCGGGGCCAAGGGGGATGCGCCTGGGTCCTGCCGGTGGCCTTTGGCACGGCCCGTAGACAGGGGGTCTCCTGGTTTGAGCTTCTGAGCCCTCCGTCCGACCCGAGACCGGGACAGAAGGAAAGATGAGCAGGGGGTAGGGCTGGTGCCATGCAAGGCCTCAGGACGGAGGTAACAAGTGGCAAACTCAACTGCGTGACCCAGGCGATCCTTTCCACCCTCGGGGTCTCAGTTTCCCCACCCGTGCAATGGGCGGTTGAAGCAGGTGACTTGGCTCAGATGTCCTTTGAGTCTTGGATCCTGCGATGGTGCCGGGCACCCCCCCATGTGGCTCTGTGGCTCTGGCGCCCCGCAGCTGAGAGCCCAGCCAAGAGGGCGGCCTCCGACTCGCATCCTCGCGGCGGGGCGGCATCTGGTTTTCAAGAACCCGCTCTCCCCACAGGGGCAAGCACGGCGTGGGCCGCATCGACATCGTGGAGAACCGCTTCATCGGGATGAAGTCCCGAGGTGAGTCTGCTCTCCGCCCTCGGGGGCACGTCTCAGCTCCCAGAGACTCCAGAAGCCCCCCAGATCGCCATCCCATCGGGACGTCGGGGCAGGTTCCTTCCCCCCACCACACCGTTTCTCCCCTGTGAAGCGGGGATAGCGGGCCGTGTGTCCCTGACTCCCAAGGGCATCATGAGAGGCACTGTCCCAAGAGTGAGGAGGAAGCTGGGGGTCCAGGAGGGGCTCAGAGGCGAGGGAAGGCCAGGGACGGGCCTGGAAGCCAGGCTCCCCTGTGCCCTGGGTGGGTCGGCCAGGTCTGGAGGCAGACCATGCAGGGCCGATTTCACAGTCATTAAGGCTTCTTTGAGGAGGCCGCCAGCCCAGCAGGGCAGGAATCCTGCCAGGGGTGGGCGCTATGGGCTGCGCTGGTCACGCGAGGGGGGCCTGCGCCTGGGTTTGGGGCAGCTGACTCGGCTAGGCGGCCTGTAGCTGCTTTTGGCTGGCCCAGGAGTGGAGAGAGGTTGGTCCCAACCAAGCAGGTGCCTGTCTCTTCTCTTTAGTAAGCAGAGCCCTGTGATTTTCCGGCCATCGCTCACAGGGGCATCAGACCGATCAGTCCCCAGGCCACACCCTCCCCTCCGGGACTCGGTTTCCCCATGCAGGGGGATCTCAAATCCCCGCAGGAACTGGGTCTGTCAGCATGATATAAAGCAATGCTGCCTCCTTAGGGAACTTTAAGAGGGAGAGGGAAATCTTGCAGCAGTGAGAGCCCCCAAATCGAGCCCCTGATTTTTTAAATACTGGTGGTGAGCTTGGGGGGGGGGTCCCCTATTTTGACAGATGTTCACCTTGCTTTGCTTAGGTTCGATTTATTTCATGTTATTTTTTATTAAAAACAATTTTTTTTAATCTTTATTTTTGAGAGACAGAGTGTGAGCAGGGGAGGGGCAGAGAGAGAGGGGGACACAGAATATGAAGCAGGCTCCAGGCTCCGAGCTGTCAGCACAGAGCCAGACGCGGGGCTCGAACTCACGAACTGTGAGATCATGACCTGAGCCGAAGTCGGACGCTCAACCGACTGAGCCACGCAGGCGCCCCGTATTTTATGTTATTTTTAAAAGTTAATTTTCTTATTTGGAGAGAGGGAGCACGAGCAGGAACACGCGTGCGAGATGGGAGGGGCAGACAGAGGGGGAGAGAGAGAAAATCCCAAGCAGGCCCCACACTGCTATCGCAGGGGGGGACGTGGGGCCCGAACCCACAAACCATGAGATCATGCATGCCCTGAGCAGAAACCAAGAGTCAGATGCTTAACCGACTGAGTCACCCAGGCGCCCCTTCTTCGGGCCAATTTAAAAAGATAACACAAGCCAAAGGCAGCCAGGCCAAGGGATAGTCACGGCGCTTTGTCCTTTAGGACATTTTTACTAAGATTCTCAGATGCAGAGAGCTGATGGCCAGATTTCAGCTGTCAGAACAGCGCGCTGGGCCGGAAGGCAGGGTGTGGGAGCTGTCACTCAGGCTCGCCCAGGCTTGCCCGGTGACCTCTGACTTGTCAGCTCGGGGCCCCGGTTGGCCCACGTGTGACGTGGTAGGCAGGGGGGTGGAGGTCGGATCTTCTTGCCTATGACCTGTTTGGATGTGTCTCCAAAGGTGTGGGGAGGAGGGAGGCAAAGTGACTCCTTAGCCTCTTTCCCATGATTTTTTTTTTTTTTTTTTTCCCCTCCTGGACTCAGCTACTATCTTCCAGAAGCAACCTAATTGAAACTCTCAGGGAAGGCCTTGTCAGAACAATATTACTAATTAGCTGCTACCTCTTACCCTCACTTACCTTTGTCTCTTACCTGTATTAACGTCTAATTAAATGTCCCTTTGTCTCCGTCTGCCCTTGGGAGACAGCACAATGTAAAATCGTGCGAGGCAGATCTAGGCGGACCTTGGGGAGCCACAGATCCGCAACCTTCATTTGACAGAAGGGGAAACCAAGGCCAGGACTGATGCCCAGACCCAGAGAGGCGTGGGGCTGAGGCCAAGAGCTGAAACTCGGGGGTGGGGCACACCCAGGTTCCGGCCGTGTTGCATAGTGGGATCAGGTGCCCCACAAATGACAGCAGCCACAGAGGCATGCTGGAAGGTCAAAGGCGGCCTGTGCCCTCGGGGAGCTCAGTGTGGCTCAGAGGCATCCTCTATGGCACCTGCCGTCATGACCTTCCCGAGCCATCATTCGTGGATTGTGGACGTGTCTCGGTGCTTTGGAGAGTGATGCCAACCGACCGGGACAGGCACTTGTGGTGAAAACGAATCACCTTCCGGGTAGGGACTGGCCTGAGGTCACTCTGTGAAATGGCATCCCGCAAAGTAGGGACAGTCGAGTAAACTTGAAGGGGGTAGTCATGAAGGCCTGGACGGGGCTATGCTGAAATGACACCCTGGAGACGGAGGCAGGAGAATGGGCTTCAGCGGGTAGATGTGGAAGAGAGAGGGTGGAGTGGAACATTCTGGGGGGATTAGTGAAGAAGTTAGGGGGCGCCCCAGGTGGCCTGTTAGGTCTGAGGGGGAGCTGAGCCCCTGGAACCTGATGGAGGCACATTGGAGGGCTGGGCTTTGATAGAAGACGTGAGTCCCTGTCTCAGCTCCATCACCACTGGGAAAGCGACTTAGCCTCTCCGGGTACTCTGCGTGTACCCGTGGGGAGCCGTCCCTAAAGGCACAGAATTGAGCCCGAGAGCTGTAGAGCCTTTGGAGCAGACAGTCGACATTCCGGCTCCCAAGAACTTGCTGTGTGACCTTAGCAAGTGGCTTTCCCTCTCTGTGGCCCCAGCTGTCGAAGGTGGGGTCGGCCTGGGTGATCTTACCCCTTGGAAGTTGTAATTTGCCTGTTTTCTTACTTGGATCAGAGGGGGTGAGAGAAGACAGCTGCTTCGCGATTTCTCGGGCGGTGTCCTGTTTCTACGAGTAATTCGTTGGGAGGATGAACGAGCGGCGGGGGGGGGGGGGTAAATGAGGGTGCTGGGGATGTCCACACGACAAGGTCTTTATGAAGTCCACAGTAATGGGAGAAGCTGTTAATTGTCAACGATATTGAGGGCAGAACAGGAAGACGCTCTTGTCCGTCGCTCCGTGTACAAGGGGAAAATGTCATTTGTATTGATTTTACAAAGCTCATAATTGAAATTCGTTAAAGGGCTTGGTTTCTTTTTTTTGGGGGGGGGGGGGGGGAGTTGGGTAGGGAGCTGGGCAGTGCCACTGCCCTGAGCCTGGGGTGGTCATGGGGTCAGAGGGGCAGGGGACTGGGGAGGCTGCAGACGGAAGTCCTTTTGCTGTATTGTGGCTGTTCACGTTGTCATTATCACATTATCTTTTTAACTCTGGAGGGGGGCTAATTAAGTGAAGTAAATGAAATCAGTGGGGAGGAGAAGGGGGGCAGGGCAGGCAGGAGGGGAGCGGGGAAGGCGCCAGCTCCTGTCCTTCCGCTCACCTTCTCCTTCTCCAGCCACCTCGGCTCCCTTCT
Organism: Panthera uncia; assembly: GCF_023721935.1. Classification (NCBI taxonomy): domain Eukaryota; kingdom Metazoa; phylum Chordata; class Mammalia; order Carnivora; family Felidae; genus Panthera; species Panthera uncia. Next base: position 86,209,748 of record NC_064807.1, read on the forward strand.
TCGCTCCCAGCCCTGTCCCTCCCCGGCTCACTTCTGCCTGCTGCTGCCTCTCCCCCCTGCGGACTCCCTGCCTCTCCTCCTCATTGCCTGCTTCTCCTCTTCCCTCTCCTGTCCCTCTCTCCTCCACCCTTTCCATCTCTCTCCCACTCTCCCCTCCTGTCTCACTTCCTCCCGATTCCTCCACTTTCTGGCTAAGAAAAACCAAGGGCTGCCCGCCCACTTACCCACCTGCCTGCCCACCTGTCCAGGCCTCCCAGAGGCTCCGCTCAGATGGAATGTTCCAGATGGAGAGGAGAGAGAGAGAGAGAGTTATGCAACAAAGATGTCTGTACCCTCAGAGGCCCACACTGCTCACCAGGCTGGGGTTCGCAGGGCACCAGGAGCACAGAGGACGGCTGGAGACCCACCATGATTTGCCTCCCCGTTACCATGGCAACCGCCTCCATCCTTGGCCCTGGTACCTAAGAGGGGAGCCCTTGGGCTCCAGCCAGCCTCCCTTCCCCGGGTCTTTGCAAATCTCTCCCTCTGGATCCTGCTTTCCCAAAGCAGACCACCTCTGGTCCAGGCGCCCTCACCCCTATCCCCACCCGCTGCCCCGGACCCCAGCTCACTGGTGGATCTCCCTCAGTTCTGCCAAGCCGTGTGGGTCCGGTTAACCTGGCAGCCTCGGGAGCAGAGAAACAGCAGCAGAAGTGTTTTGGTCCCCACCACTTCCTCCTCGGTCCACTCTCGCTCCCCCCCCCCCCCCCGCCAACCTCCCCTAGATCCCTGCCCTTTTCCCCATTCCCCCCCACCCCCGCCCCAGCAGTAATTACGGTGTGATTGAGGCTGCTCTGCAGAGAGCCAATGACACCTCTGTCTTTTTCCTGTAAACACGGGGAGATGAAAATAGACAGTTGGAGCCGCTGTGCATGTCACTGCGAAGATGTCTGTTGTCTCTTCCACCGCGACAGCGACTCACCTGTCATTTCCTCCTTCTTTTTGCGCAGTGGTTTGTATGCCGACTGTCAAAAGCCCCAAATCCATAGTCTTTTAGCATCAGGTTTCTGTCACTGTTTTTTTTTTTTTGAAGTCATTTTTTTTTTCCAGAAGGAATACACAGAAATCATCTGTACCCCCTACCCCTGTGGAGAGGAGAGGGGAGATCTTTCAAACGTTCTCTCTCTCCCTATCACACACCGTACACACACACACACACACAACAGCAGCGACCTGAAAACAGCTTTTTGATCAGTCACGATTGACTTTAACACCTAAGAAAGGGAGCAGGAATATTAATTGTGCTGCTGTGTGTCAGGGGCTATGGCTTTTCTTCTTGCCCGGATGCTTCCCGCAGCCGTCGGGCACGTTCTCTGCTCCTTTCCTGGGAAACGGCTATCCTGGGCCAGCAGCAGGTGGCCCTGGGGCAGGTCACAGGTCTTCCTGGCTGGACCGTCTAGGTGTCCTCGTAGCATCGCACGTGACTGCTGTTCAGGTGATACTGTGGGGTCAGCCCCCGTGTTCTAGAGACAAAGCCAGCAGGGTGCGCACCTGTGATGTGGGTGTGCCTGGGCACTCGCCTTCCAGGCAGGCCTCCCGTGAAAGTTGGAAGGAGGAGCAGTTTGCTTGGGGCTCAGAGAGGCAACTGACGTGGGCCAAGGTCACACGGCAAAGCTGAGCTGGGAACTCTGCGAAGATATCCTGTCCGTGGGACTTCTGGTCCCCAGCCTCAGCCCTTTGCAAATACGGCTTGGACTGCGCCCCATGCCTGGCCCAGCCAGACAGAAAAGCAAGGAGGAGTCAGGCTCCCCGGGAGCCGGAAAGGAAGAGGGCTCCAGGGCTCTAGCTATTGGCCCGCCCCGGCTGGCACTATGGAGACCGACCGTGCCAATATACGGATAGGCTTTGAAAGTATCTGGGTTTTTCCAAGACGTGGCAAAACTAATCATTAGAAGGCCTGTTTGCAATTCAATAAGTACCGAGTTCTTAGCTTGTGCCTAAGATGGACGAAAGGCCAGTAAAACCTCTGTCGGTATCTTGCTTTAGGTGGCTCTTGGAAAATTACTATGTTCCCGACCATAAAGTTTCTAGGATAGTTGAAAACCTGCCCCTTTAATATTGTGCTCATCTCTGCCATTCTGGAGGCCGACTTTGTTGATGTGGTTGTTGATTTATTTATTTTGAGAGTGGGGAGGGGCAGAGAGAGAGTCCCAAGCAGGCTCCACGCTCATCGAGGAGCCCGATGTGGGATGGGACTTGATTCCATGACCATGAGATCACGACCTGAGCCGAAATTAAGAGCTGGGACCCTTAGCCGACCGAGCCACACGGGTGCCCCTGGAGGCAGGCATTTCTCCGTGTTCCCAACATGTCTGTCTTTGTAAACAGATGGCTGAACCTGTCCGGTCTTTCTCCGTGGCCCCGGGGGCCACTGGGAGCCACGCGTGTGTGGTACCTTACCGCCCCAACTTCTGTGCTAAGCTCTCATAGGTTTTCTGTGGCTCCCCGTTCTCATGCTCTTGGCTTTTCTCAGCCATCCATCCGCCACCGGCCTTTCTGCCATTTCTGGCTTGTGGCTGGGGGCCGCCCTGAGCCCATTTGAACCTTGTTTGCCAAAAGCTGAGTGAGGGTCTGAACAACTCCCCAGGACTCCAGGGCTTGGGGCCGGTGCGTGAACTTGGGATGGTGGGGTCTTCCTGCTGGGGAGGCCATTTCCCCTGCCCCCCCTGAAAGGTCACGGTTGGAGCAGGACAGTAGACCTTGCCCTGAGGGCCACACAAGTGGAATGGGACAGGCTCCTTCGTGGCACACTGTGATCATATCGGCACCTGGCCTCTAGGTGGGGCTTTGACATGGATGTGCCCACCCCCCAAGACCAGGATATCAGAGGTTTGCAGATAAGAGACTCACCACCCGCCCCCCACACACCCCAGAGAGGCTCTTTTCTTCTACTTGGGAACACCTCGGAGCCAGGGTGAGAGCCCAGGCTTTTCCTCCTAAGCCACTCCTCAGATTTGTTCCCTTTCACGCCCTGGTAAGCACGGGATTGCTTTGCCAGAGGCCCTGAGAAGCAGCCTGGGGCAGAGAAGGGAGGTCCAGTGCCGGTCCCACTCGCCTTGGGCAGGTCCCCTCCCTCCCCGGCTTCAGCCTGCCCCTCTGTGAAAGCGGTGTTGGACCCGGTTGGCATTTAAAGGACTTCTTGGTGGAGACCAGCGTTTTCGGAGGGGCCTCCGCTCCCCGCAGCGGGGCCTGGGCTGCGTGTTCTAAAGGCCGGGCTTCTGCCAAAGCCTATCTGAATAACAGGTTTGCAGCTCAAAGTTAGGACAACAGGGCACCGGCGATCCGAAAGGGCCTGTCCTTGCCCCGGCATTTCTGCGACTCCCAGACGGAAAGATCCAAGGCGGGCAGGTTCTCGGAGGAGGGCGTTTCTGGCCAGGGACAGCGCACTCAGCCGTGTCCTCGGCCCCTTGGGTTCCAGGGTTGAAAACAACCTCCTTTCTGATTTGGGCTCGGGGCAGGGGAGGCTTTTTGAAACCTTTTTGCGGAAACCGTGGTACAGTACACCTAACAGGTGTATTTGAACCATTTTCGAGCCTACGGTCCAGTCCAAATACATTCACACTGCTGTGCAGCCGGCCCACCGGCTACCTCTAGCCTCGTTTTCGCCTTCCCGAACCGGAGAGTCCTCACCCTGTAAACCAGCACCCCCCGCCAGCCCCTCCTCCTTCCCAGCCCCTGGCGCCCGCCCTTCTGCGTTCTGTGCCTATGAACCTGACGACTCTGGGAGGCCTCACGTAAAGTGGAACCGTGCAGGATCTGTCTTCCCGCGACCGGCTGGCGCTCCTTGTGCCCTGTTCTCCGGGCGCATCCCCGCCGGATCCCGCGTCAGAACCCCCTCCCTCTTTCAGGCCGGATAATAATTCTGTTTTGTTGAGCCGTTCGGCCGTCGGTGGGCATTCGCGCTGCCTCCGCCTTCTGGCCGTGGTGAACACGGCCGTGCAGGTCCTTTCTGGTTTTTAGAGCAGCCAGGGTGGCGAGACCGCGATACGTTTTCAGGATCACCAAAACATTCCGTTAATACCGGAACGTTATGCGGTGGGAGGAGGGGAACCTTTTGGAGGGGCATCTGCGGAAGGGGGACGGTTACGGCCCCGCCATCGGGACAGCAGACTCTGTGGTCAGCTCAAGGCGCTGCCCTGAACTTCACCCGAGAGGCCGTACTGCTCGCGGCAAGAGGGGGTCTGACCGTGCGCGCGCGCAGGCGGTCCTGCCTCTGGGCACCGCGGTGTCCTCCCCTCTAGGGAGGAATCTGGGAATCAGACCTTCCTCCCGGGACCGCGCTCAGCTCAGGGCCAGGCGCCTCAGTGTCACTTCGGAGACCGTCTGGTCCAAGCAGGCTGTTTAGGAAACGGAGGGGCTGGGCCTGACATAATAGGGACGGAGGGGGGGCCGTGAGCAAGACCAGCCTCCCCACGACCTTCTGGGTTTGGGCCCCCACCGCCAGCTGAGCCACAGGGCAGCCGACAGCACTGGTCAGGGACGTGGCCCCACGTTGGGCACGTCCTTTCTCCTCCCAGGCTCAGTTTCCCCATCTGTGCATGGGGCCAGCACAGGATACCGCCGAGCCCTCCGCGGCTACCCCAGAGGTGAGGGCTCCTCTGCAGAGACGTGACTTATAAGGGAGCCTCTGGCTGAAGGTGGCATGTGTGTGCACAGCTGTCCCCTCCCCTGGCTCCCCCAGTGGAAGGGAGGAAGGGATATTTGGGGCCCTGGGCTCCACTGTGGTTGGTTTAATTATAGGTTTTCAGCCGCGGGCCGGTGGGCACGCGTTGGGAGGGAGGGGGGAACAGCTCCGAAACCCTGTCATTTTCCAACGTCTGAGGGCCTCTTCAAAGGGGGGATCCAGACATTTTCTCCACAAGCCGCAGAGTGGACTGTCGTGGCCCCAGCATGAGCATAATGACAGGAGCGTTTTGCGGCAAGCTGGGAGTGAATGGGTCCGACCGGCTTGTCTCCTGTCAGACGAGTCATTATTTTTTTTTTCCATTTTTTTTGTCATTTGCTGACAGTTTGGGTTTCATGCGTTTCTCTCTTTTTTTCTCCTTTTCCCCCTGCCTGGAAAAATGGCTAGGTATCTACGAGACCCCAGCAGGGACGATCCTTTACCATGCTCATTTAGACATCGAGGCCTTCACCATGGATCGGGAAGTGCGCAAAATCAAACAGGGCCTGGGCTTGAAATTCGCCGAGCTGGTGTATACGGGTGCGTAGACCCCGCTGCCCTCCCCTCCCTAAGCAAACAGCACCCTCCTCCGGTCCCGCTCCACCCACCGCCATCCTCGCGAGAGAGCCCGAAGGATGCAGGCTGAAGGGGGTCAGGCGAGGGCGGGGGACAAGGAGCGAGGGGGGCAGGGGCGCCAGAACCTGCCTTCCTCGCAGGGTGTTGAGGGGAATGTGTCAGTCCCCCCAGGATGTCCAGCCGCTCTGCCACCTGCGATTTGCGTGACGTCAGGGGGGCCAGGGAAGCGTCACACATCATCCCTGGGGTGGCCGACTTTGACGCGGCACGCGTGCCAGGCACTGTGTGGGGACACCAGCCATCCCAGGGAGTCCCTCCCAACGTTCCCAGGAGAGCTCCGGCCAGCTCTTGTTACAGACGAGGAAACTGAGGCTCAGAGGAAAAGGACCTTGTACAAAATGACACAACCGGAGGTGGCCTAGTTGGGTCTGGCCCCAGGTCAGGCTGTCTCCAGGCAGAACCTGGAACCACCTCAAGCGAGGGAAAGGCTGCCTTGACCAAGAACTTGGCCCCAGGTCCGGGCATCGCACGAGCCAGATGTCACTAACCCACGCTCGGAATGACATTAGCACGCAGTATGGGTGGGCCCCCAATTTACAGTTGAGACTCGGGTTTCCGTGCCTTACCTGTCGTCCCAGAGTTGGAATCCACATTGTAAAACACTGGTCCCCAGGTCCGGCCCATCTTCCATACCTGTTCAGCCCCTGAGGGGAACCCAGTTTTTGTTGTTGTTTTTTTTAATACTTCTTAAATAGTTGGGGGAAAAGTTAATGACACTCTTTCACGTCACAGGAAAATGACAGGTAATTCGGATTTCAGTGTCCATAAAGAGTTTTGGGGGCACGGCCGCGCTCATTGGCTCCCATGTTGTCTCTGGCCGCCTCCGAGAGATAATGGCAGCGCTGAGTAGTTGTGAGAGAGGCCGCACGGCCCGTAGAGCCTGGAATAGTTACTGTCTTCAGGGCCCTTTCCGGAAGATGTTTGCCGACCCCGCTCTATGACATTCACCCACTCCTTAACGTGAGAAACCACATCACAGCAAACAGCCCCTCTGAGCTGTGGCCGGGGACCGGCTGCTGACACCTATGGGGTCCTGGACGTCAGGGGGACCCTGGAGAGTGAACATTAATAATCCCTACCTGGGATAAGACTCCGCGGCTCCTACTCACCCCCTCCTCCTCCACCCGGAGCTTTTATTTCCTTTGAAAGCTCCTAACCACTGTAACTCCTCTTGGGGCTTCAAGGGGACTCGGTGGTTATTGGCTGGGTGATCTCTCCCTCCCATTGTATCCGGCAGCTTTGAAGCCGGGTCCCCCTCCTTCCCAGGTAGAGACAGGTGTTTAAATACCATTGTCTCCTGCGGGCTCTCTTGCTCAGCAGGGCTTCAGCTGGAAGGTGGATTCTGGTTACAAAGGAGGAGAGTCGTGAAGCCTGGCAGGCCAGTGGGGGAGAGCACCTGGCCTGGGCGGCGGGCTGCTAGCTCCGAGGCCCCGGCTGCTGCGGGGAGGCCGAGCGGGGGCAAGCCACCAGTCGCCAGCCACCTCCCTTCTCATCACAGAAGGGCTGCTACCTCTTGCCGAGGGGCCCCGAGCTGGGCCCTCACGGGTATCACCTCATCTTGGCTGCACAGAGGTGAAGACACTTGAACGGTTTCACGGCTGACGAGTGGTGGCTTTGAGCCCGGGACAGGCCAGCTTCGGAGGGCAAGTGCTCAGCCGCTCCAGTCGATCCCAGGAGGCAGGAGGGGCGTGGGGGGCAGGGAAAGTGGGCTGGGGCCCTTAGGAAAGGGAAATCAAGGGTGGGGTGGACAGCGCATGCAGGGGGCGGGGGGGAGGGTTGCTACTGCAAAGTGTATTGAAAACTCCAAATGCCTGGCATGTTTCCCAGGATAGAGGCAGGGACCAGGGCCATGCCTCTGGCTGGTTTGATGACCTTGAGTAGGTCTGTCTACCCCAAGCCTCAGTTTCCCCTCCTGTGAAACACAGGGCACCGGGCTGGGACTCTTTACGGTTCCTGATTCTAACAGCTCAGTCATACAGCCACTGCGCTGTGACACTCGGCTTCCCCGGAGTGCAGACAGGGAGACTGAGGCACGAGGGAGCCCTTCTGCCTCAGCCCCACTCCTAGATGCCCTGGTGACTGACCCCTGTTCATTTCCGTCTCCTCACCCCATCCCCACATCTCCCTATGGGCTTGTACAGATCCCCTCCCTCCAGGCGCAGACCCTGGTCCCAACCCACAGGGTCATCCTGGCAGGATCCCGGCTTCAGGACCCATCTCCTTTAGGGCACATAAGCTCACCTCCTCTCCCCTCGCCTCAGTTACTTCAGCAGAAAAATGGGTATAACGCACCCCTCGTACAGAGGGCTGTTATCCCGATAGGCACAGTGCCTGGCCCAGCCCAGAGCTGAGATGCCCATGCAACGCACCAAGTTCACTGCCCCTCTCCCCAGGCTGGGTCCGCTGGGAAAAGAAATCTGAGTGCAAGACCTCCACGTAGTAGAGGTGGGGAGGTCCCGAGATAAAACCCAGGCCGGGTCTTCCCGCGTGGGTTTCAGCCCCCTATCTCTGGCTCTGTCTTCCAGCCTGAGAGCTTAAAGGTCTAATCATCCTGACTTAGAAAGATGGCCAAGCCACCGGGGCATGGCAGGGAAGGGGCGCGGGGGGCATCAGCGTCCCCTCCCACGGGGGTCTGGGCCAGAGTCGGGAGCACTCTTCGGGATCTGACTGTGGCTTGGGACAGCCTCTTCCTCTCTGGGTTTCTGTCTCCCTGTATGCAGTGAGGGCTGGCGGAGGCCGAGTTCAAATCTGGGATTTAAAATGCTTAGTGTTCGGCCCACATCCTGTCATTGAAACCACACAACTCCCCCCGAGAATGGTTAGTACTCTCTCACCGTACAAACGAGGGAACCGAGGGACAGAGAAGTTGCATCGCTTGTCAGCGTGGAGCGGGAGGTGAACCCAAGTGACAGGTGGCTGGAGAGCGAGGACCCAGTCTCTTCTCTCCCTGCCTGGCCCCTCCCCCACTTCTGCAAGCCACCGGACCCCATCCCGGAGAAGGCCTGCTCCGCTTTCCCACGGAGAGCCTCAGCAGGTGCCCCCCCCCCCCCAACGCCCCAGAGGCCCGGCCTCCAACAATAGCTGCAGACCTGGGGCTGACCTGGCCCTTTATCAGGGCAGGAGATCGCGCACCATCTGGCCCCACAGCTGCCCAGGTGGGGTCACCTTCCCGGCTCCGTTTCAAAGAAACCCTACCGCCTGAGCTGTCCCTCCCCCAATCCTGCCCGCGCGGCCACCCGCCCTCCACAGGGACCAGAGAGGAGATAGCTGTCTGCAGGTCTGAGCCTGTTGGGGCTGAGATACAGGCCCTGGGGCAGCCTGGGGACTGAGCACATGGCCTTCGCTGGCCTTAGGGCTCCGGGGGTCAGAGCTTGGGGGCGGGGGAGGCGGCACATTTCTCAGGCACCTTGTGCGCTGATGGATGTTCCATCCCGGGACAGGAAAATTCCAAGATTATCATGAACTTGGGAACTAAGGGCAGACCCAGGCCCCTCAGGGTCTGCTTGGGTGTGACCTTGGAGAAACCTTGGCTTCCCCGAGACTTACTTGCTCACCCAGAGAAGAGAGAGGCTAAGAGAGTTTTTCTCATAGGGCTGTTTATGCCCATTCGAAGAGCCAGTCCGGGATACCTGTGCTTCATTCATAAAAATATTTGCATATGCAAATATTAGCAGTATGTTGACAGGTTACTGACATCCAGGGAGTAGCGGGGGGCGGGGGATGCGTACTGGCTCTTGGCCAGGACGCCAGTGTGTGGATGCCCAGGACTTCCACGCCCAAGAAGCCCACTAGTCCTGGGAGGGTGATTTTGTGTCACCCCAACTCCAGACATGGGGAAACAGAGGCAGAGAGGGGAAGGCCACGCACATGTGGCCTTTCTGCACCCGAGCCACCATCCAGCTGCCCGTGCTGGGTGCTTCCATTGCTCAGGCTGGGGTCACACACACGCCTGAGTCTCAGGAGGCCTCCTGCCCCACCGCTGTCCGCTGTCCTCATGAGACTGAGCTCCCAGCGGGCAAGCGTCCCTTCACCGCCGTGTCCCCAGTGCCTGGCCCGTTGTGCTCCCTGAATGTCTGGCATGAGGCAGAGGGTAATAGCTCCCCTCCTGATCGTGGCAAGGGTACCTCCTTACCCACAAGAGACCTGCAGGGCCACAGGCCAGGCCTATGGGCTTATGCCACAAGTGCGCGTCATGCCGAGACTCGGCAGTGAACAGGGCCGACCCACCCCCGAGGTCCACCATGATGGGCTGAGGCGTGCGGTACCCCAGCGCCGTGAGCCACCCTAGCACCCTCACTTTGTCCCCGCTGCAGGTTTCTGGCACAGCCCTGAGTGTGAATTCGTCCGCCACTGCATCGCCAAGTCCCAGGAGCGCGTGGAAGGGAGAGTGCAGGTGTCTGTCTTCAAGGGCCAAGTGTACATCCTCAGCCGGGAGTCCCCACTGTCCCTCTACAACGAGGAGCTGGTGAGGTAGGTGCCCTACAATTGCCCCAGCTGGGGAACAGACCCCCACAGCCAGTGTCTCTTCTGACGGGCTTTCTCAACAAAGATGAGCACGAGCAGGGCACGGAGGAGACGGTCACGAAGAGAACAGACATGCTGCCTCTGCTCTCGGGGCCCTTACAGGCTAGATGGGGAGAAAGGCACCAATCCAATGATCGACTGAATGAGGAAAGGGGGTGTTAGGCTGGGGCGAGGTGCTGGGTACTCTGGGTAGAGTGTGGAGAAGCTTCCCTGAGGAAGTCACCTTTGAGCTGGCCTCCAAAAGACAGGAGCTAACCAGGTGGAGAGGCAGCAGGCAAGTTTCCAGGGAGGTTCTGGGCCTGGGAAGAGCCTAGAACATTCCAGGCACTACCAGAACCATGGGAGGGACCAGAGCATGGGGGCCGGGGACCAGAGCATGGGGTTCCCGGAGCCAGATCTTAAAGGGAAGGACCCATCAGATCTTTTGTTTCCCAAGGGTCCTTTCTGGCTGCCCTGGAGAATGGATTCGGGCGGGGAGGGAATGAGCAAGGGTAGAGCCCATAAAGCACCCCATGGGACATGCCGGTGGCTGGGACCCGGCTGATGGTCCTGGAGACCGAGAGAAGCAGAAGGATGTGACAAATGGTTCAGAGGGAGAATCGAGGGACACCTGGGTGGCTCAGCCGGTTGAGCATCCAACTCTTGATTTCAGCTCAGGTTATGATCTCCAGGTTCATGAGATCGAGACCCCCGTGTCAGGCTCTGTGTTGATGGTGCAGAGCCTGCTTGGGATTCTATCTCTCTCTCTCTCTCTCTCTCTCTCTCTCTCTCTCTGTCTGTCTCTGCCCCTCCCGCACACACTCTTCATCTCTCAGAATAAATAAATAAACCTTAAAAAATTCAAATAAGAGAGGTAGAATCGAAAGGGCTTGGACGTGGAAGAAGATGAGGAGGAGGTATGAATCACCCAGCACGAGCTGGGCGCGCTTCGGTGGCAAGTCCTGGGTGGAGGGAATTCTTGAGGAAAGAGCGTGCATTTGGATTCAGACACCCTGAGGGTGAGTCATCTTTGAGACTGACCAGGAGAGTGCCTGGTCAACCCTTGGACACACGGGTCTAGAGGGGAGGAGAAATTGGGTTGAAGACAGTGGAGAGTGGTGGACAGCCGGATGTTTTCCGAAGCCCGGAGGAAACTGGCTGGGGGCTAGGATCAGACTGAGAGGGCAAGGGAGCCAAGGAGGGATCTTGAGGCCAAGCCGAGGGTGCTGACGAGGCCCCGGGGGGACAGGTTGCGGAGCCCGGGTGGGCCGGGTCAAAGGCAGCCTTTGCCTTTGAGCTGCACCTGCACTCGTGTAGGAGAGCATGGCCTTCGCCGATGATCAAGGCATCCCTTTTGGAGGTCATCTGGCCAAACCAGAGGTGGGGACAGACAGCCCCCCCACTCCCCCGACTCAAGTCCCAGGCCTAGGTCAGCCCCCGGGGGGGGACGCCCGTTGGGAATTAGTGTGTGAGTTTTGTTTGGCAGCCAATATTATTTTTCTCTTTCCCTTCTCCTAGCCGTGTTGAGCGTCTCCCCCCTTCCATTTTTCTAAACACTCTATAAGCCATAAATATAACCGAATCAGTTTAGATCAGTCGGGGTAAATGTCAAATTATCTTCTCTCTTTCTCTCTCTGGCTCTTTCTTCCCTCCCCCTCCGAATCAACAGCCTCTAATAATCTGCCCAACCCTTCATTAAGCCTTACAGCCTCACTCAGGGAGATTAAATGAAGAAAGTAAAAAGGGGAAGGGAAAAAAAGAGAGAAAAGCAGGCGCATTTATTCTCACTGTGTCTCCGACCATTTCCCCTTTCTTTTTGATTTCTACATCGCTGACTTGAAAGCCCTTGAATGACAGCGTCACAGGGACCAGCGAGGAAGCCGTGAGAGGTAGCAGGGCTGGAAATGCCGAGGCACAGTAGGTAGAAAGTAACGTAATTATAGAGCAGGTCAGAGCCACTCGAATGAACAAAAATAAAAGCACAGAGGTTTTCTGTAGACCGTCAGGGGAGGTAAAAAAAAAAAAAAATCATTGTAAACTCTTTTTCCACCCCCCCCCCCCCCCCCCCCCACCCCAAACCACGATTTTAAAAAGAGGTTTTTCAGCTCCTGAGAAACACCTCTCGGAAACTCTTCGGCAGCCTTGCGGGACAAGTTGGTCCCTGGACGTGGGCCTCCCTTTGCAGGGGCTGCTGGGGCCGGTGGACACGGGGCGACAGGGAGAGGGGAGTGGGAAAGTTTGTTTTGACACGTGCGACGAGATGGTGTCGCAAAGGCAGGTGTGCATGGAGGGGAGCTGGAAGCTCGGAGCCCTGGCTTCTCCCTGGGCCGAGCACAGGGGTCCTTCTGAAGGGGATCGGTGGCAATGTGTTCCACAATTTGTGGGGGGATGGTGGGGGGAGGGGTAAGCTTCATTTATCATCCAGGGCAAAGTCCGTAAAAGGGATCCGTGGAGGCTGATGCTTTAGTTTGGTCCGGCTTTTTCTCCTCCCAGTCAGGGGCGGGGGGCAAGAGGCAGCGCCCCCCCCCCCAAGTCTGTCATCTTCCCCCTTACAGGGGAACTTGCTGGTCGGCTCCTGGTGGCTTCAGCCACCTGAGACCTGGAGGGGCCAGCGGAGGTGAGGAGGAAGGGAGGGGTGGGAGTTCGTGGGCAGCTTCACAGCCCCACGAAGGTCAGGGCAAGGGCATGGTGTGGGTCGGGCAACAGAGCCCACATCCTGAACAAGTTTCAGGACAGCGGAGCCCAGAGACCCCATTGGTCCTTGGAAAAAGCCCACATCCACAAAGAGCCAGCCAGAGGCACAGCCTTAGGGCGAAAACACCCGCAGATTCTCCTCTGCCCTCCTCCTCCCCGATCTCACCCCTGGGGAGAAGGGCTCCTGAGGGGACAGGCCGCCCCCCTTGTCATTGAGAACCTTGAGACTGCTTTGTCCCGAGGCTGGAGTTCTGGAGACGTGAAGACAAGGGGCTGATTCAGAGCAGGGTGCGTGAGAAACAGAGGAGGGTCCTCTGCCCACGGGGGGGGCCTTGGAGGGTGGCCGTGTGGAGACAGATCTGAGACCGCAGCGCCCCTGAACTTGTCCTCAAAGAGCTTATCACAGTCACAGTTAAGGAAGGCAGGTGGGTGCTTGAGTGCTCCCGTCTCTGCGCCACCCACACCCCGCGGGCCCTGTTCTCGTCTCCCTCTCGGTTTCCTCGGCACCTGCGGGTCCTGGGTGCCTAAAAGATCCCCAAATAAATGAATGAGTGAATGAATGATACAAGGTAATGACATTGAGAGCCCCCGTTTGGCAAGTAAAAGCCTGAAGTTCAAAGAACAGGAATATTTGCCCTAAGCTCCCTGGCGGAGAGGAGGGGGGAAGGGGCGGCAGAGCTGAGAGACAGGCCCCTCCCCACCCCACCCCCACCCCACCCTGAAGGACTGTGGTTGGGAGGGGCTTTGGAAGCTAGGGAAGTGAAAACAGCCCCAGAGAGGTCGAATCTGGAAGAGGAAGGCTGTAGATGGGGCGGGGGGCGGGGGAAGACACTGGTAACAGCAGTGGTTGACCAGTCGCTTCTGGTGGCCAGCTGGCGTGGGGCGGGCACCAGGTTCGTGGATGGGTTAGGCAGGGTCTGGCCGGGACCCTACCTGCCCCGTCGTGTTAGCAGGGATGAGGCTCTCCGCTCTCCAGCCCCGGACACGGTGCCTGGCCCGTAGTAGGCCTCCTGAATTGGGACAGAAATGCAACGAGAAGCCAAAGTTTGGGCCAGCAGGGCAGAAATACCCCGGGTACCTGGGAGCCTGAGCGGTGCCCAGCCCCAGAGATCCTCTGACATCGCAAAGCAAGGCCTGGGGGCTGTGCTGACAGGCTTCTACTGTCTCCTTGCAGCATGAACGTGCAGGGCGATTATGAGCCCATCGATGCCACCGGCTTCATCAATATCAACTCCCTCAGGTGAGCGGCTCTGGGCCCTGATGGGTCCTCAACACCCCCCTCCCCCAGGTGTGGGCAGCAGGCAGTGATAGGACCTCAGCTGCCCTTTCCTAGACAAGCCCCACCTTTCTGTCCCCCTGCCCATGGCACCTGCAGTGCCTGCTTTGGACCCAGCCTGTTCCTATTCTCAAGGAGGCAGAAGGCACAGCCAAGAGCCACAGAGGGTCCTGGATACTTGGGTTCCATGTTTCCGGGTCCTGCCTTTTGCCTCTGACACTTGCTCCCACCCTCTCCAGCTGGAAGAAGGACTCCGCTAGGAGCCCCTTGCCTGGGTGGGTTAGAAAGGGAAATGGCCAAGAGGTAGAAAGGAGCCTCAGAGAGTCACCGGGCCAGAAGGCACCCGTCGCCACACCCGAGCTGCGGGTCTAACTGGAAACCACCCTAGCCACGTGGACCCCCATGGCCTAGCGGGGTAGCGAGTACCATCTGAAGCCGCTCAGACCTGGGTTCAAAGCCGAGCTCTGCAGTACGGTCTCAGAGCAAGGGCAAACAGGGTCATTTATTCCCAACAGTCACCAAACACTAAGCCACTCCCAAGGCACTCTCCTAACTTGTCTCCTTTAATTCTTACACAAAGCTGCGACTCCAGAAACAGGCCCAGAGCGGTTAAGTAACCTGCCCACAGTCACACAGCTAGGAAGCCATATTGCTGAGTCCAGAAGGTGTGTCTGTCCAGCTCTGGGTGCTTAGCCACCAACTTCCTTCTCTCGGGACTTGGCGTTGGGTAGAAGGCACGAGTCTCTCTTGTCTCCCTGACACATGCACTGGGCACAGAGCCACCGTTTTCCCCCGAAGCCAGGCTCTTGTCCCTGGTGCCGAGACAGAGGGAGACGCTGAATCCAGCCTGACCTTCCCGGGCGCTCTCCGCTCCGACAATCACCTCCGCCAACCCGCCTCCTTCGCCCTCTGTATTTTATGACTATAAACCCTTTTTCAATGGCTCCAAACACATCGGGTTTTCATAATGGCCTCTTCATCTCTCCCATTGCCAGTTAAATGCTTTGTCTTCAACAATGCCAAGCAATGTTTTCCCCCAAAGATAAATTAATTACATTATCCTGATTGGAGGGCAGGAGGGGCCTGGGGCAGGAGTGGGAACAGAGGGGGGGGAAAAAAAGACAACTTCACACACACGCACATCTTAACAAGCAGCTGCCCCCCGCCACCCGGGTTGGGCCCGAATTAATTGAACCGAGTGCATGTTGTTATTGTTAATTTACATTTTTCTTTGTTTTGAATCTGGTTTACAGGCTGAAGGAATATCATCGCCTCCAGAGCAAGGTCACTGCCAAATAGACCGGTTGACAATGAGGAGCTGGGCCGCCTCCTTTGCCCATCTCCCAAGTACAGGCGCTAATTGTTGTGATAATTTGTAATTGTGACTTGTTCTCCCGGGCTGGCAGCCTGGTGGGGGTGCCAGCCCCCAGCTTTGTTCCCGCTCCCCTGCAGCCTGCAGAAGTGGGCACGGAAGGGAAGGGGTGGGGGGGGGGTGGCTGCAGTGCGGAGATGTAAAATGACAATTAAAAAGAGATACATTAGTCTTTTGTTTCTTTATTTCTGCAGAGAGAGGGTGTGTGTGAGACTGTGTAGTCAGCGGTGCCCTTCTTAGACCAACCTTTGTGATTTAAGCGCTACCAAAGCCACCTTTTGCCGGGGACCCTGTTTATCTGGGAGGATCGGACCGTCTCTCCTCCCGCAAAAACCCCCCAGAGAATCCAGATTTGGCCCCCTGGGTCAGCCTGGCATTTTGTCACCGACTGTGGCCCCGTGCCATGTCACAGGGAACCAAGGAGAGTTTGGGTGACCTCCTGGGGAGCTGTCCCGCCCGCTGCCCACAGAGAACAGCCGGGAATGGCGGCCCTGACTGCCCACAGGAGGCTCCCCCCACAGCACGGTGGCCTTATGTGGCCCAAATTATGGAGGAGGAGGAACCCTGAGTTAAGAAGAAAAGCCTGAACAGAGAACAGAAAAGGACAGCCACAGAATTTAGGGTCAACCCTTGGGGGGAGGCCACCTGGCCTACAAGTTTTCCCCCATCACTCCAACACAAAACAAGGCCCAAGGCGGCCATGTCTGTGCAGTGACTCCGCCCCCTCAGCCATATCTCATTGGGCCGGGCCTGGACACCTGACCCAAGCCGGGCCAATCAGAATCTTGCTCCCAGGGACCCAGCAGGCACAAATAGGCAGAAGCGAGACCAGGTGCCCTTGGGCTGGTTGGGATGCCTCGTTCCGGAAAAGCGCGGAGGGAGAAGAAAGCAGGCGGCAGGGGGATGGGAGGAGGGATTCAGGGTTCGAATCCCAGTTCCCATCCCGGTGCGCACCGTGGTGGTGGTGGCGTTTCTTCATCCGGATTCTCTAAGACAGCCTGGGGTTCTCATAACCCAGTATCGTGTGGGGCCTAAGCTTGAGGAGGGAGTGCCTGGTACTTGCAACCAAAAGCCGCTTTACTGGGAAGACTGGAGTGCGGATTACTCTGGACCCTGCCCTGGTTCTGATCTCCCGTCTCCTGCCTTGGCCAACGAGGGTTTCTTTCAAAACGAGTATTGTCTTTGAAACTTCTTTTTCTCTGCTTATCGGAGTTACCGGTGAATTCCTCAAAACCACCGTTGCCAAACACTTCGCTATACGCTTTATTCACATGGTCTCCCCGGACCTTCAAAACACCGTGTGGTAGACACTGTCCCCTCCATTTTACAGAGGAGGCAACAGAGGCAGAGAAATTGATTTGCCAAAGGTCCCTCAGCCGCAAGCGAGAGCCAAGGACCAAACGCTGGCCTGGCTGCCCCGCAAACGCTCCCGTGTTATGTCGTGATAGGCTGCGTCTTACTAAAATTAATTGAAATTTTATGGAAAGAATGAACACTCATCGGCTTGCCACCCAGTTACAAACACTGCTTATACCTAGTTTATTTCCTTACAGTTGTGTTTTTCTATGCTTATAAATATTTTTGCAGAGTCCTTTAAGCTAAAATATTTCAAAAAAAAATTTTTTTAACGTTTTATTTTTGAGAGAGACCGAGCACGAGGGGGGAAGGGGCAGAGAGGGAGAGGGAGACACGGAATCTGAAGCAGGCTCCAGGCTCTGAGCTGTCAGCACAGAGCCTGACGCGGGGCTCGAACCCACAAACTGTGGAGATCATGACCTGAGCCGAAGTTGGGCGCTCAACCGACTGAGCCACCCACATGCCCCTACACTAAAGTATTTTAAAAGCAGGTGGTGTGCTCAGCTTTAAAATGTTAACATTATACCGGTCAGCCGGTTAAGCGTCTGACTCTTGCTTTTGGCTCTGGTCATGATCTCTCGGTTCATGAGTTCGAGCCCCGCATCGGGCTCCACGCTGACTGTGCAGAGCCTGCTTCGGATTCTCTCTCTTTGCTCCTCCTCTGCGCGTGCTCTTTCTCTCAAAATAAATAAATAAACTTTAACATGTTAACATTATATCACGAATGGTTCCCCACATCATAAAATCTCTTCTCGAACACTTCCAAGAGCTACGTAACATTCCATTATATTGAAAAAAAAAAAAAACCCAAGTTACTCACAGATTCATAGATTTAGTTTTTTTCCACTTCTAAATTGTTTCCCTCCCCTTTGTTGGATTTCATTGGGCATTTTTGGTAGTTGGTTTATTAGCTATACTTCTTTTTGCCTTTCTGGTGGTTTCTCTAGGGGTCACAATATCTATCTTTAGCTTAACCCCAGACTACCTTCAACGAATACCGTACTGCCTCGTGCATAAGGTGAGAATCTCACAACAGAGCAATCTTAGAACATTTCCCTTTGTGCTGTTGTAGGCATTACTTTTCCCAAACCCCTACGATACGCCGCTGTTATTTTTTTTTAATGTTTTTATTTATTTGGGGTGGGGGGAGAGGCAGAGAGAGAGGCAAAGAGAGAAAATCCGAAGGGCGCTCAGTGCAGGCACCAGAAAGCCGGATGCGGGGCTCGAACTCACGAACCGTGAGATTGTGACTTGAGCCGAATTTGGACCCTTAACCGACTGAGCCACCCAGGTGCCTGGTTCAGGGTGCTTTTAGTGCCGCTTCTGTCTGAAGGAGCATCCTTCTGTAAGCCTCGTTTTTCCTCCTGTAGGCTGACAAAGCCTTTTTAATGTATGTGGGATTGATAACGGTGTCCTTCTTTCACGACTCACTTTGGTAATTTGTGTCCTTGTTTTTTCTTGACTAGTGTAACTAAAAATTTACCATTTGGGGGGCGCCTGGGTGGCTCAGGCGGTGAAGCGGCCAACTTCAGCTTAGGTGATGATCTCACCGTCCGTGAGTTCGAGCCCCACATTGGGCTCTGTGCTGACGGCTCGGAGCCTGGAGCCTGTTTCGGATTCTGTGTCTCCCTCTCTCTCTGCTCCTCCCCCACTTATGCTCCGTCTCTCTCTCTCTCTCAGAAATAAACATTAAAAAAAATTTTTTTTACAAACATCGTTTTTGTCCTTGTACGTATGATGTCTGTTTTTCCTGCCTGCTTTTTTTTAAGTTTTTTTTGTTTTTTTTGTTTTTTTTGTTTTTTTTTAAATTTTTTTTTTCAACGTTTTTTATTTTTGGGACAGAGAGAGACAGAGCATGAACGGGGGAGGAGCAGAGAGAGAGGGAGACACAGAATCGGAAACAGGCTCCAGGCTCCGAGCCATCAGCCCAGAGCCCGACGCGGGGCTCGAACTCACGGACCGCGAGATCGTGACCTGGCTGAAGTCGGATGCTTAACCAACTGCGCCACCCAGGCGCCCCTTTTTTTTAAGTTTTTAAAAAAATGTTTATTTATTTTTGGGAGACGGCGTGCGAGTGGGGGAGGGGCAGAGAGAGAGGGAAACAGAGAATCCCAAGCAGGTTCCCCACTGTCAGCGCAGAGCCCGACTCAGGGCTCGAACTCATGAACCATAAGATCACGACCTGAGCTGAAATTGAGAGTCGGTGGCTCGAGTGACTGAGCCACCCAGGCACCCCTTCTCTGCCTGCTTTTAAGACCATCTCTTTATTGCTGGTCTTCAGCAACCTGATTATGATGTGCTTTGTTATTGTTTTCTTATGCTTATTCTATTGGGGTTCATTGGGCTTGAATCTGTGGGTTTTTATCCAATTTGGAACATTTTTGGCCGTTTCTCCTCTCAGTTAACACATGTCGCATAGTTTCCCATCCTTCCTGTTTCCACCGCGTCTCCTGTCTCGCTCGGCACAAAAACCCAAATCCTTCCTCCAGCCGGGACCAATTGCCAGACACAGAAATGAGACCACATGGGAACTCCGGCTCCAGTCGAGCCGCAAGATGACAGCGGTTGCCTGAATGATCCCACGTAAGACCAGCAGAAGAATCACCCAGACGGACAACCTCTGGGCTCCTGAGAATGAATACAGTTTTGTTCTGTTGCATTAAGTTGGGGTTGCTTATGACGCAGAAACAGATCAGCAATACATTTACTAGGGCCTATGAATCCCTTCGTGGCTCCCTACTGCCTCCCTCCCTCACCTCCTCCACTGCCCCCCTCACTCTGTCCAGCCCCCTGCCTTACTTGCTGTTCCCCAAACAGGCCAAGCTCTGCCTGGAGCCACCTGCCCGAGACGGCCACAAGTCTCACTTGTTATAGAGCCCCAACCTGGCACCTACTATACCCTTTCCCCTGCCTTTCTCTGCTCCATATTACCTATCACCACCTGACACGTTATGCATTGCTTTGCTTTGTGTGTCTAATAATTTTTTTATTGCATGCTGGGCATTGTTGAGTGTCTCTCCCACCGGAACAGGGAGCTCCCTGTGGGCAGAGACCCGGTCTCCGGGTCAGACCCAGACAGCCGTGTCCCTGGTGCTGAAACCACCATGTGGTCTGGTCAGTGTCTGGTCCATAACAGGTACTCAGAAAAGTTTTGTTGGATGTTGAATATCCACCCAGCCT
Organism: Panthera uncia; assembly: GCF_023721935.1. Classification (NCBI taxonomy): domain Eukaryota; kingdom Metazoa; phylum Chordata; class Mammalia; order Carnivora; family Felidae; genus Panthera; species Panthera uncia. Next base: position 86,229,467 of record NC_064807.1, read on the forward strand.
TGATTAGCTCAGAAGCCACATCCAAGGAACTTTAGAAGCACACATTCCCTCTGCCCCCAGTTCAGAGCCCATCCCTGATCTCGAAGTACAGGGAGGTGCCCATGGTGGTTAGGCCCTCGGGAGCCATTCCAACCCAATCCTCGTGCCACAGCCCAGGTTCCTGCCTTCACTCGCCTCCTGTTTTTCCTGTAACTTCTCTCCAGCCACTACCTACAAGCTTGACATGCCTCCGCCCCTGCTCTCGAGAGCAGGGACCCCCAACTCCACTGAGAAGTGGGTAGGACACCACCACCTTAGGGGATCCAGAGTAGGGTTGCTTGGACACTGAGATGTTAGAACTCCTAGCCATTCGCACACCCAGCGCTGCCCCATCTGAGCACGCGGGTGTGGCCAAGTGGTCTGGGTTGCTGGTGGTTTCTACCGACAGCCCCCAGCTCTCACTAGGACCGCCCTGTCTTCCGGCCACAGACCTTGTTGCAGGGCTTGGCTCACCGGGACTGACCCTACTTCTCTCGGGGTAGATTTTATCCTTGGGAGACCCTAGATTCCCTCACCCCTGGCTATAGGCTTCCATGACGTGGCCCCCAGACCACAACAGATGTCCAGGTATGTCTGAATCAGGCCATTCCCAACATTGGAGCTCTTTCTCCAGGCATGTCCTCAGCTCTCAAGTCAATCAGGAAATTCAAATAGATATTGGATTGTAGATGGGGCTGTTGGTACCTCACATATATTGTTTACCTGGGCTCTGCCAGAGTGACCGAGCAGAGTGATACTGAAAAGTACAGAAACTTTGGAAAATCGTTGGGAAGAAATTCATTTCCGCATCCACATGGTTTTTGGTTTTTTTGGAGGTCTTTTGGTTTCTTGGTTTGTTTTTCTGCGTGTGTGCGTGTGCGTAATTTTTATTTTAGAGAGAGGGGGGAGAGAGGGGCAGAAGGAGGGAGAGAGAGAATCTCAAGCAGGCTCCACACTCAGCATGGAGCCCAATGTGAGGCTCGATCTCATGACCCTGGGAGCATGACCTGAGCCAAAATCAAGAGTCAGCCGTTCAACCAGCTGAACCACCCAGGTGCTCCTCTGCATCCACAGATTAGCTAAAATATTTTGGTGAATATTTTTATGTTTCCTGTTAGTCATGTTTGCATATACACATTTGCTCTCATGCGTGTGATGTAATATGTTTACGTTGTGTACTTGCACATTTCATTTTTTTTTCACTTAACATAATAGCATAATTAATTTTCCACAGTGTTAATACGGGCTTCATAACAAACTTGCATTATATGCTTGAAATGGGTAAATCTTGTCTGAGGTGTAAATCACGTTTCAATGTGAGGAGGAAAGACGGCCAGTGTTAAAGAAGGATGGGTGGGGCGCCTGGGTGGCTCAGTCAGCTGAGCGTCCAACTTCGGCTCAGGTCATGATCTCACTGTTCGTGAGTTCGAGCCCCGCATCGGGCTCTCTGCTGTCAGCACCCCGAGCCCGCTTGGGATCCCCCACTGTGTCTGCACCTCCCCAGCTTGTGCTCTGTCTCTCTCAAAATAAATAAATAAACTTTAATTTTTTTTTAACGTTTATTTATTTTTGAGACAGAGAGAGACAAAGCATTAATGGGGGAGGGGCAGAGAGAGAGGGAGACACAGAATCAGAAACAGGCTCCAGGCTCTGAGCCATCAGCCCAGAGCCTGACGCGGGGCTCGAACTCACGGACCGCGAGATCGTGACCTGAGCCGAAGTCGGACGCTTAACCGACTGAGCCACCCAGGCGCCCCATCAAAATAAATAAATAAACTTTAAAAAACAAAAAACAAAAAGGACGGGGAAGAGCATGGGCTGGGAAGGTGGGGCTGGATGGAACCTCTGGCAGGGGAGGAAGGTGTCCAGCCAGAGTGAAGCAAAGGGCTCTCACAGAGCAGCTATAGGCAAGGCAGGGGGGACGGGGCCAGGGGGACAGTCCAGGGGCCAGACACAGGCTACCCACACCACATCCTGCCTACTCCTCTGTCCCCCTGAGCTTTGGTTTCTCCATCTGTAGGATGGGACCATAATGGGTCCTTCCTCCCAGGGATCTCAGGGGACCCTCAGAGGCACACGACGGGCCACTGGGACACAGCCTGGCCTCGATCACTGCTCCACCCGAGAGGCACTCCAGTGTCACAGAAGCTGGTCACTGCAAATAAAAACTGCCCCTTATGTGCACCCTGGGTGGGCAGTTCAAAAGGCTTTTTCTTCTTCTTTACGTCGTGGGAGCTTGACCATCATCATGGTGAGAAAAGGAGGGGGGAGGGGAGGAGAACCCTCATTTTACAGGTGAGGCTGCCCAGACCTGGGTTCAAATCCTGCCTCTGCCACTTCCTAACCAGTGACCCGGGCTGACTTCTTCAGTATTTCTGATTGGCCTCCGCATCCTCAGCTATAAAACCGGGGTAATAACCGTGTCCGCCTCGTAGGGGCACTTTATTTATTATGCAGCAACCGTAGGTCTCCGGGCTCCCGGCTTCCAACCACGTCAGCCCATGTGGCATGCCTACAAGGGAACAGGCACCCCTCGATGTGGGTTTGGCCTGCGACGATCTGACCTTTTGCATCTCAGCAGCCACACGGCCTCGGAGCTGACGAGCCCTGGGCCCTGACGAGTGCCACTTTCTTGGCGTTCAAGGTTGAGGAGCACATCCTCCAGCTTTCCCTAAATGCTCGGCCCTGGCCATTCCCGGGGTGGGCTCCAACTACCCCGCAAGGGTGCAGACACCCCGAGAGCAGTGACTCTGCGTCCTGTGTCCATCGCTGGATCACCGGGCACTCGGCACAGGATTTGGCAGCTAAGAAGTTCTCGGTGAGATTGTGTCGAATGGGTGAATTCTCCCATCTCATGTCAGTTATTATCTTATTGTTTCCAAATCTAACCCCCTGTCCTTCCTCCAGCTCCCGGCTGGAGGGAAGGAGGGGCTCTCGTGTCTGGTGCTGGGGTCCTGAGCCTGGGCAGGACAGACTGATCAAGGACCCCAGACCCCTTTCACCTTCCTTGGCTGGGGAGACAAGGAGGGATCTCCTTGCCGGCCAAGGAGCCGGGCCAGCCAGCCAGGCCCACCCCTTCCAGGCCTCCCTGGTCCTAGAAGAAGCCAAACATTCTATTCAAAGGCAGAAGATGGGGTTGGCTTCAGTCGAGGCACAATATACATGCACGCTAATGCATATACACACACACACACATGCACACACTCACGGTAAAGTGCATAAATCTTTGATGGACAGCTCGATGAGGTGTATTCATCTCATCACCACTGAGATGAAGATATGGAACATCCCCAGTGCCCAGAAGGCTCCCTAGTGCCACCGTGAGACTGTTAGAAATCACAGGGTTGGGGCGGGGGGGGGGGGGGGTGCGGCGGCGCGGGGAAGGAGAACACCTTGCTTCTTTTAAAAAATTTACAGAGGTAGGCTGGGCAACTAAGAAAGTGGAGAAAGTTCAAAGGCACCTAGGCCGCCCCATCACAGTGCCGGTGGCAGGGATCACCAAGGGCTCGTCTGTTGAGAGCTCTGGGCCGTGGCTGGGTCCTACCCCGCGGGATTCCCTGAATGAGTCAATGAGAGAATGAGTGAATGAAGGAGCTTGCACCTGCCTCTGCTCTCCTGCTCTCAGCTGATTTCTACGGAGCTAGGAGGCCGGGCTGCCTGGGACCGGGAGGCCGAAGTCTCGAGTGACAAAGGTGAGGTTGAGATCTCGTCCCGTCCTGCCCCAGGGCTCGCACCGCTGGCCTGGATGTGGCATTAGATTGGCCGCCCCGACCGGCGGCCTCGTTTCCCCCTTGTCCCCATTCCCTGGCCAGACGTTGCCTCTGAGGCCCCAGGCAAACCGTCCCTTTCCACTCACATGCCTTCGTTCACGGAAACGCCCCTCTCCCCAGCCGCCCTTCACGGGGAATAAAGGCCCAGAGCCCAGGCGTTGGCCAGCCCACAGGCCCACCTGGTGGGGCCACTGCCAGCCTCACCTGGACCCCAAGGCCCCAGGCAGCTGCAGGGAGGGGCTTCAGGGCCTGGCAGCCAAGGTCCAGGCACAGAACCGCTCCGCTCCGCTCCGCGCCTCTCAGGCTGGGGAAAGGGCTCGCCTGGGGTCAACACAATCGATATCTCATCTGTAGCTCTCCTAGCGGAAGTGATGGCTATTGGAACCTGGTAATGGGTGTTGTCTTGTGGAAGAGACTAATCTTCCCAGCTGTGGAGGGCTCCGCAGGTGGCCAGCCACGCTCTGCTGCTGCTGGGGCCCTTTTAAAGCCACAGCGGCCTCCTGCCTGGCGGTGGCCATCCTGCTTTCCCAGCAGCTTCCTGGCGCAAAACCTCGGGGGTGACCCTGACCCGTCCTCCAGCGCGTAGACGGGGAGGCTGAATCGGTCATATGTCCGAGGTCACACGCTCAGAAGTTAGAGCTAAATCCTGGTCTCCAGACCCCTCATCCAGTACCCTGAATGTTGGCTGGGGCAAACTCATGGCCACAGACCCCACTTGGCCGTGAGGGCACGTGGGGTTTTTCACTGGCTGCCTCGACACTTCTTGAAAAATAACCAGATTCCAGATGCCGTTGCTGTTGGCCGCGGTCGCTACCGTTCCTTAGCGTCTCACGCTCAGCAAGCTTTTACGCATCTCCTCACCTGTCTGAACTTGGACTGGTAAAACTGAGGTGTTAGCCCAGTGGGATGAAGAGGAAGAGAATTAGCCACGTCCCCTGGAGAAGTGGGACCCCCCCCCACCCCGCACACACACACACACACGCACTCAGCCTTCCTTATCCTGGCTCACAAGCCATGGAGGTGACAGGCTGTGGGCCCTGGGACAGCAAGGGTTGCATCTCTCTTATTCACTGCTGTGGAGGACATTCAGCGCACATTTCAAAAATATTAACTGAGTAGCTACTATATGCCAGGCCCTGGGCACATGAGCCCAGCTAACACAAAGCCCTTTACATTAATGCCTCCCGGTGCGCTCCCGGGAACCTGGCAGTAAGTACTGACCCTCAGGTGGTGGAATCGTAGACACCTGTTATCCCACGCAGCTTGACGTCATGGCAATTTGCGGAACTGACTCTACCACTCATTTGCTGTGTGACCCTTAGGCCCCTGAGCCCTTCCGGGCTTTAGTTTCCCCAAATGTAAAACCAAAGGGCCAAGGTCCTCACAACTCCTAGGTTCCCTTTCTTTCCAAATGTTTTCTTTACAGCTTGTGAGGCTACAAAAGTCCCTCACGAAGCTCCAGGGGTCCCTGCTGGTGACGGCCGGGAGCGCTCAGTGGGACCAGGCCACAGAAAATAAAAAAAAAAAAAAAAAAAAAATTTATGTTTTTATTTTTTAGAGAGAGAGAGACAGAGAGACAGAGCGAGTGGGAGAGGGGCAGAGAAAGAGAGGGAGACACACAATCCGAAGCAGGCCCCAGGCTCCGAGCCATCAGCACAGAGCCCGACGCGGGGCTTGAACCCACGAACCGCGAGATCATGACCCGAGCCGAAGCCGGACGCTCAACCGACTGGCAGGGTGGAGTGCTGTATGTTGAACCCGGATGGTGCGGGCTTGGCCCCCGCTGGCCAGTCTCCTTAGGGAAGGCCTTTGAGGGTTCCCTGCACAGCCAGTAACACCCGGGAGCACAGAGGCGGCAAGAACCCAGGAGGCAGAGAGCGTCGTCTCTCTGAGTCTCCGTTTCCTGGTCCATAAAATGGGCCCAATATAGCACTCATGTTACGAGGCTGCCCCGCGGAACGAATTATGCACAGAAAGAGCTTCAAACGGGCCAGGCACCTGGTAACTCTTCAACAAGTGAGAACGTAGTTAGTGGTTATCACAATCGGCGCCCTCTCCCGGCCCCTCCCCCACACCCTGACCCTGGGAGTTGGGGGGGGGGGCACCAGTTGTGACTAATCACGACACTAGCCACCCCCACTGGGGCTAACAGGGACCCAGCCGGCCACTCAGTTAATACGGTAATGAAGCGGCTGGGAAACAGGAGGCCTTTCCATCTGGGACCCTGGCTGACCCGAGTCCTGCCTGAGGTTCGAGAAATCCCTGTGCGCACTCTGCCCCCAACCCCACCTCCCACAGCCCAGCTGTTTATCCCTGGCGCGATCATTTATTGATGTCCGCGTTACCCGTGCGCAGGTCCCCCCCAACCCCCCCACCCCGGGCCTCGCTCTGTCCCTGCCAGGCCTGTTCGTGGAGACAGATGTCCAGGGCCACGGCCCTGATGGAGGCAGCCCCCAGCCCTTTGGGACCACTCAGAGGAAGGGGTGGGTGTGACAAGACAGAGGTAGGGGTACGACCCCCTCATTCTTGGGGTAGGAGTGGCCCAAGGGAGACCCTGCACAGTTATAGAGGAGAATCTGACAGTTCCTTCCACTTGCTGGGCAACGCGCCCCAGGGAAACAGAGACGCCTATTCGTTCCACGGTTACTCATTGTATGTGTCCTGTGTGTCCCTGTGCTGGGGACACAGAGGTGAAGGAAACACGCTCCCCCGTGTACTAGAAAACAGACCCGAGTTGGGGGGGGGTCACTTAGATAGGGCGGTCAGGGAGGCCTCCGAGGGTGGCGAGCAGCGGCAGCCATGTGAAAAGTGCAGGGAACGGCGTTCTAGGCAGAGGGAACGGCACGGTTAAGACCCGAGGTTTGAGGAACCAAACGGGTTGAGTGGGCGCAGGGAGAGAGAGGGAGAGACACGGAAGGCCTGGGGAGGTGGGCACAGCCGGGTCACCTGAGGTCTCAGGGGCTTTGGCTTTACTTTAAGAGCACAGGGAGCAACGGGGGTCTCATGTGGCCAAGGAGAGCCCGGTGAAAAGCTGCCAAGGCAGTCCCAAACCCAGGAGTCCAGCTCCCAGGGACCCAGGCCCCTCGGCACCCCCAACTCCACCCTCGTGTGCCTGGGGCTCAGTGAGGTCGATGGCCCTGCCCCTGGGAGCAGCTGGCCCCACGTACCCTGGACAGCGCCTGAGGGGAAGGGTCTCACCAGGGAGTGGGGTCCCGGCTCCCTCTGAGTCCAACCAACAAGGCGGCTTTGTCAGGCGGCGCAGAGGACCCCAGTGCTCCTCCTGGACCCTCCGAGGACCCCTGCAGCGGCCCGAGGGGGAGCTCTGAAAGGCCGCTTTATCTGTGTCCCAGGCCAGATTGCTGGGAAGCGGGCGGTCCGGGCTGACACACAGAGCTACGCAGCCGAGGCTGCCCTGAGTCCTGGGGCTGCAGATGCGGAGAGAGGCCGGGGACAAAAGGGTGCCCTAGGGGAGCAGCCGGGTGGAAGCCTGGCCTCGGAGGAAGCCAAGAAGACCACACAGGCACCCCTGTCCCTCCTCACCACCGCTGCAATTTGGTCCCTCGGTTGCAGTGGCCGGTGACACGGCCCTTTGTGTGGCCCCCCATCCTGTGGGAGGCAGGAGGCAGGTAAGGCCGGGGCGCCCGTAGCCGGATCTCCTGGGCCTGCTCCCCGCTCCTCTTCTCTGGTCCTGGCAAGCACCGGCGAGTGGGAACAAACCGGCAAGGAAGGCCGTTTTCCACATGAAAAGGAACTTCCAGAAAGATCTATGCCCTTAGCCACCACCGGGCAGACTAGAGGGAATGTGAATCAGCAAGAGGAGATTCCAGAAGGGTGGATGTTCCTGCGCAGACTCTTCCTGGGTGCGTGGGGTGCTGCCTCCCAGCCTGGTCCCTGTCGCCTTTGCGAAGCCCGGGTTGGCGCTGATAATGGCAAATGTGGAGTTCGGGCAGTGCCTCCTCGGGGATTGTTTCTAATGCCCACGAGACCCTTTGTGGCACTCGCTAAAGATAGATCAACACCAACCCAAGGCTTCCCGGCACAATGGGAAGGGATGGAAGAGAATCAGAAGGACACTATTGTCGGGGCGCTCGGGTGGCTCAGTCGGTGAAGCGGCCGACTTCGGCTCAGGTCATGATCTCGCGGTTCGTGGGTTCGAGCCCCGCGTGGGGCTCTGGGCTGACAGCTCGGAGCCTGGAGCCTGCTTCGGATTCTGTGTCTCCCTCTCCTTCTACCTCTCTCTCTCTCTCTCTCTCAAAAATAAATAAACATAAAAAAACATTTTTTAAAAAGAACAATATTGTTTATCCCAAGAGAGTCGGTGTTATTTATAACACGTAAGAGCCTAAATCTGCCACCAGATGTACCTGTTGCCCTTGGGAAACACCGATCATCGTACAGAAAGGAGGCCCAGAGAGAACGAGGGGAAGCCTCTGGACGCAGGGTCGGTCACAGCAAAACCCGGGCTGGAACCCAGGCCACCTCTGGATGAGCCTCAGCGCTGGGGGCGGGGCTGGGCGGGGTCCAGCGGGGACAGCAGAAGGGCAGATGGCCCTGCAGCCGGTGCTGTGTTTGGGCACCAGGGACCTGGCTGGTGCGTCGTGAGAGCTACGGGAACCCTGAGGAGAGGGGAGGCTGGGGCCACGGGGGGGGGGGGGGGAGGGAATACTAGCGGCCCCATTCTCCCTGCTTGACCCCGGGTGCTGCCGGCCGAACACTCAGACGCGTTAAGGATGAGGAAATAGAGGCTCGGAGAGGCAGAGTCCCTCGACCACATCTGCACAGCAAGTCAGGCGCAGGGATGGGATTCGAACCCGGGTCTGGCAGACTCCAGGGACGGCGGGGTGAATGCCTGGGGAGGTGGTGGGGGCCAGGGAGCGGCGCTGGGAGGGAAACTCAAGCCTGGTCATCCCCGTCACAGACGCCACCACCGCCCCTCCGGCCCCGCCCAAGCAGCCCCACAGCGACCTTGACGGCGCGAGATTTCCGGACCGCGAGATGCGGCGTGTCGTGCCCCTCCCCCACCACGAGCCAAAACCCTCCAGAGTCGCTCCTTGCCACCTGTGGGCCCCGCCCCACAACCCGTCCAGACCCCCCCTGGATTCTGTCCGCCGGCCGGACTGACCCACTTGCAGCCCCTCTAAAGCTCTGCCACCGGCGAGCTGGGCCACCCGGGCTGAGTCTAGCCCTCTCCCCACTGTGAGGTGGGGCTCTGAGCCCTGCCCTCAGAGGCTGCTCCCAGCAAGGGTGATGCGCAGAGTTCCACGCAAACTGTCAAGTCCCAGGTGTCATTATACGACGATGAAGGAGAGCGGACAAACCCAGCCCGGCCGGGGACGATGGGCATCTAGCCCTGGCATCCCCCTCCTCGCCTCCCCCCTGCCCCTGTCCCCGCTGTCCCCTGGGGAGGCAGATTTATCCCCAGATTTCCTAGGGCAGGTTAAGACCGTGGTTTGAAGCCATCTCTGAGGTCACGGGGTCATGACAGTCTCCCATCGATCTCTTTGTCCCTCCCTGGGCTGCGGCCCTTTGCCCCGCCCGCCAGCCCCCAGAGCCGGATCAGGCTTCAACAGCCACCTCCCAGCCTCACTCCCGAGCCCGGCCCCAAGGAGCCAAAACACAGAGCGGAGCTTTAAAGCACTGCCCCTGGGCGACTTACCGTTGGGGCTGCCCAACCCCTGACCTCAGGAGGAGACCTAATGCATCTCCCTGGTTTAGCTGGATCAATGGTGCTGTGAAAAACAGCCCCATGTGGGCCAGTGAGGACCACAGAGAAGGATCCCCTTCCCCGGAAGCCCCACTGTGACAGCCACCGAGTTGAGGTCTGTGTGCACACGCGGGCTTGGGACATCTCTGCACTTGTCCTCGGCTCCACCGAAATGTCTCAGGCGAGAGTTGGGATTGGGGGGGGGGGGGTCCAGCAGCCTTGGTTTCAGATGGGGAAACTGAGGCTGGGAGGTCACAAGCAAGGTCCTCAAGGTCACAGAGCAAGTTCAAGGTGGTTCTTGGTTTCCCGGTGGGGCGCTGTAACAGCCGTTGGTACTTGGGATGTCACTGGCCCCTGGAGCGGCCAAATTTGGCTCTCCCGGAGCCTCCCAGCTGGACCGCAGTGGACCCACCATGCCACCAGGGTAGAGCGCCCCGCCTCTGACTGATGTGCAGCAGAAACCAGACCTTTAGGACGGTCTTCTGGCTCAGTCGTAACATCCTGCCTAGAGCAGAAGCCCGGGGCGTTGAGCAAAAGGCTCAGTGTGCTCAGATACCCTCGCTCCCCCAGAAAGAACACCAGATTTGGGGGGCCCTGAGTCCAAATGTTCCTCAGTCCTCACGGGACTGGGATAGAAAATCAGGGCCGGTGATCACAGAGTTCACCGCTGGAAATGATTTTTAATTAAAAAAAAAATTTTTTTTTTTTCAATTTAGGTGTAAGTTCCATACGGTAAATGGCACAAATCTTAAGTGTGAAGCTTGAGGGACTTTTACTGTATCGTGCGCTGCATGACCACCACCCAAATCCAGATCTAGAACATTTTCAGGACCCCAGAAGCCCCCTTCTCCCCGCTCCCAGGCGCTCTCCCTCCAGTGGTGTATTAGTTACCTCCCGCTGCGCAACAAATGACCACAAACTTAGCAGTCTCGAACAACATCCATGTAGGATCTCGCAGTTTCCGTGACTCAGGAGGCCGGGCATGGCTTCCTGGGTTTTCTGCTCGGGGTCCCCCGAGGCAGCAGCCAAGGTGTCAGCTGGGCTGCGTTCTTTTCTGGAGCTCGGGGCTGTCTTGTCAGATCTCGTGGCTGTTGGCAGAATTCAGATCCTTGCAGTTGGAGGACTGAGGTCCCAGTTTTCTTGCCGGCTGTCAGCCGGGGCCTGCTTTGGCCACATGGTCTTCTCCCGGGCAGGTCACACGACAGAAGCTTGCTCCTTCAAGCCAGCAGGAGAGTCTCTCTTTTTAAAGCTTCTGCCTGATTAGGTCTGGCCTCCCCTTTGGAGGAACTGAAAATCAAACTGATACGGGACCTCCGTTAACATCTGCAAAAACTCCCTTCCCCTTTGTGTCATGCTGGGTAAGCGACAAGCAGCTCACTGGCCCCACCCACAGTCAAGGGGAGGGATTACACCAGATGTAAACACCAGCCGGTAGGATTTAGGGTGCGTGTGTGTTTGGGCGGGGGGGGGGTCGCTCTAGGGTCTGTTGCCACAAAGGGTGATGACTATTGTGCCCTCTTTCATCGTCAGTTAGAACCCCCCCGAAATGGAAGCACACAGTGCCTTTTGCTTCAGGCTCCCCTCAGGCATCATTGTTGTCTGTGGGATTTATCCGTGTCGGAGCCGAGGTGGGCAATTTCTCTTTCCACGGCTGCGTAGTGTTCCAGTCCTCGAATGCACCACCGTTTGCTATCCGTCTATCAACGGATATTCGGGTTGTTTCCAGTTCCTGGCTATTAAAACAGAGCCGCCAGCCTGTGGGATTCCTGGTTGCATTCTAGAACAGTGAAAGGACGGTAATGGAAACAACTAGAGAAATCACAGTAAAGTCTGTGGCTCATTGATAACAGCGCACCAAGGGTAAGTTCTCAGTTTGACAAACGTGCCACGGTTATAGACAAGGTGTTAACTTCAGGGGAAACTGGATGAAGAGCCCAGAGAAGCTCTTGGCCTTGGCCTTGGCCTTGCAACTTTTACGTCGCTCTGAAACTCTTCCAAAATAAAAATTGTATTTAAGAAACAAGCGGATAGGGGCACCTGGGTGGCTCAGTTGGTCAAGCAGCCGACTTCGGCTCCGGTCATGATCTCACAGTTCGTGGGTTCGAGCCCCGCGTCGGGCTCTGTGCTGACAGCTCGGAGCCTAGAGCCTGCTTCGGATTCCGTGTCTCCCTCTCTCTCTGGCCCTCCCCTACTCATGCTCTGTCTCTCTGTGTCTCTCAAAAATAAATAAATGTTAAAAAATTAAAAAAAAAAAGAAACAAACAGATAAGCTGCTAGTAAGCACCTGTTACCGGCCGTGGTGGAACAGTGGGCACACAGCCAGCCCTCCCACCATAAACATCCACGAAACTGGACAAAATATATGATGTAGCTGTTTTCAGGCGGCATGAGCAAGAAGGGAAACCCATGAGGGGAGCCCACGGTCACCTAGCTCTCTGCCTAGGGCCAGTTTCCCAACCACAGATGAGAGAGCTCGGGTCCCAGATGAACAGAGGCGTCCCACTGAGCTGCGGAGTTGAAAGGCAGAATTTGGAGCTGCCGGAGGCAGCTAGACTCTGCAGGGCTAGAGAAGAGGGAGCTGCCCAGGGGTGGGTTTCTAGGTTAGTCCAGATCTGGATGGCATGTGCCCAGGATATGACCTGAGTCTTCCCAGAGATCAGCTGCTATGGGGTGGAGAGTGGAACAGAGATATGGGAAGTCAAGCAGTGCCGGGGGATGTTAGAGTTCCAGTCCAGCCCAAGAGGAGAGACCGCATTAACATCATGAGAATCCAGATATCAGAAGAGTCTCCCCTTAGGAATAAGGACCACGGGAGCACCTGCGTGGCTCAGTTGGTTAAGAATCCGAGTCTTGGTTTCGGCTCAGGTCATAATCTCACGGTTCGTGAGTTTGAGCCTCGTATCAGGCTCTATGCTGACAGTGCGTAACCGACTTGGGATTCTCTCTCTCTCCCTCTCTCTCCCAAAATCAATCAATAAACTTAAAAATAAAGGAATAAGGGGGCACCTGGATGGCTCGGTTGGTTAAGCGCCCGACTTCGGCTCAGGTCATGATCTTGCAGTCTATGGGTTCGAGCCCCAGGTCGGGCTCTGTGCTGACAGCTCAGAGCCTGGAGCCCGTTTCAGATTCTGTGTCTCCCTCTCTCTCTGCCCCTTTCCTGCTCATGCTCTGTCTCTTAAAAATAAATAAATGTTAAAAAAAATTTTTTTAAGTGCGTGAGGTTGGTATTGTTAGTAGCCCCATTAAAAAAAAATAATAAAAGTAAGAAAATAAAATACAGGAATAAGCGCCATGCCCTAGAGTAAGCCTTCATGCCCTAGTAATTCCTAAAACCAAGCCCTGACGAGATCCACAGAGAGAGCAAAATTCGGAGTTTAGGTCCTGCCAAGTTAGAGGGGTTTGAAAAACACCTTGGTCTACCCACAGATCTTCTCTAACAAGATACAAACCCAGGCATGGGTAGGTCCAAGGTGATCAGCCAGTAATTAAACTGCCTACTCCAAAAGGAATCAGTAGACCTTGTAAGAAGAGAATGGAATCCAGAGCCTCTATACTGTGTCATTATAATGTCCAGAATATAGTAAAAAATTACTAGAAACACAGGAGTAAAACTCCTTTGAATATTTTTAAAAATATTTTTAATATTTATTTTTGAGAGAGAGAGAGAGAGACAAAGCATGCGTGAGACAGGAGCAGAGAGAGAGGGAGACACAGAATCCGAAGCAGGCTCCAGGCTCTGAGCCATCAGCACAGAGCCCAATGCAGGGCTCGAATCCACGAACTGTGAGATCATCAACGCCTGAGCTGAAGTTGGCCACCCAGGCGTCCCTCCTCTGAATATTCTTATACACGACCTTCATCTGTTATTTCTCAGAGTAGAATTACTAGGTCTCACTGTTGTTTTACTAAAATTATTTATTCATCTCCCTGGGAGGCTAAGAGGAAAAGGAGCCCCCAAGCCCAGCCCGTTCCCCAGTCTTCAGACTATTTTAGTATGGCTGCAAAGGGCAGTCAATATCCAACACACGGGGCAACTTTGAGCTCCCTAGACTGGGCTTTCACCAGGAGGTGGCCAGGCAGGGTCCCCCAAGGGTCTCCATCTCCCTAACACCTTGTTCCTTCAGTGTGGCTTGGAGCTGGTGCCCTCAAATGAAGCTCAACCGTTTTGTTGTTATTCTGAATCTCTCCTGTGCACCAGGGCCAGGGAGAAGGAAAATAAAATCATACCTTGTTCAGCTAGACAAATTACCCTTAGAAAATGGACACCTGTGACCACTTACCCATAAGCTCTGCAAGTGTCCATTCCCTCCCGCCCCTACTTCCTTACCTCGGCCACACAGGATGGCAGGAATTGGACCCCTTCACAGTCGGGATCATCTCCGCAGCCAAGGTGAAAGGGACCCCATGGGAGAATTCACCTGTTGGGGCACAGGCCAGTCTCCACACTGTGGCACTTGTGAGTTATATGCCAAGTATTGGCTAGCCCTGGGAGAGAACCAGAAGGGACAGAAAGAAATAAGAGCTGGGGGGCGCCTGGGGGGCTCAGTCGGTTGAGTATCCCACTTTGGCTCAGGTCATGATCTCATCGTTTGTGGGTTCAGGCCCTGCCTCGGGCTCTGTGCTGACAGCTCGGAGCCTGGAGCCTGCTTCGGATTCTGTGTCTCCCTCTCTCTCTCTCTCTCTCTGCCCTTCTCCCCTCCCCCACCCCCCTTCTTGTGCTCTGTCTCTCTCTCTCTCTCAAAAATAAATAAACATTAAAAAAAAATTTTTTTTTTAATAGAAATAAGATCTGGCCCTGCTCTTAGAGAACAGCCGGTGCAGAGTATGTGTTAACGAATATGCTCTGGATGGACGGAAGGACAGACGGATGGATGGATGAAGCTGGAGAAGCCAGCCCTTTCCCTGCCCTGATGCTGGGATGGAGAAGGAGGAAAAGACGGGGGGTAAAAGGTCAGTGTTTGGTCTAGCCTCGGCCATTCTGTGAACTTCCCCTCCACCAGACGAGGCAGATGCCACGGTGAGCGAACGAGTTTCTACGCCCATGGGACCCAGGCGGGGTGGGGGAGGGGGCAGGGGAGCACATGATAGAACCGGAAATGAGCCTGTAAAAGTCAAGGAGGGCTAGAACGAAACGTGACGCAGAGCAAAGAGGTAGAGAGCGATGGGAAGGGACTGTTGGGTGGGGGTCTCCTGTACTGGAATTACCTCCATGGTGGTGAATGAATGCTGCGATAGCCTCCCCTCCGAGAGCCACTGCGTGACTTCGTCATTGGAAAGAGCGTTTAAACCATCCACCTGCTTCCACGTCAGAGTCCTAGAGAGTGAAGGCACCTGCGCGTAGGCTGGAGTTTGGATTAGTGGTGAGTCCTGCCCAGGGGAGCTCCATCGGCTGTACTTGCGTACATGGTGGAATTTTATTTTTAATTGCGGCAAATGCACACACAATTTACCATCTTGGCATTTTTAAGCGTGCGATTCACTGGCATTCAGGGCATGCACGTGGCTGTGCAACCACCACAGCCATCTGTCTCCAGAACTCTTTCCCCTTGCCCCGCTGGAACTCTGTGCCCATTAAACACTAACTCCCCATTCCCCCCTCCCCCCGCCAGCCCGTAGGAAGGGACTATTTAAACAGGGTCCCGAGGGGAGCCTTTCTGAACGGGTGACATTTGGGGAGTGACCTGCGCGAGCCCCTCAGATATGGTTGAGAAGGGTGTTCAAAGCAGCAGATGCAAAGGCCCTGAGGCAGGACTGGGGTCGCGGGTTCAAGGAGCAGCAAGGGGGCGGCTGGCGGGAGGGTGGGTTAGAGGAGAGAAGGGAAGCAGGAAGGAGGAGGAAGGCCGATCACGCCGCGCCTTGTGGGCAGAGGACGACTTTGTCTTTTGCTCTGAGTGAGAGGAAAGGTGTCTGGAGCCTTCGGGGCAGAGATGTGTCCCGGTTCCCTGCCCCCTCAATGACATGGTCCCCACGGGCTGCTGAATGAGGAGTCCGAGTAGGAGGCTCAGTCTGGAGGCCATCAGGAGGCCACCGCCCGGTCCAGAAGATCCATGGTAGGGGCTTGGGCTGGGGTAGGGTGGAGGTGATGGCCAATGTCAGGGTCAGGCTCCATTCTGAAGGTAAAGCCACCGAGAATGGCTGCAGACTGGACGCAGAGGTGGGAGGAAGGGAGGAGTCCAGAGGAACCAGGGTTCTAGGCCCGTTGGATTCCCAGATTCTGGGCTTTCTCTCACAACCAGCGTGTGGTACTATCATAATGAGAAAGGGTGGGGGCGCAGACGTGTCTTTTACTCGAGGGGGTGGAGAGCATCCTCTGGTGGAGGGGATCTCCAGTGAGAAGTGCCATCTTTCTGCCAGGACGGCTGACCCTGCCCGCCGCACCTGCTCTGTCCTTCTTCCTGCTCCTTCTCCACCCCTGCTGTCCCCCAGCCCCTGCCCAGGGCCCGCAGGGATGGAGAGGGGAGCAGACCCGGAACAGGGGCTGGGGTCGGGGGTGGGGTAGGGTGAGGACCGGGGGCAGCAAGGAGGCTTTGATGAGTTGAATGAAATTTCTGCTTTGGGTGAAAAGAGCCTCTGGCTCCTTCATCACCAGATTCCTAGCCCAGACTGGGATTCCTGCATGGGCAGTCCTCCTGGGCAAGGACTGGCCCTGGCATCTCCCTTCATCCCCGCTTCGGTTACTCCCAGTGTTTACATGGAGGACTGGGGCCCCTCCTGGTGTCACCCCTGTGCCCGGCATCATGAGGGCTCTGTGGCTCTGGCTGGGCACCTTCCACCTTCGGGGTTCTGGCCCCCAACGCATTCTCACTGGCCCCTCTGCACCCAGATGCCTCCTCTCCATCCCTCTCTGCTCCCCGAGGCTCGGCTTCCTTCAAGGCTCAGTGTCCCTGTCCCCTCCCTTCCCGCCCTGACCCTAGCAGTCCCCCCAGCAAGGCTTCTTCCCCTAGGCAGCCTTCCTGACCCTCCACCAAGTTGTCCACAGGCTCGTGTGGCTTCTTCCCAGGGCCCGCTCTGTAACTGTAACTCATGATTATCCCTGGGATTTAAAAAAAAAATTTTTTTTAATGTTTATTTATGTTTGAGACAGAGCATGAACGGGGGAGGGGCAGAGAGAGAGGGAGACACAGATTCTGAAGCAGGTTCCAGGCTCCCAGCTATCAGCACAGAGCCCAACGCGGGGCTCGAACTCACAAACTGTGAGATCATGACCTGAGCCGAAATCGGTCGCTCAACCGACTGAGCCACCCGGGTGCCCCATCTGGGAGTTTTAACCGATGGTCTGTGCCCCTGCCGGCCTGTGAGCTCCCCGCTCACCAAGGTGTTCCCAGCCCCTCGCAGAACGCAGGGTCCATCATCAAGACTCAAAACATACTTATTAAATGATATATAAATCATATAGAGTCAGCTAAAACTCTGAAAAGGCACCACACAGGAGCTAGTATGCAAAATAGGCTTTGAAAGTAGATAAAATATCAATAAGCCAAGATAGAGAAATGGAAGTTTCCAAGGAAAGAGGTCACAGGAATGGAGGTAGGAGAGACTGCGGACCAACTTCAGTGACTCAAAGCTGCGTGTAAAGCAAAATAAAAAAAAAAAAATGTTTAACCTTTCTTCAAAAAAGAAAGCTTATTAAATGAATGACTGTCCATCTGGGTGGATGGATAATTGGGTGTGGGGTGGATAGATGGAGGGATGGATGGATAGACAGTGAAACGGGTTAAATCAAATCCTCTCCTGTTAGGGAAGCAGAAATAGACCTGCAGAGAAGAAAGGACTTATAAAGACGGCTGCACTGAATTAAGGCCAAGGAAAGTCGCTTTAACTCCAGACCATGTCCCACTGTCTACCCTCGTGTTACCGATGCCTGTTTGCCAAACCCTTCTCTGCTCCTAGGGCCCCTGCCCCACCAGGGGCAGAGGCTACTCCTCTCCACGGGTAGCTCCTGCCCCTCCACAGGTAGCTCCTCCCCCTCCACAGGTAGCTACTCTGCCCCATGAGTAGC